>NC_031997.1:32935040-33028892 GCF_001879085.1 Nicotiana attenuata
ATTGTGGACTTAAAGAAGAGAACATGTCGATACCTGGTGATGGAATTCCCAACTTGATGAATTGCCCTGTCACTAAATGCACTTGCTGCTAATTTAAGAGATATTTGCAAAAGTCTGATTACTGCTGCAACGTTGGTCTACAACGGAAACATGGTTGAAACATATGAAGGGCATGTGAATACGTGGGAGATCAACACATAGAAATTACCAGAAAAATGTACAATATGGAAATCACAACCTCCTGGATGTATGAAGATTTTTACAGAAAAGAAGACAAAAGAAGAGGCATATACCTGCGACTGAATCATTCAGTACCTTATTCAATTCTATCAAATGCAGTCGATGTAAGACACACTGGAAAAATACTCCAAGCTCAATATCCTTGTCTGATTTAACTTTCCTTTATTGTATGACATAATTCAAATGTGATTTTTTCATAGGATAAAAAATATAAGCTCTTGCACAATTTTTATATTCTGCTAACATACAAATACTCATTTTTGTTGCGGCAGCGCTTACAGGTTTGGTGGCATTTTAAAAAACGTATGGCAATGACTCTGGCGAGAAAAAACTTCAGGTACGTCTGTAAATACAGTATTCTTAATACAAAAACGCAACACACACACACTACAAAACTCACACAGACACAATTGCATAACAACACAAAAGAGAATAAAGAGCATGTAAGATATGATAATAATAATAAAGAAGTATAACAATAAATAACCAACAATTAACAGGTATAAATGCCAATACAGCTAGGAACAATAGAGTGGTCACAATTATATTGACAGTAAAGTAAGTCTTGAGAAAACAACACACATATTGAAAACGGCTTTCAGCTATCTCGGAGCATACGTAACGAGTCAGGAACTGAAGTTATACAAAATGAAGCTAAAAATTAAACCCAAAGCTCTTTCAAGCTCTATGGGCTAGTTAACAAAAAAAAACTAAAAGTCCAACCATTATCATCATCACCTCTCATGCCATACGTCATACGATCGTCGTCGTTCGATCATCATCATCATGCAATAACAGTAAACTGCCTATTGTCTCTAAGTATGTTTACATATCACTATCATAGATAGCACAACTACATGGGCAGAGAGTAAAAATTCGAGCGAGACGACAACTTCAAAGCCGGAGCACCAATCTTCAATTTGTCGAAATTCTATCGTCGGTTAGCTGACTTTGCTTAGTGTGTGAGGATCGCTTGAACGACACTGTTAATAGCGAAGAACAGATCTTGTGCTTGAGTTTTAGCGATATGGCCTTTGTGTATATAACCGTCTATACACACGGCTGGGGAAATTAAAAATATCAAACACGATCAGGCACAGTATGCTGGGAGACTCAGGGCTCCTTCGGCTGAGTGGGATATCCACGAGAGTGATACGGTTCCAATCGTTAAGCCTTTTCTGGAATGATTCATTTGGGATACAATTTGTGTACTATCAGCTCTCTCTATTTAGGTCTAGATGTCTCTACAATATGATAGAATGGTACATCCGTTTGTTTATTGTAACCATGAACAACGACCATTTCAATCTATTCATAATTTCAAACTCATATACCAAGGTATTGGCAGAAGTTTGTTCATTTAAGGGGCCGCTTATATCGAATCGACTTCCGCGCGCAGCCACTGGTTGTTTTCTTTACAGCACCATCTAGGAAGACTTAAGGAATATGAGATGCGGACTAGTAGGAGTCTAAATCGTATCTAATCATTGGGGTGACACGGAGAAAGGTGTAAATAAGACAAAGAGTTTACCATAAATGAAAGAATGAATTATATTGTTGTGAGTGAAGCTGTATCGTCTTGTTTTTAGTATTTTACGTTCCAGGCAGAAATGAAAATGAGAATTAATAGGTGGTAAACAAGTATGTAGTTAAAATCAAAAAGAAATAATACTTCAGCGCCTGTGTAAAACCCACGCGAGTTTTTATACTGAGTAAAAATAACTTCCGTCTCTGAGAAAGTACTATTTATAGGGTGAAAAGCACATTTAAATGAAATGATGAAGTAGTTGCAAAGACAAAAGTGCAGTAAATGCAAAAAATGATAAGTACAACTTAAAAAATATCAAATATGCTCAAGTTTTTGTCCTTAAACTTTTTCGAAAAACTTCGGCCCAATGTGCTGAAGTTTTAGTATATATTTTTGTAAAACTTCAAGACTTGGCAAGTGAAGTTTTGTGGATTCATTAGTATTTGTCCTAAGCTTTTTCGAAAAAACTTCGCCCATGTGCTGAAGTTTTTTAGTTATTGTCAAAACTTTCAGCACTTGGAGTGAATGTTTTTGTTGGAGTTTTCAATAGTTTTTGTACTAAAGGTTTCTTCGAAAAAACTTCGCCCATAGGCTCAAGTTTTTTAGTATACTTTTAAAAACTTTCAACATTGGTAAGCTGAAATTTTTTGTTGAATTCAATAGTTTTTGTCCTACAGGCTTTTTTGGTAAAAAATTCGCCCAATGTGCTGAAGTTTTTTGTATAGTTTTCAAAACTTCAGCACATTGGAGCTGAAGTTTTTTGTTGGATTCAATAGTTTTTGTCCTATAAGGTTTTTCGAAAAAACTCGGCCCCATAGGCTGAAGTTTTTTAGTATATTTTCAAAAAACTTCAGCACTTGGTAAGCTGAGTTTTTTTGTTGATTCAATATTTTGTTCTAAAGCTTTTTGAAAAACTCGGCCCAATGGCAGCTGAAGTTTTTGTTGATTCAATAGTTTTTGTCCTTAAGGTTAATTTCTTCGAAAAACTTTCGGCCCAATACTGAAGTTTTTTCTTAGTATATTTTAAAAAGCATCAGACTTGGCAGCTGAAGTTGTTTTTGTTGGATTCATAGTATTTGTCCTAAAGTTTTTTCAGAAAAACTTCGGCCCAATGGCTGAAGTTTTTTTTAAGTATTTTTCAAAAACTTCAGCACGTTGGCCAGCTGAAGTTTTTTGTTGGATTTCAATTAGTTTTTTTTACTTAAGGTTTTTCGATACAACTTCGGCAAATAGGTGAAGTTTTTAGTATATTTTCAAAACTTCAGCAATTGGTAGCTGAAGTTTTTTGTTGGATTACAATAGTTTTGTCTAAGGTTTTTCGAAAAACTTCGCCCAATTGCTGAAGTTATTTTAGTATATTTTCAACAACTTTAAGCACTTGCCAGCTGAAGTTTTTGTTGATTCAATAATTTTTGTCCTAGGTTTTTTTCGAACACATTCGGCCCCAATGTGCTGAAGTTTTTTATGTATATTTTCAAAAACTTGCAGCTACTTGACAGCTGAAGTTTTTTGTTGGAATTCAATAAGTTTTTGTCCTAAAGTCTTTTTTCGAAAAACTCGCCCAATAGGCCTGAAGTTTTTTAGTATAAATTTTCAAAAAAACCTTTTTCTTCAGCACTTGGTAGCTTTGAAGTTTTTTGTTGGATTCACTATTTTTTGTCCTAGAAGCTTTTTTGGAATCAAAACTTCGTCCTAATGTGCTTAAGTTTCTAGTATATTCAAAAACATAAGCACAAAATACTTGACATTCATGAAAAAGAATACAATTGAAATCAATCCAGTCACATATATTATACAAATATATTATTAATCACAAAATACAATTTTTCTTTCACTTTACATACTTGGAAAAAAGAAAAACTTAGTTCTTTGTTTTACAAAGTTATTCTCGTATTCAAAAAAAGTTTCACTAGAGTGTCTTCATAATTCTCCATAGTAATGTGATAGTTTGTCTCTTCTTGTTTCTTCACCACATTACATGAACTTCACTATGTCTTTCCACAAAGAGTTTTTTCTTGGTTTTTTAGCAAACTACCATCTACTTTCATCAGAAAAAAACAAGAAATGTTGGCCCAGAACATGCTTACTGGTGTGCACGAATTCGTGGAAGCAAAGATAGTGAAGGAGAAGTCCAAAGTACTTCATTAATAGGATGTGATGGAGAAACTGGCCACTCAAAACTGAGCACAGGAAATTAGCTCTTTCCTAAAAAGAGCAAATTTTCCTGGTGCTCGAGTATTTGATCTTGGCAATTCTTCACATATAGAGTATTTCAACTTCTCCTTCACTTCTTTGCTTCACACGAACTCCCTGCTACAGCCCAATAAGCATGTCTTAGCCAACATTTGCTTGTTTTTCTTTGAATACAAATTTTAAAGAAATCCGATAGAAGTCTATGGATGCTAATGAAATTTTCAATGAAGAGATTGTTAATCATAGCCAAAGAATGCACATAACTCATTTAATTATCTAAATGCTGAAGAGATTGTTCCTATTTTTTGTTCAGAGAAATGAATGTAGAACATAAGCCTTGGAAAAAGATGTAGTGGTAATGCTAGTAGTTGGTAAATGCAATAAAAAAATAGTAAATGCTAGTAGTTGGTAAATGACACAAAGTGAACTAAAAAATAATTAATAATGATATTATTAATCCAATTATGTAAAACAACCAATCCTCTAATCAAAAATATCACAAGAGCTCTTCAAAATTCCATAATCATGTCCTCTCGTTCTTCTGGGTTTTCCATAGCCGTGATCTTTTTTCCAATTTCCATACCTAAAGATTGGCAACTCAATTTGTCTGAATTCCAAATGTTTTTGACTTTGGATTAAAATTGAAGACATTCTCTCATCACGCATATCCATAACTAGAGCAACATATACACAAAATCAAATCATTATGTCAGCAGAAACACACACTCAAAAAGAAATTAAAGAATGTTAAGAATAAGGGTAAAATTAATAAACATAAGATACCTCGTAAACATAATGTGAAAACTATCATCCTGTTAATCTGTTTCGGTTGTGTCGATCCACTTACAATTTAAATTCTTCACAGGATCCTCGTCCCCATAAATTATTATTCAAGTTCCCCAAAATTCAAGCATTTGGAGACAATGTCGAATCAACTCGGCATAAATTTTTCGACATGTTCAATCGAACGTTCTGTATGTTTACACTGCCCATAGGAATCATACACATATATATATTTATCTTCAAAGTCGAGTAAAATCAACACCAAAAAGATCAGTTAGCGTACCGAAGATCATTCTGGCCAAAACACCTTGGCATTAAGTGTCGAAATGGAAAGAATATATTTGTCTGCAAGAATGCCACATGACAGAAATCCACAGGAACAGGTCCAGAGGCCTTTTACATAGTTGGCCACCTTTTCATTCGTGATTCATTCCCTCATAACCAACAAAGATCCGTTAAAGCGGCTTCATAACCGACTTCTTCTTCTATTCCTTTCTATTTTCAAACTCGTTCTTGACTGAATACTCATCTTTTCTTTTGTATTTGCTCTTAACGAATCTCTGTCATTCCTCTTTTGTTCCTTTTCTCAGTTATCCTTATACAACTTTTCTTCTCCGCAAGGATGCAACACATTCAAGACTAAGATCTATAGTTGATCCGCAAACGTAAAACTTACTCCCACGAATACGCTACTGCAACACTTTTAGCTTTTGTATAACTGTGGAAGGATGACTCAGACACAACTTATTCTTTTGCGCAAGAGTAATATAAACGCATGCACCCACCAGTTAATATGCTGCAAAAGGACCACCCACGACAAATGAACTACAACATAGTAGACAACTCTACACTGCCAACCTTGTCTCTGTCGCAAGATCTAACAAAAAAACACTACACAACTACAAAAACACGCATAGAAAAAACTTAAGACATTATTTCAGTTTTAGACAATAAACTAAGAAACTTCAGCAGATTACTATGAAGTCAAAGTATACTACAAAAACTAAAGTGAACCTTTTGGAAAATACAGTTGAAAACATTCAAAAACAAAGTTAATTACCATTAACTTTCATCCCGCAAGATTCAAGCTCATCGGATCCATTAAACTCTCGGTAATGGAAATGTTTGTGAATATGAAGTCTCCAGCTAATCCTCAATGATGATTGGAATTCATATTATTCACACTTTCTCAATCGGCAATCTTGCTCATATCACAATCAACCACTAGAAGAACCGCTTTGCTACCATATCAATGCCTCTGGTTCAAAATACTCATTAAGATTCACACTCTCCACGGTAATCCTGTTCGTTGTAAGCATCAAGTGGAACTCCTTCTTCTTCTTCTTGTCCCTACTATTCGCAATCATTCGCCTCAACTCTGCTCTTCCCCCCGTACATCCTTGACACCACTTACCTAAGGACTGTCACCACCCCATTCCCCACTAACCTCACAACCGTACCCTCCTTTTTCCCCCCTTTCACTTCACCCTCTTCCGCCACTCATTCCTTTGATCCACCATGCTGATCCGTCACAACTCTAAATTGGTGTTGATACCAGTAGCAGGTGGGAGAACTACAGCATCGGTGGGGATCTCTTGATCTAAATCTTCTGTGTCTCACAGCCTTCTTCCTCTGTCCTTTTCAACGAACACAACAGGCAGCAGATATTCACCTTCTGAACTCAGCCCTTGTGTACTACCACAGTGAAAATGAAACATAATATTGAATTGGGGATAATCATTTCAGGGTAATAGCACTAAGGACGAACTAGAACACTCTCTCCCTTCCTTAGTTTTGGAGCAGGATCTCTTGATGCATCAGATGAGATCTTGCAAAAGCAAGGAAACTAATATAACATCAAATAAAACCTGATACAGAATACACATTAGGATCACAAAAAAAGACACGTAATCGAATTGCAGAAATATACTTCTTGATCTAAGTGTTGCGCGACAGCAGATTGGTGTTTCATTCCACACACGATCCTGTTATCTATAGCAATGCAAAAAAAAAATTAATACACATACATATATCATAAATATCTTATAAAATAATTACCACCACCAAACACTTCAACCCTGTCTTCTGTGACTCAATCAGGTGTGAATATGTGATTTTTCTCCTTTTTTCATATTGCTTTCACGAATCTCACCGAATTCCTTTTCGACAGCATCCAAATAATTCTGGAAAACATCCATTCAAACAATATAAAAAAGACAAATTAAAAATATGTAACAATTTCAAAAAATGTAAGAAAATATCTTCCGATCAAATATAAATAAATTCAGATCTTAGAATACTTCACGTTTGTCCTATCCATTGTCGCTGTTCCCCAGGTGCATGCCTTTCTCAAAATACTCAGCCATTTCCAGCATCCATTCAACTCTGAATCAACGTCGACAACCATTGCAGTCATTCTCTTAAAGGGTTTTTCTCAACATTTAACCTTACTTCCAAATGAGCATCATCCAGGTCTTTATTGGAAGTTTGTGGCATTAACCACACATAGTTTCAACTTCCACCTGACACATATTCATAAAAGGAGGGGGACTATACATCAAGTAATTTACTCAATCAGTAACTTAACAACGACATCAACAAAAATAATTTCTACACTCCCATCTACATCTGTAGCGTTGAAGACACTACTTCTACCAGGATATTATAAAAAACAAAAACAACCACAATTTAAGAACACTTCTAACTTCTAACAAGGCTAAAGTTTAGCAATCCACAGGACATAAAAACTTCAAACTTTATTAAAAAATGCTTCAGCTCTTAGAGTTGAAGTTTCGACAGTTATAATAAAAAATCGCGTCTAGAGCTGAAGTCTCGAAGTTATAAACAAAAAAACTTTGCAGCTTCTAGAGCTGAAAGTTCGATAGTCAAACTAAAAAACTTCAGCTCTCGACAGTTATAAAAAAACTTCCAGCATCTATATGCTGAAAGTTCCACAGTTACAAAACAAAAACACTTACCAAAAAAACATGTTTTTAACGTTTGTACTGTAGTAAACAATTCTTCACTGTTAGCAAACACCTAGAGACGTTCAATTGCAATCGCTATACTCCCTGCATACCGATCGTCTTTCTCAGATTTGAAAGTTACCAACAGAGCCCATGCTTTGATCACTTTTGCCGAGCAGCAAGCCTCGGTGAATGTTTTTCAGTGCCAACAAACTTGATCATCTGCACTTCCTCTCACCTTGTGGTTTGAAACAAGTTTCACGCCTCGACAGCTGCTTCTTATATGTAGCATTTCATTGCAGACATTAGGGAACTGCATCATGAAGCTGTATGTTCTTCAAGTCTTCTGACAACTTTGATTATGAGCACCTTCCTCACTACCAATATCTCTCAGCTTAATAAATGTGCTTCATCATTTCATTCTGCTCAATCTTCAGGAACTGGAACGTTGCTCTTCAACATTGTTTTTTGAACAATATTTGATTGCCTTCAAAAGCCACAACTGCATCTTCCACAACAGTCATTTCAAAATATTCTCGGCCACTCATAATTTTTTTTATTCTGCGATCGCATTCCCATTTGATTTGTTTTGACAATCGTAAACAAACTGTTCAACTTTCTCATCGAAATACTTCCTAAAACAAAATTACTAAAAATGTCTAATCGGAATAAAATGACACAAATAAAAGGACTTCTCTATACAATTAGACTTACTTTCACTTTACGAAAAACACGCATCCACAATAGCAGTTCGCTCCTTCCTCTTTAAATTTATAAAAACTTCGTTCACTGATTGTGCTTCTTTCTTTTACATTTTGCCTCGTTGACCTCGTTCGTTAACCTCTACAATAGATAACACAACAAAAATTTCAAAAAATATAGAAGAAAACTGTCAGCTCAAAAAAACAGTTTGTCACTTTTACAACAAACCCAAACCCAAAAAACTTCAGATAAAAACTTACAGAGCACTATTCTTATCAAGCTATTCATCTTCATCAAGTCAGATTGTAGATGGAGTAGAACGACTCTTCGGGTACGAGATGCTGTCGCAATAATAAGGATTTGATTCAGTTCTTTTGATTGATTCCAACTAGGGTATATTCACCACATGTCATTCAGTTTGATTCATCCATTTTTGATCGACTCTTTGTAGGTGGTGATTTACCGAATGACAGGATTTCGATTTCAATTCGTTGGTCAGACTCAGAGTAAGTGGTTGATAATTACTAGTTGAAGGAACTGCATTATCTACATTTAACGAATCCTACTGCAGCGGTCAATTTTCTAATTAAAGGATTGAATTCAATTCCTCTTCTGTAGGAATTATTCCAATACCCTAATCGCGATCTTCTCAGTTTAAATCAAAAACAGTACTATTCATGGACAGAAAGAAAACTAATACATAGCATATTATTACAAAAAAACAAAAGAATTACTTCATCGATTTTGAACACTCGGAAAATAAAGTTCAGGAAATTTAGTGCTCTCCCGAGCTACATAAGCTAACATCCTGGGTGATCCTGAGGCGTTATCAAGGTACACTCATCCTCTGCTACATAACCTCATCCGAACAATCTGGAAGGGTCATAGAACCAAACACATAACGGATATGGAAATCCAAGTAGTTTAAACTCAGTGCATGATGTTTGCTTCTGCTTTCCAATACACTGTATTCAATGAATGAATGAGCTCTCTCCAATAAGCGCACACTTACCACCCAGGGTATTCATACATGTAGCGCTTCTCGTCCCTCAATAGATAGCATCGGCACTATCTCTCACTTCACAACATGAATCGTTACTTTTTCCCAAACAGACAATAGGACATCTGAAAATAAGATCTTTCACAATCGTAACCTGCAATCTTTCATAATCTTCTCGCATAACGTGTGAGAATAATTCACATACATCTCTTTGGAATGCATTGACGGAGTCATAAAACCTCCGAATAATCCTTCAGATGACACACCCTTGACTTAACAAATACGGTTTACGAAACGTGCTCTTTTGATTAATGGTTTTTCAACTATTATGTTGTTGTTATCGGCAAGACCCACACAGATAATGTCTGAAGTTTCAAGGGTGAAGGAAACATCATGCCCACACATATCTTTGGGGGAAACTAATTAAGTTCTGATCATTCGTGCAATGAATTCCGAGAAAGCCACAGACACTCGACACACAACTCCACTGCTTGCATTTGATATTCTCCATAGCAATTAATGTAGTTAAATGGACCATTACTGAAGCTTAGCCTGTTGTGCAGAGTCAGGAAAGACGACAATATAAACTCTTAAATCATGCGTTTCCCCCTTCCAGTAACCTTAGAGTTAAACCATTCTCGTAAACTCAAACATACTCTTTGTCCTGGTTTGTAAGGTAAGGTGAAGGGAAATACAGGACTGGGACTACTACAGGTAGTCTAGGTTTTTTAGGTGCTTTGCCTTCTTTAGCTACTTTAGGATCTTTAGGTGCTTTAGGAGCCATCTGTCAAAAAAAAGTATACAAATAATAACATCAGGACATTATCAAAAAGATCATTTAAAACTTCAACACCTATGAAGGCTTAAGTTCGACAGGTATAAAACAAAACTTCAGCTGAAGGTTTTAATTTATTGCTGAAGTTTTCCACATACACTGGCTAAATTAAAAAATGATATTGCAACTAAAAAACTTCGGCCAAGCAGCTGAAGTTTTTTTGTTATTACTCAAAAACTTCAGCAGGAGGCTGAAGTTTTCCACATACACTGGCTAAATTAAAAAAATCATATTGCACTAAAAAAACTTCGGCCTAACAGCTGAAGTTTTTTATTTATTACTTAAAAACTTCAGAAGGAGCCTGAAGTTTTCCTCCTACACTGATTAAATTAAAAATTGATATTGCACTAAAAAAACTTCGGCCAAGCAGCTGAAGTTTTTTTGTTATTACTCAAAAACTTCAGCAGGAGGCTGAAGTTTTACACATACACTGGCTAAATTAAAAAATCATATTGCACTAAAAACTTCGGCAAGCACAAAACATTCAGCCAAAAAAACAAAACACAAATTCAAATCCAAAAATAATGCCAAAACATGAAAAAAACTTCAGCTCTTATCCTAAAGTATCATTATCATCTGTTTAACTCTGAAAATTTTTAAAAATTTGAACATCGAATCACAGAAGAATTTATAGAAATTACATTAACAACATGAACAACCTATCAAACTAAACCCTATCATAAATACATGAATATCAAAACCCAAAACCAGAAATTAAATCATAAAACAAAACCCAGAAAGTTAATGCAATGTACATGTGATTAAATCGTAATATGGTAACAACGACGACTAGCAGTTGAAAATTTGAAAGAACGACGAAAACCGTTTGATTTCTGAGAAGAGCAAATCGAAAAACGCGAATAACGGGAGAGAGAAACAGTAGAGCACTAGCGTATACTTGGAGAGAAAGTAGTCTTTTAACAAAAAAGGGTAAAATAGTCTTTTCAAATGGCTTTTAACAAAAAAGTGGGTATGGGTGCAAACAGAAAGACAAAGCGGGTACAGGTTAAAAGGGGGCGCCCAAATAGGGCGCCCCGTGCAATTTTTACATTTATAAGTGATAATTGAATAATAGCCACAGTTTCAAAAGTAATTGAAATGTAGCCACTTTTCATGTAAAGATAAATCAGAATGAAAATAGTGTTCAAAATCCGAAAAATATTCCATCATAATATAATGGAGTTTGAATTTTTTACATGTGAACTTCCAGCATAATCTACTGGAGTTCTAGCATATTATACTGGACTTCCAGCATATTATGCTTGAAGTCCATAAATAGGTGCTTCAATCTCCAGTATATTATGCTGGAACTTTCTGTGTGATGGAGTTTCAACATAATATGCTGGAAGTTCATACACAGGTGCACCGATCTCCAGTATATTATGCTGGAACTTTTCGTGTTACAACGAAATAATGGCTATTTTACAATGACTTTGTAAACACTGGCTATTTTTTAATTACCAGTCCGAAAACTGGCTAGCCCGTGCTATTTTCACGAAAAATCTCCAAATATTACTTATTGGAGATGAATATTCCAAGTATATTATTATTGTGTTAGTTGGTGCTTATAAATTAGGTTTTTCTGACCTTCTGGAAACATCTAAGTTTCTATACAATTTTAAAAAAACATAAAAATATGTGAAATATTTGTTCTAGTTATTAGTTTTGATAAAAGAAAGTAATGAGATACGAGTACATGAGAAAAGAACTTATTGGTGGTATACTTCCTTTAATGAAATATTGATGATTTAGTCCTGATTATCTTCTTTAAAACAGGTAACGGATAAAATATGAAAAATTGTAGACCATCATGATTTTCTCTTCGAGAACACTCGCCTCATCGATTCTTCCCCTCGTTCCTTTATCTTTCATCTTTGAAATTTTCGAATTTAAATCTTTCGGATAATTTTTTTCTCAATATCATCCGGATTCCGTGTATTAAACTTTAAAAGGACTCCCTAACAACTACTGCGCCCATTTTATATTGTTTAATAGAGATTTTTTATATTGTAATTTGTCATGTGATGACAAGCTAGTTATCCCTTTTAACAAGCTAATAATTAATGCTTATAATAAAAAGAATCACTTATAACCTTATAAGAGACATGATTATTTAAATATTTTCTACAATGTCAGTGCATAGAATCTCACTCATATAAAACAACAAAGGCAAAGTAGATTTACTAAAATCTAACTCATACAAAACAAAGGCAAAGTAGATTTACTAAAACGAAATCTAAACCACCACATTGTATTTCCAATAGATTGTATTTCCAGATATGGTAACATAGAGATTTGGCCCTTCAATCATCTGTATGTCAAAGTTATGCCACACTTTGCTTAATTATATTAATGATGAGAAAATAGAAAAGGAAAAGAAGAGAGAATGATCTTCAGCACATGCAACTACTCTTGAGTCCATTCTCTTCTATCAATTTCCTTTATCTGCATTTTCATTTGTATTCCAAAATCATGTTGTTCTCTGGTGCCAAACCAACACAAGCTCTCAATATGTTCTCAAGCATTGCCCTCTGCTTTGACAGGGCATTCACCACTGGTGTACCTGGTGGTACCTGTTTTCCAATTCACAACAACAGTTAAGGAAAAACTATTACCAAAAATCAACGGATTACAAGCGAAAAAATAGGAGAATTAGAGCTGAAACGACACTTTTGTGGTTCATGTGAAGTCCTTTATTAGTTTATTGCGACTTCTGCATTATCTTTTAAGTCTATGTACAACAACCACTAGACCCAGGGGCAGAGCTAGAGCTTTGGATGCGGGTTCGGCCGAACCCAGTAGTTTTGGTCCAAACTCTGTAGTTGTTCTTAAAAGTTCATTGAATATGTACAAGTTATTAATTTAGAACCCAGTAACTTAGGAGAAATAAGATCCTGAACCCATTAGCTTCAAATACTGCCTCCGCCTATGACTAGACCTCAGTAAACAAGTTGGAGTCGGCTATCTGAATTCTGAATG
The DNA here is from genome assembly GCF_001879085.1 of Nicotiana attenuata. Classification (NCBI taxonomy): domain Eukaryota; kingdom Viridiplantae; phylum Streptophyta; class Magnoliopsida; order Solanales; family Solanaceae; genus Nicotiana; species Nicotiana attenuata. The sequence continues at coordinate 32,948,267 of NC_031997.1, forward strand.
TCTATGTTGCTCCACTAAGTTGCTCGGACTTGGGTGCGGGTGTCCGATACGGGTGCATATCTAGAGGTTGGATCCTTCATGATCTAAATTTTAAGATTCGGGGGGGTTTGGATCCAGGTACGAATACAGGTGCGGAGATTCAGCTAAACATAATTCAAGTATCTAAAAATAAAGTTATAAAGATACATCTAAATTATGAGACATTATACGAAAACTTAAAATGCATTCTAAGAAGAAAAGAATATTGATCAAGAGGAGAATCCAAGAAGGAGATAAAAGGAAAAGGACTGACATAAAAATTTCTATTTACAAAGTATTAAGTATTCTTCAATTTTACCCTAACTTTTGTTCGGATTTCAAAATTCATTGTACCTATCCCGAATTTCTCAGCCGATTTTGATCAAAGTACCCAAAGTCGATTAATCAGGTAAGGATCCCACACCCATATCCACACGCACATCGTATCGACACGGGTGAGGCACTGAAAGTGAACTGTCCGAGCAACTTAGTTGCTCCATTTAAGCTCATCGCTGTCCAATATTGTCTTTTAGTCTATGTGCATATGAAAATTTGAATAACTGCTCGTTGCCCCATTTCTATGTTTATCTTGTGGACCACAGATAGTTCTGGTCATTCATTTAATAAGATGAAAGAATCCAACATTGTCATATCAGCTATAGACCTAGCACATGCTCTGACCCAATTATCTTTCAATTTTTCACTCTTGCTACTTCTTCACCAGTAATGATAATTGCACATTGTTTACATTTAAGTAAAGGTGTTCAACGGGTGGGTCGGGTCGGGCCGGGCCTATATTTTTTGGACCCGTACTGGTTACGGTCCGGGCCGGTTACGGGTTGGGTCTTAACGGTTTTAACGGGTTCGGGTTCCTCCGGGTAAAAATTGAACCATAAGGGTTACGGGTTGAGGGGGCCGGGCCGGGCCGGGTTTAGTATAATTTTAATTTTTTTTTTTGGATTTTGTATAAATATTGTAAGTTATAGTATTAATACAAAGTACTAACATAAAGAATACAAGGAAGATGGGAAAAAATTGCACTTATAAATTGCAAGTGCTATATTTATTTCAAAATTACAAAATTAAAGTTTGCATTTAAAAAGTAAATTAACAAATAAATAGTAAACTAAATTTTCATGCATAATAAATTAATAATACTTCAAATTAATCTAACAAACTAAATCATTAAGCATAAATACGTCTAATAATTTAAAATAACACAAATTGTCTTAAAATCTTAAAATAACACATATATAGCATATTTTAAAAATAATGCGTTACCATCATATTCTATGATTTGAGCATTTATAGTTTTATACCCTAAATATATACACTATATGTTAAATTCCAATAATTTTAAATTATGTTAATTAGTATACAATAATTGGTATATTCATGGTATATTCATGGTATATTTATAGTATATTCATGGTATATTTATGGTATATTCACGGTATATTCATGTTATATTCACGTTCCGGGCCGGTCCGGGCCGGGCCGGTTAACCGGTTTAACGGCACTGTTCATCTAACGGGTTTTACCGGGCCGGGTAACCCGTTTCAAAAATTTAAACCGTCCAAACCCACCCCAACCCCCCCTACCCAGCCCCCCCTTACCGGTCCGGGCCGGTTCCGGGTTCTACCGGTCTAGGCCGGTCCGGAACCGGGCTGACCCGGTCCGTTTAACACCTTTACATTTAAGTCAGTTTTAACCTAAGTTGCTCGGACACAGGTGCGGGTGTCCGACACGAGTGCAGATCTAGAGGTCGGATCCTTCGGGATGTAAATTCTAAGATTCGAGGATACGGATTCTAGTACGGATACGGGTGCGGGGATCCGACTAAAAATAATTCAAAAAAAATAAATAAATCTTTAAATTATGAGAAATTTTGTGGAATTACTTACGTATAGCTTGTAAAGTGTGAATTTCTTTTTTATTCTCAAGTTGTAGATAACTAAAGTATTTTTCTAGATAAGATACGCTATTTTCTTTAAATTTACCCCTAGTTTTGGTTCTAATTTCGGGAATCAAATTGTATCTCGTCTCGAATTTTTCCGTCCGTCGTGGTCAAAGTACCCAAAAGTGTTTGACCAAATCCGGTACGGATCCCGGTTTTAACTGAAGGAAAATAAACTGTCACAGAAACTTTACCAGAGGAGCCTTAGTGAGGTAGCTGAGTATAGTAGCCACAGGATGGAAAGAGTGGAACTTCCCCTGAAAACAGAATCACTTCTCATCAGAATTCTCACAACATTGTAAGTGTAAAACATTGAATTCAGATAGAAAGTAACTGACCTCTCCTTCAGCTTTGAGTTGAATGCGAGTGCTGAGTTCGGCGAGAAGGACCAAGTCTAATATAATTGGAGCTGCCAAAAGAGAGTCCTCACAAGTATTGTGCAAAACTATGGTGTTCTTTCCACCCATGAAAATCTCTGATGTGTACTCATCCATTGCTCTCTTACTATCTCCAACATAGGGGACATACTGATTGAATCCGAAACCAAACATTAGTTTTTGAGAAATTTAAAATGCATGTTTGTGTACATTAAATATATCTTTTTCGCGTTATATTATTACCTTGATCACAACAACATGGTCAGGATGCTCGCCAGCTTCATAGAGAATGGCGTTGCTGGAAACCATGTCATCGACAACATTGCTCTTCGAGATCTCCTTAGACCGGAAAGTTTGAGGGGCAGAAAGATTCATTCCATCATTGTTACCCAAGTGATTATAGCTCACTATTGACGTTGGCTGTCAATACAAACACCACGAGTTTCAGCACGATTATACTAAAAAGGGACAGCTTGGTGCACTAAGCTCCTGCTATGCACGGGGTTCAAGGAAGGGTCTATTGTACACAGTTTTACTTTGCATTTCTGCAACAGACTGTTTCTACGGCTCGAACCCGTGACCTCCTGGTCACATGACAGCAACTTTACCAGTAACGCCAAGACACCCCTTCATTCAGCACGATTATACTATTGCTCTATAAAGAACTTCATCTTCCAAATCAAAATTACTTCAAATTATTAGTACACAAAGTGTTTCAAGATTTCAAAGCTCTAGCAGATTTAACAGCAGAAGCCATACCTTAATACCAGCTCCAACAAGAAAATCGACCAGCACGGACTTCATCTTGGTTTGACCACTCTTAAAGTCATCACCACCAATTAAAGTGTTCCTCTTTATGGCCAAATCAATTAGACCTGAGAAATAGTATCAGCAAAAAATACTTAGTATAGAAGCTAAACACACTTGTAATAACTCGTTACATATATTTAATCGAGATTCCAGACCTGGGACGAAAGTGTTTTGTGGGCTTCCATTGATGAAAGGCACATTTTCAAGAACACAAGCAATAGCATACAAAGTAGAAGGAGATATTTCAGCCTCATTTCTATCCACAGCAGCCAAAAGATTTTCCATTGTGTCATTTAGTCCAACAATTACATTGCTGTATCTTTCAGTGTTGGCAGTCCACAGCACCACAATCTTGTCTACCTTATTCTTCTCCTTGAACTCCCTAAATTACCACACAAACATGTTATTTACGCTCTAAACTTGGCAGAAATAGGACAACTCTGTTTAGGACTAAAGACAATTAATCAAGATTATACTACTTTTACCTAATATCTTTAACAATCTGATCAACTTGTTCTTTCTTGGTTCCTTTGATCACGTTGTTGGCGCGTGATTCTTGGTTAGCAGCAATGAAGTCAGGGTCATAGATACCGGGAAGGGGGACCATGGATTCCATGTATGGCCTCAGCTGGTTTTGCAGATCAATGTCGAAAACCTTAGCCCTGACCATAGCATCTGCCAAATTCATGTTGCTAATGTCCCATCCTCCAAATACTACATCATCTGGATTAACCTATTTCATCATCAGATCAATTATATTAGTCTGAATCTAACTTCACGTCACTTAAACGGTAATTATAGGTATACAGAGGCAGATTCAGCATTTGAACTTTATGAGTTCGAATTCGAAATTCTATCACAATCTATATGATTTATTGAGTTTGGAATCCATATTATTCACACTTCTTTAATAGGATTTTTAACACATATACATGGTTTTAGCCAAAAGTACTAAACCAATATCTTATACGCTGCACCCATCCCTGTAGGTAACTATACATAATAAGTGGAATTTAACCTGAAAACTAAGACAGATATCCTTCTATAAGATGTTAAATAAACACATATACAGGGTTTGAGCCAAAACTATTGGGTTCAGATGAACTCGTATCTTATACATTGCATCCGCCTGTGCAGGTAACTGCACACAATAACCGGAATTGAACTAAACATAAGACGAGTAACCTTCTATAACATGATAAATTGCATTGATATATAGCGTAAAAAGTTCATTAAGCTGTCAGTGCATATAAGTTAAATCCTATTAAGTGAATTCATTAAAGATAATCAATCAAAGAGCAAGGTGAGTACCATGGGAAGGAGGCTTTTGAAAGGGGCATAGATCTCTTCTCCATTGAAAGATCCAACTCTAATTGTTGATGCCTGAGTAAGAGACCCAAAGTAATTGGCTAGTTGCACCTTTTCTTTTGTTGCCCATGAAATTCCTCTACAAAAATTCCCCCAAACAAAGCACCAAAATTCATATTATTTAGGATCCAAAAATGATTGTTAAAAACTATTCTTAAATCTTACTTCATAGTAGCATACATTATAAAATCAACAAATGAAATTTGATAATATAACAATTGACAAATAGACATGAAATTAGAAAGAAACTCACTCTTTATTAGCAATAACACCTCCGGTCAAAGTTGAACCATTGTTTCCTCCCCATCCAACAAGCATAACCCTATAAGGAGAAAAAAAAAAATCAACACATTAATGTAAACATGAAACAACAAAACACTAAAAAAATTACACAATTTTTAGTTTCCAATTCATGGGTCATTTTTGTAATGACGTTCGGGCAAAGTTGCGCGCATCTCGACTGTTTTGCCGGATACTTGCTACATACAGAGGCAGAGCTAGGGTTTGAAACTTATGAGGTCGATATTCTAAATCTTTTCAGTTACAGGTTTCTAAATTAATAATTGGTACATATTCAATGAATTTTTAACACAAATACGTAGTATGGACCAAAGCTAGTGGGTTCGGCCGAACCCACATATTCTATTCTTCCTCCGCTCTGGCTACCTATCACCAAGCACCCGCACATGTACCGAATAACTCTGTATTGAAAAAATAAAAAGATGAAAAACAATCAGAAACATACCCTAATTTGGGAACATTGGTATCAGTTTTGAACTCATATTTGACAGATTTTGGCTTGACAGTCCATTGATAAGAGCCATTTTTCTCTTCATGAACAAGCTCTGTGGTTTGATAATCATACACAGAGTGAATCTCATTTTCTGTGTATTTCACATTTGGGCTCTCAACCTTAAAATTTTCAATAAACATTTTGTCAAAACACCTGATCAGAACAAATCTAAGAAATTTTTTCAATTAAGAAAACAAGAACAGAGAACAAGTGTTTAGAATCCTATTTGCACCCAGATGTTGCTGACAGGGAAGAGTATATATAGACAAAGAGAAAATACAAGTCGCATTTTCTTAGTGGAGTCCCACTATATAATACATCCTAAGTGGTTACAAGGCATAAAGTGAAGCTTAGCCATGCAAAATATTTGGCAAAAAAAAAAACTAGATCCTTCTACCCCTTTTATTATTTTATTAAAGTTTTACACACTTATGGTGTAAAAATATTTGAAAAAAATCATATTTATAAGATAATTCTTGGTAAAAATTAGCATTTTGGGCCTAGTAACTCATAAGGGGTGCTAGTTAATTAATAATTAGTTGTCCCTTTAGATTTATATTGTAGGCTCTAGCATAATTTATATAAACACCACTATGGGTATTAGGAGACTCACTTGTTCAATGAGAGAACGACTAGGGTTTGTTTTATGCATCCAAATTTAAGAATAATTAGGCTATAAAAACAAGGGGCCCATCCGCTATGTGAGGATTCCCGACGACCAATAATTCGAGTCGGTTCGCTGCAGACGTACAATCCACATACTGTAATACCCTTTACACGTTTTAGTATGATAATGAATTTAGGTAATAACACTAATAGTGAAACAAATTTTATATACAGTTAGAGTGATTTAACATTATATAGCAGGTTACTTACAATTTAATTCTAGGTTTCCAACGGTCCATCCATAGAACTTAAACTCGTAATTACATGTAAATTTATGTAACAAGCATTATTTGATAACGTGATACAAATAATAAATAACATGTTATAAAATATTAATATTCACTGATGGCGTAAAAAATTTTACACTCTCCTTAAATAAATATAAATTATTTTTTTATATTTTCTTATTTGTAATTTTATGGAAGTGAGAGACAAGTGGGCTAGGCTTCTTGCGTGGCCTAATGATGTAAAGTTGATCTCAGGATTTTCTATATTGGGCTGTGGCCGGTATTAGAGAGTTTAATTGGTGTTTTTGTAATTAAGAAGATTAAAAATAACCAAATTGTCATCAGATTATACTCAAATCTGACTTTAATTATGGTTACTCATGTGCACAACATGGATTTGGATTCGTTGATTCATTATTTGAAGAGCACTATTAGTACAAAACCATATAAAATTTGCAAGTTTGTTGCCTTTTTATTGTTTCGAGATTGATCTACTTCTTCAATCCGCAAGTGTGCTATATTAATATTTGTTTCCTGCATAGTTTTATTTTTTAATAATGGTGGTCAGGGACCAGCTTGAACACAAATTAATTATTCTGCAAGGTCTTTACACTAGTATATATATCGAGTAATTCTACAATCAAGACTTAGATAAATAAATAAAAAAATTATCTTAATTTGAAGTTGAAACTTTATGATTCTTCGATGAAACCACTAGGTCACACTCTTGAGTTCTTGTGTGTTATTATTGTTTTCTTATTGAAACACATTTCATTTTTTTTAGAACCAGAACAATCAAAAAATTCTTTTCAATAATATTCTGAAAATCGAATATATATTTTCATGGGTGGAGTTTGGAGAGGGAAGTGTACATGCATACCTTACCCCTACCTTTGAATAGGTAGAGAGGTTGTTTCTAAGAGACCCTCGAGCAGGCACAGTCACCGCAGCAAGAATTGGAAAATAATAGAGAGTCATATCGAGTTGGGTTTTGGGGGGGGGGGGGGGGACAATATCGAGATAGTAACTAATCGAAGCTGAAGCATAATCATAAAAAATAGATTTAAATAATAGACTAAGGCTAGGAAACTCTCAGATGAGAAGCTACTGGAAACAATAAGGTGACTCCTGTGGTCTTACATCCTTTGTGGGCTTTGACCCACACACTTGGCAGATTTGTAATGGACCATGCTTCATCTTTTTTGGGCTTTCATAAATCATGTGACCTGTGGTGGGCCCAATATTACTACTTTAGCCCTTCATACAAGTACATAATTGATAAAAGAAGGAAAAATAGAAATCTTCTTTTCCTTGAATAAAGTTTGTGTGGGATTAATTTTCTGTTTTTTTTTCCTTCATTGTTTGAGACTTTTTGGGAAAAACTATGAGAGATTGTCCAATGTTAAAAGTGTAATTTGGATATACCGAGCCGAATAAATTTGTATTGGGTCGATAATTTGACAGGACGAGTATGGAAATGGTAGAGAGTAGTTCTCATATTGTGGCCCATGAAAACCTAAATAACAAGCACAACAGAGTATAATGACGTCGAACGGGTCGGTTTACTACCTTTGTACGTGTATGGCCGATTTACGGCCTTTGCACGGAGTTTTGGGCTACACTCAGAAGGAGAAGCGTATGGGCTTTGGTCGCCATAAATACTCGGTGAATATGTATGATACTCAATAAATCTTAAGATAAGCTTTTGAATCTTGGTGATGGCCCTTGAGGTAATTAATTTGAGATGAGATTGTTAGGTGTATGAATAAAATTATACATTAGAAGTTGATAAGAAAGATTGACATATAAGATACAAGGCCGGGATGGCCTGCGCCAGCACGAGCCCAATATAGTGAAAGTTTGAACTGTTATATGTTATTTAACATTATTTTGATGACAATTATTGATAGACATAATTTAGCATCAGCTAAATATAACACTCACGGATATTATATGATTGGCAAACGACACATTCTTTACATCAGTAGCATCATTAAACGACTAGATGCTAAAGTGTCGCATTCTTTGAAATATTTTATACGATTTAAATATCAGCAAACAATTATGCGCCTTTCGTGCTGTGTTTAGTCTTTTTCTTAGTCTTTAGACATCTCCTTAGCCTTCTTACCTGTACAATTATGAACAGAGAACTATTGTGAGTGCTCAAATCTCAAACAAAGAAGATAAAAAAGACAAAAGATATCTGTCAAAGCGATAGGCGAAGAACAACAAAGAGCATATGGCACTCTTGTCAGTATACTTCAACATCCAAGAAATATCTCAATTTGGTACTTCAACCAAGAAAAGGATAGATTCCTATAGATAATAGACCACTAAAAGTAGCTTCTCTAAGACCTTTATATGTTACAAGTACTTCAAAATTCTGTGTCTACAATCTATCAAGAATTCCAATCGAGGCAAAATGATTATACTTACCAGAACATCAGCATGGACACTCCATTTTGGTAACAGAAAGGTGTAGTGTCTAAACCTCTCCTTGCATTCAAGAATTAATAGTATTGCAGCTCATCCAGTCAAAGAGTATTATTGCTTGATTTTTTATAAGAAAGTACCAGGAAAGTAGAGAAAAGTACAAACAATGAGAAACTGGGCAATTGTTACAATCAGCTCAGCATCTCCAAGATCTCAAAATACTTAAATCTTCATACTCTTTCCTTACACCAAAAATATAAATTCTTTAAACATCTATTCTTCACAATAGAAATATGAGATCATTTGCCTTCAACGCATCTAATTGCTTGATTTAGTAGTTGTACAATGCTAGACTATACTATAAAATTTGTGGACACTATCAAAGGAGCATCAAAACCTTATAAAAGAACATTCTATAATGCAAATATAGAGAGCAAGAGTTGCAGATTACTCGGCTAATAATATGCCGAACATGATGGTGGGCTGGTAGTAACCACTGAAGAAGAAACCCCTCAAAACTAATCAGAAGTCGAAAGTAAAAATAGCAACAGTATAGAGTGATATATGTCATTGTGTAGTCCAGGTCTGTGAGATTGAGGGGGGAAGGAAAGGACTCAAGCAAGTAGTTATAACCATAAACCATTGAGCGGGCTTCTCTAGCCAAATGTCACCATGTTAAATGTTCCTACGGTCACAATCATTAATCCTACATGCAAGTATTTAGATAAACCAAATGACTAAGATATGGTCGAAACCATTACCTCCTCAAATCACTAAGCAACTTTCAAGACGACAAATTAAATATATGCAATGCAGAAAAGAAAACAGTTGAAACAAAATTCATGCAAATTAAAAGAGCACCAGCCTCTTATGGAATTGCCTAAAAGTAGACTGTGCAATTAAATACTATATTTTAAAACTCAAAGTAATTATCTCTTGCTATTGACAATATGATAAGAAATCATATCTTCATTGTAAACAAAGTGAAAATAATATAACTGAAAACAATATATTATGCATAAAGCATATCAAATGAACAATTTTATAAAACAAAGAACAAATATTCAAACATATGTTACAAATTTACTTTATAATAGGTAACTCTGCTTACCTTGAAAAAATTCATTACAGCTGAAGGATTGCATAAAATGCACGTTAAAGCAGATCCTAACAATACTATCCTTGAAGAGATCTTATCTCGGAGAGTGAGAGCTTGAACCCAACATTGCAATTCCTACAATGAACTCGAATAGTGCAAGCAGATGTTAAAATCATCAAAACACACACACACACACACAGGAATAAGGGGATTCCTGTTCCAACCGTCGACTGAGCTATCAACCACATGAACATTGGGCAAGGTCTTTTTAACAATGGAACAAAACCTACACTTAACCAATCAAATGATTGAGAGACAACTAATGTTATAAAGTTTTCTAGGGATTTCCATGACTCTAAGCCTTAATCGTTTTGAATTTGGTCTTCGGAAGGAGAAAACATTCTTTATTTATTTAATGTGCAATGTAAGTCCTTAATATTTTTCTTATTCTTTTAAACTTGATGAAAGAGAAATAACATCATCCCTAAATATAAACTTAAAGGGGTATTTGATTTTATTTTAATAAAGTTTCATCTCCTTAACTGGCTTTTGATAATGTGCAAGAAATCAAAGTTATTTTATTTTGTAAATCAGAAGTATTACCGGTAGACTTAAGAGTATCAGTTTGATATCTATGGTGAATTATGCAGAATCCTTGTGACATTGAATTACTTCTTTATCATCCAAAACACAATAGCTGAAAAAGATACTTATTAGTAATCATACCAATAAACTTCTTATAAGGTTCATTCGACTTAGTACATGATGAGTCCACTCATATGGGCAAACAACAATTCAAGCCAAACAACTGACCCGAGTCAACAAAAAAATTATTTTGTGAACCATAAATGCCAACTTAGAATTCAGCAGAAGCATACTCATAAACATATATAAAGATAGTGATAATCATATATGAAGCGTAAGGAAGATCGAAGAGTACCTGAAAGCATAGTGACGAAGATAAAAAAAATGATCAGTAGGACTTGTCGATAAGAGGCAGAGGAACAACACGAACCTCCAAATAAATGTAGCTGCTCGAAAGCAGAAAAATATCAATGAAATCTGACGAAAGTTCATTAACTAAAACGTTAAAATACAATCCTCCCGGATGGGGTAAAAACATTAAATAATTGAGCTTTACCTTAAATTCATGAAAATAAAACTGAATTAAAGACGGATTTATATATAATCACAAGAAAAATATTTGGATAATTTTAGAGCTAGGTTTTTAATGGAACAAATTGGGGGGGGGGGGGGGGATTTAGTATGTTTTTTCCCCAGAGAAATTATGAATTGAAGGTTATCGGCACTTTTAAACAAACTCCTCCATTTACATCCTTTTTGGGTTCCACCTCCCAATCTCTTTGGTGGAAAGCGGGACCGATGGAGAGATGGAAAAGGCCGAAAATTGCAGAAATAGTTATCCAGAAATCTGAGATGGCATAAAGAAAGAAACAAGTGAAATCAAGAGCTCAAGGAAATACTATAATGAAAGAAGACAATAAAAACAGAGCATAGAAAGAGAATTGAGATGAGGAACACTATGAGAGAGAATTAAGAAAAAAGATTAAGAAGGAACTCTGTAATACTATAACTATGTGTTTCCAGGAACTAAAGCCACGTATACCACTTTGTAGACATGTAACTATACACAAAAAAAGGTAAGAGCTGAAATGACTAAAATAACCTCAGTTAGAAATTTAATGGCTAAAAGCTAACAGGTCGAAACTCTCGCTCTTCTATTATATAGAATATGGACCTAGATGAGGTTGTTTGAGAAAAATAATGCAAACTTAGCTCAAAATAAACAATATCAAACTATATTAAGAACGTCTTTTAAAATAACTTAGCTGAATTATGTTTAATCATCGTAAATAACGAGTTGAATGAGGAAAATAAGGTGTATATACCAACAATACGAGTAACAACCACCACGAGACCACTATTGGTGGCCTTTTTTGAGTAACTATAAATATGAATCTTGGAACCATACCTTTGTGAAAATTGACATATGTCGCAAATTTCATTCTATTCATAGTAAATTGACAAGCATATTCTCACATTCACTTTTACTTGTCCACTATTCTAAGAATAGATTTTCAATTTTAAGTGTTCACTTTCGTATATCAAGAAATTTTTTTTTTTTTTCTGTTTTGTCCTTAGCATTAATTACTCATTCCAAATCATTTTTTAAATTCATTAAGACTATACACCAATTAATATGGTATCTTATTAAATTATACACTTTATTTATTATTTCTTAAATAGTAAGAAAAATCCAAAATGAACAAGTAAAAGTGAACAAAGAGTACATAATAATGGACTTATCTCTCAAACAAGAGATAACCCTACTCACGTGAAAGGTTCTGCTCTCTCTTTGGACGACGTCCTTGTTTTTAGGTCTTTGTTATTTTCCATTTTGTTTGACTTTGACGTTTTTCCCATGAAATTCCAAAAATTAGTAACCCAAAGGGAAAGACACAACCTTTCATGGGTCCGCCTTTATCCTTTATATAATTCGTTTGCGAAAAAAATTAGAGAAATTTTCATAAAGTATAGTAGTTTAGAGTATAGTAACTGTAGTTTACTTAACTACTATTCCTAGTTATTGTTCAATTTTTACTAGCTTATATCTCTTGTATTCAGACGCACAACGAATACATGTTGTGTCAATTATATTCGTTCGTGCAACGAATACAACCTGTATTAACTGTATTCGTTTGCGCAATATATTCATTCGCGTATCGAATACAACATGTATCAACTGTAACCAAGGCAAAATACAAGGATGCATACAAATGATACAATTTGTATCGACTGTATACATGGGTGTATAAAAATGGTACAATCTATATCGTCTGTATTCGACAACATGTATCAACAGTAACCAAGGCGAAATACAAGGATGTATACAAAGTATACAACTTGTATCGACTGTATACATGGGTATATACAAAGGATACAATCTGTATCGACTGTATTCATTCGTGCAATGAATATATACAACTAAGGCAAAATACAGAAATATAGAAAAATAAAATGCTCTTGTAATTGAGAGTCTAACTCAAAACGTTGCTACTAATCGGGCCCTCTAATCAACTGAGCTATAAGAGCTTGTTTGCTCTCTTGTTTCAGTTCAAACAATTAATCTATTATTTCATGGATTTGCTATAAAATTTAAATATGTAAATTTACTGAAAGTATAGCTACGAATAATAAATATAGTTTACGTAAATTTTAATGTGTCGCGTAATTTTCCCAAAAATATACCAACATTTGATGTTTACACAAAATTAATTGTTACATAACATGTGTCTTGACTATTTGTTTTTGTCACTCAAGTATTACTTGTAATGTGAATTTTTGTCTCAGTTTATCATATAAGCATGGTGAAGCAATGTGGCTGATGTAAAATATCGAGCGTGGATAAATTATTCTCGAATATTTCTTCTAGTAGAGATAGGTGTACAGGGTATGTATGTTCATATTTAATGATCGTATGAGAAACCGACACGTGGAGCTGAAGACAGAAGACAGTCGGACCCGAAGGCAATGATCTCGCTTGTCATCAGAGAGAATGATGTTCATAAAGGCAAAATAAATGCCTGCTATCCAGTAGCATTCAATGAAGAATATTCTATAGCATTAAATGCATGATCCGTTACAGAGAATATAGCGTTCACTGCCCACCGTTACACATTCTTCAATGACCCTTATAATTGTCATTTAAGAGGGGTTTGATCTTAGGACCTTATTTCATAGGTGTAACTATAAATAGTGAGCTCTGCCATCATTGTAAAGACACGAATTTTCTGACAAGCATACGCTATATTCTATCAAAAGCCCAATAACATTTTACCTTTCTGCTTATCTATATTGTCCTTACTACCTCCGGAAGTTCTGCGTCCAGGACTAAGACATCTGCCGTTTTATTTCAATTTCAAGGCTAAGTCTTACATTTTTGTCTAACTCATCTATTATTTTTGGATCAAATTGATTCACTTGTCTATAAATCACGTATAAATTTAATTGTACCGTTTTACGGGTAAACAATAAGAAATTGGTAAAACTTATAGTGTTAATTCCTAGGTGATAAACAAATTCAGTGTTATCCAAGTCAATGAGGAATTGTCATTCTATTATAACGAGTATCACTGCAGGTTAATCTCATAAAGTTGCACCAACATATTATAATTTTAATTATATTTATTCTACTCTTTTAATTTGATGAAATTATGATTATCTCTCCTCGGGGGATTTATGTGAGTTTTCCCATCCTCATCTCATACGGAGGCAATTTTATAGTTGCTACAAGGCTTTCCCTTAAAAGTTTGCTTATTTTGACTATTTATTTTGTTAAAGTGAATGCGGTGTAAGTTGACACAGTTGATACATGTTTTTGCGTGATTTTGTTAGTTATTAAGAAATTTTTGAGGTTAAGTTAAGCCTTAGGTCGACTCTATGTTCTCCAAATCCGCCATCTTTTCTAGGAAGGAGGGAGTACTTTTCTTTTTGTTAAGTCAATACTCAATATATTAAATCTACTTCTTTAGCATGGAAGTTTCCTATTAATTTAGCAGATAATTATTCAATTGACTGGAATATTGATAAACAAAGCCGGCATAAAAATAAATAGGGTAAAAGAACAGAGAAGGAGAAGAAATGGAAATTAATCTTTTTTTCCTTGTTTTTAGAGAAAAGGAATAAGAATAGAAAATTGTGTAATGAATCTGAATTTTCTATCCCCACATGTTTCTTAATTTTTCTCATGGATCCATTTAATAAAACTAGTAAAACGAACAGTTTGTTAATACAAATTGAATCTTTTGCCGCCTAATCTTCGCCAGAAATTGTGGATATGCAATTTTATTTTCTAACGCCCACATGTTTTATGGTTGATCTTTATTTTGTAACATCCTTTGGCTTTATCAAAACCTTAATTTTTGAATATTCTTAAGACCAAGATTCAGGCCAAGGGCTGGCCAATTGCCTCCTCCTATTTTATCACTTATGAAAATCAAAAGTCATTTTTTCAGTTTTATTTTATTTGGCATTATTTGAATGGGATTCTCGTAAGTAATGTTTGAAAGCGTTGTTCCTTGATCAAGTAATTAAGAAATCTCCTTATTAAACTCTTATTCAATATTTTATTTGGTGCAAGCTGTATGCGGTGAGAGTCGTATGTATGGTAACGAAAGGAGTTTGTGTTAGGCCTACTCACTCTATTTGTTCCATAAAGCTTAGCAGTGGTAAAACACAGTTCCACCCCTCACTGGATCGCGCCATCGAATTCAACATGTTAAATATTTCGACTTTTGCGTTATATTATATAACATAAATAGTGATTGAAGAGAATATTTAGATAGATTATTTTGATAGAGAAAATATCACATTAATCTTTTTTAGTAAATTGAAATTCTTAGAAAATTAAATAAAATAATATACTCTATTATTATTAGTAGAATTTGTCTCAAGCATGGTTTTTTTTTTTTTTGCTTAAAGGCGAGTTCTTATTATTATGCAGGAAATTAAAGAGAGTTATTGTAGTCCCGGAGTGATCATAACGAAGTAGTCCCTAGTAAGTCTTTGCGAAAAGTAGAGAAAGCAAATAAAGGTGGTCCGTTTCAGAAGTGTTCTTCACACTCAGCGTTAGTATGTGAGTTATATCTGCTCCCAAACTGCAACAATGTGTGCGCTTCACTTGGTTTCCTACATGGTAGACATGCCTAACATCCCGCTGGCCCAGTGCGTCGAGCAGGAACCTGCAATTATGAAGAAAATTAGCATTAGCTTTGTTGTGAAGTTTATCTTGTAATAAGTAGACTAATAGATGGCAATCTGTTTCCACTATAATCGGTATTCGATTTTCTGTGAAAGCAAGATCTAATCCTTTTAGTGGGGTAAGAATTTATCCTTGGATGGGTGACGAGACCATTATGTGACAGGAGAATCCATCAATCCATTTTCCTTCGGAATCTCTGATGATTCCACCTGCTACCCCAATGTTGGAGTTTTTTTTGGTGTGCACCATCTATATTGAGTTTATAGATGTTTGTGGTGGGGTGGTCCATTTTATTGGGATTTTTGTGGTTAAGATATTTTCGAAGTTATGGTTTGTTAGGCAGAGGTATTCCATTGCGTGCATAACTGTTTTTAGGCTGTCAATTTTTGTTGAGCAGTTATTAAAATAGTTATGATTTCGGTTGAGCCAAATATGCCAAAGGACAATTGGGGTGATAACAGCCAAAGGGATTGATGAGTTATTTGGTAGAAGGATGCTCGAAGTGGAGGTACAAATATCCTTTATCCAATCTAGTTAGTTTAAGGTTGGGGTGGTGATGTTTAGCTTTCCCCAATTTTGTACTATTCACATGACTATAAAAGAATAAGTGGTTTGTATTTTTCCCAGTCCCATAATGTTTGCAGAAGTTGCATTCGATTATCTTCCTTTGGCTTAGGACATCTGCTGTGGGTAGGCGTTGATGTACTAATAGCCATAGGAATATTTTGAGTTTATTGTGACAAAGTGCTTTCCAAATCCAGAAGTGGTGGATGGGTTTGTGAGATTGGGTTGCCTCTGTGAGCCTAAAGAAGAGATTGTAAGCAGATTTTGTTGTGAAGTTCTCATCTTCCGTTTCTTTCTAGAAGAAGGAGTCATTTAAGTTTTCAGAGAACGGAATCTATGTTTCTGTTACGAGGTCAGAGATCGTATTTGGTAGGACGTATGGAAGAGCTTCTAGGTTCCAATTTTTATTAGTGATGATGTAGTTAATTTTTTTATTTTTTTCTTCCTTGCCTACCGGCCCCTCAATAAGTTCCCTTAGGGTGTGTTTGCCAATAACCCATCTATCATCCCAAATGTGTATTTGGCTCCGATTTCCAACATTTCGGGCGAAGCCTTTGGAGAAAAAGGAATAAATTTTTGCAGTGCTTTTCCAGATGTAGGAGTCATTTGTTTTATAAACCATAGGATTCCTTCTTGGAGTGCTAAGGTATTTACCCTTAATCATTTTAGCCCATAGAGATTCAGGATTGGAGAGGTATCTCCATAGCAGTCTTGATAGGAGCGCGATATTTTCCCCTGTTTCTTTGTACAGCCCAAGGCCTTCCTCTTGCTTTGGAGATGTTACCTTGTTCCAGTTGATATGATGGATTTTTTTTGTGTTCCATGGTAGAACCTAATCGGAGCCAACCATGTACTACTATAAAGTAGCAAGAGAGGTCGAAGCAGCTTTTACCCGATAAGGTCGGGATCGATTTCCACATGGAGCTAGAAATTGGAATTGAGTTTCTATCTAAATTAGAATTGCGTAATTGTTCCTAATTACACTTCTAAACATTTTTGGTTTTTGATTTAACTTCTAAATTTATACTACCAATATGCTAAATTGAGCTACGTTAAGCTAAGAGAAGACTGTTGAAGATGTTCTAATTAGTTAAAAGGCACTAGGGGAGTGACTTTCACCTAGGTGGGTAATTAACCGGTTTTCGTGTCTAAGGCTAGTTTGTCATATTTGGGGATTACGATATAACCATTGCACGATTCTACTCACTCTATACCTCTCGGTAGTTCGAGTGATTTTGCCCTAATTGACTTTCTCAAGATCAATTGGGTATGATCATTTGTGCAAGCAATTGAGGTTCAAGCCGGGTATTACGATCTCTCGGATTAACCCTTTAATTGGGGCTATCAATTCTCTTGAGTACGCCCCAATTCCTTGTTGGACTAATTCTAGAGACTTAGGCTCTCTTTCTCAAGAAGAGCCAAAATCAACAAAGCATAAACTAGTGTTTGCAACCACTAATTCAACAATAAAATCATAAATTAGTTCAAATATCAAACACCCATAAACATTCAAACCTTAAAGCACAAGACCCATCAATTACCCACACTAGGGTTGAGCCACAACCCTAGCTGATGGGTCTAGCTACTCATGTTAATAGAGAAAAATAAAGAAATAGATGAAGATAAACCCATAAAATTAAATTACTAATTAAAACTTGAAGATTCAATGGTAAAACTATTGTAAAATTACTCCAAATGGCAAGAAAAGCCTATTCACGAGCGCAGCTCTGTTCTAGAATCTAACTGATGACCTAAAAATAGGAAAAGAAACTATTTATACTAGGCCAAAAATTTTGGACAAAAATACCCCTGCGGGGCTAGTGCGGACCGCACAAAATCGAGTGCGGCCGCACTAAGGCTTTTAGCTGGAATTCTTGCTCTCTGATCATGGCCACCGAGGACCGCACAAAATGCACCGCGGTCGCGGTGGCTCCTGTTGCGGTCCGCACAAAATGGAACGCGGACCGCATTGGCCATAATCCTCCAATTGTCATCTCTCTAAACCTTGGCTCTGCGGACCGCATGAAATCGAGTGCGGCCGCAATGAACCCAATGCGGACCGTAGAAAACTCTTTGCGGCCGCATTGCCTGATGGCCTGAAAAACATAGTCTCTGAACTTCATCTTTGCGGACCGCACAGAATGGTGTGCGGCCGCACTGGCCCTGTTTGACTGAGCTTGTTCTTGTCTTGGTATTGTGCAAGTTTCACTCCTTTTTGAGCTGGTTTTTGACACCTTGTCACCTTGATTATCAAACCTGCAATCAAGCACAACTTGTGAGCCTTTGGGACTATTTTGTACACATTTCTAATCAAAACTTAAGCAAGAAGGAGTGTAAAATGCATCATAATCCCTAGTTATCAACTCCCTCAAACTTAAGCTTTTTCTTGTCCTCAAGCAAACAAAATAAGACCCACCCCTTAAGAGAAAATCCAAGAAAATTCGGTTGACCTAAAGTGACCTCAACTAGCATCAATTGGGACTAACAATTGCCCTCAACTCAAATGAATCATTAACAACATCCACTCTTTTAAACACCATGGATCTAGTGCGACACAAGAGCAACAAGAGTTGACTCAACACATCAAAGGAACTCTTTCTATTACTTCGGTTATTGTGGAACCCAAACTCACACATCCTCGACTCTCCCTAAGCAAACCTCACCTTTAGGATAGTAACACTCAGAACAAGGTTAATGGAAATACACCCATCTCTCTCAAAGAAAAGTCAAAAGCCCGGCACTAGGTACCATATGCTTGCCCCTTATGTGAGTCACCACTAATGTAAGCTTCATTCAACTCAAGATCATATAGGGCTTTTGTGGAAAAATAGTGAGGGCTTTTGGTGTAGGGTAGGAAATGTTTGGTCTAAGTAGGTTCCATCTTCCCTTTAGCACTTCTTTTGCTTCATTTTGGCACATATTCACTTGACTTTTTAAGTCATTTCACTTCTTTCCAAGGGGTTAGAGAGACACACTGTCACTCTTTCTTGTACATTTCAAATCTTTTCACCTTTCTAAACTTTCCACACCTTTCATTCTTTGCTTTTATTGAATCCCTTCATTCTTTTCTACATTGAACATTCTTTTTGTCTTTTTGATTTTCTTTCTCTTTTCATTGCCTATCCTTTTCTTCATTTTGTACCTTTTTACCACTTTGTTTCAATCCTCGTCTATCCCCCCAACTTATACTTTTGCCATGTGCTAAGGAAAGATTGGGTGCCAAGAGAGGGTATATTCAGAACGGGTAAAGGCTTGTAGCGTGGTTCTTGAAAGAAAAAGGTCTAAGGCTCAAAAGGGCTGACTAGGAATTTTATTATTGGTAGGCTATGGAAGTGTTCAAGATACCATTTGGATCAAGGAGAGCCTATAATCACGTCTCAAGTCAAATTCCACTTAGGATTTCGCCTAGACAATCATTCAGGGCAAATTCTAGACCAATGGCTCGGAACTTGGACTTACAATTCAAATTCTCACCACACAAGCTTTGGGAATGCTAAAGATACGGAGTTGGGGGCCCATGACAACCTTAGATACGATTTGAGCACACAATGGTTACGAAAAACCACTTGATGATTATCGGCCAATACAAGAGTCTCAAGGTCACAACTTTCACCATCCTACATACAACGATTTGTTTTTGACCATGGGATCAAGGACAAATGTGTTAGGCCCAAGTGAAGATTTACTTGAGGCACCCTTACCAGCTAACTACTAAAAAGCAAAAAGAAAAACAGACTCAAACCCTTAAGAAGGTTGTCATGATCATCCATCATCGGGAAGAGTCACCCGGTTCACACAAGTTCCACTTTTGGAAAGAACCGTGGCATTAAGAAAACCAAAGGCTTATTGCAAAAACTCAAAACAAAAAGCTACGAACGTAAAATAAGAAGCTAAGAAATAAAAAATGCGGAAAGTAAAATGAATATGTACAAGAGGGGATTTAGACGAATATACAATAGGGGGAATGAATATATACGTAAGAAGGTAACTTTATATACAAACCCAAAGTAAAAAGTACGAAAAGTGCAACGAAATGCTAAAGTTATATATATACCAAAGATAAGAAAAAAACGATAAAGCATAAAATATCATCATATGTACAATCATCCAAATCCAAGTAGGGCTACCCCCTCAAATGAAAGCTGGCATTGTCCTCAGTGCCAACTAACCAAAATAAGCACAAAAAGAGAAATGAGGAAAAAGAAACTCCCTATGGGTCCTCCGTCTGGATGGGATCCTGAGTCTGAGTCCCTGGGTCCTCTGTCTGCTCGGGAACTTGTGACTGGCTCCATATGGCCTGTGGCTCTGCCGGGACCTGTGCCTGGACCTGGACCGAGTCCTGGGCTGACTCCTGTGGCTGGCTGGAGGAATCTCCCTGCGGGTCCTCCAACTGTATGACTGTGTCATCTGCACGGGGAATCACCCTCCTCCTCTTGGGAGGCCTCCCTAACTCTGACTGTGGCTGGGGCTGGCTGTTGGTGCTGGGTCATGCAATAGCAAATCCAAAGGCAGCTGATCCGCCTTCAGCCTGTCAACCTCCACCCTGAGCTTCTTCACCGACTCCTTTGAAGCTCGAGTCTTCCTCATTTTCCTTGACTCCTTTGCAAGCTCCTTAAGTGCCTTCCCATGAGAATTAATGGCCTCTGTGATCAATTTCTGGTTCTCTAGGAGCTTCTTCTAGTTGTCCAGAAGCTCCTTGAGAGTGTCCTCAATAGACTGTGGGACCTGTGGAGGAGGAGGTGCTGACTGGGATGCCACCGTAGTAGTAAGTACAGACAACTTAGAAGAAGCTGTCTGCATCCAGTTGTTGATGCTAATGAGGGTTTGGCTCAGACGGTGGGCAGTCAATGGGTAGGCAGAGGTGGAAGGTATGTCGGGAATTGTAGAACTGGATGGACCTGGGGGCATGTCTGCTGAGGTAGAAGGAGGCTAAGTAGGAGTGACTACTACTACTGGCTCTTCAGACTGGCCAGTTGAAGTAGTGGCTTTTCCCTTGTAGTGCTTGCCTTTAAGGTTGTCATCACCCTGCAAGCTGTACCATGAGAACGGTGCTTTTGCGTTCACTTTCACATCAAATTTCCGCTTCTCTACATCTAAGTCCTTCAGGTACATGGTCAAGAAGTTGGGGAAGGGATAGTTTCTGTCACCTTCATTCACCACCCGTGTAATAACCCGAGACATCACATTCCCGACGTTAATCGGGTACCCCGCCATGATCGATGCTACCAATACAGCCCGGTGAAGAGGGAGTCAGTTGTCGTGGGTGGTGGGGTCTAGCCTGCTGCACACAAATGTCTCCCACCCTTTAGCTTCAAAGTTCAAAGTTCTTCGCAAGATCTTTACTCCCGCAGTCAACCAGTCGGGGGTGGTACCTGGGATTGCCAAGTACTCCGCCAACCAAGGACGAACTTCCTCACCCATTGCCATCTTCTCCAAATATAATGATTTGTCCTCCTCATTGAAACCCAAGTAGTCATTTATTGCTTTTCCATCAAATAGCACTTTTAAGTTCCGCACCTTGGTCACTTTGGTGCCCTTTTTGATGTGGGCAACATTGGTGTAGAACTCCTTGACCAGGTGCTCGTTTGCATCCTGACAGTTGCTTATGAAATACTCCCAGCCCACTCTCTCTCTGAACTGTCTTCTCACATTAGGGTTGTGAGGCAGGTCTCTATCAACAAAACTTCGCTGAAGAATTAATTTCCTCTCAGGCTACCATTCTCGGAACTTATGGTAGGCCACCTCACTCACAAAACGGTCTTGCCATGCCTCCGGGTTTCTAGTTCTCTCAACTCCTCTCACCTGAGGCTCACCCCCTTCTACTTCATCCCCTACTTCTGCTACGGGGCTCTCTCCGGATAGTGAAGCTGTAGGAGATATGGAATATTCTTTGGCGCTGCCAGCGGCTAAGCCCTCAGATGACTCAGAA
The DNA here is from genome assembly GCF_001879085.1 of Nicotiana attenuata. Taxonomy (NCBI): domain Eukaryota; kingdom Viridiplantae; phylum Streptophyta; class Magnoliopsida; order Solanales; family Solanaceae; genus Nicotiana; species Nicotiana attenuata. Next base: position 32,970,290 of record NC_031997.1, read on the forward strand.
GATACACGGACTGGTGCTCGGGCAGTGGGGGAGCCTTGAGGAGTAGGCTCATCTGTCAGCCTGAACCTGTCTAGGAAGTCATCTATAAACTCTGGGACAGAGTCAGAATCAGACAACTCCCTGAAAGGCGGATACTCACTTCCCGATGAGTGGGAAGCAGCTCTATCAGCGGCCTAGATAGCCTTCCTTGTTGCTTTTATTGCTTCCCGAACTTGGGGGATCAGCTTTATCTTTCCATGTCCCCTCCCCCGGGAGGACTCTCCTCGTCCCGGTTGTTTATCACCTTTGCCTCTTGATCTCACCATTGTCTGCAAGCAACATTCAGTCATGTTTTGTTAGTATCAATATAATTAATGTAATTCAGAGTTGCAGGAAAAAGAGTTGTAGACAGTAAAAAATTGCAGAATGCGGACCGCACAAAATGTAGTGCGGCCGCAAAGGGGCCACTGCGGACCGCACAAAATCCATTGCGGTCCGCACAGAGGTGGGGTTCAGACTACCTACTCTCTGAATCTGTGCACCGCGGACCGCACAAAATGCCAATGCGGTCCTCATTAAGGCACCGCGGACCGCACAAAATGCAATGCGGCGGCGGTCCTCAGTGTTCAAGTTTCAGAACTTTATCACTGCGGTCCGTACAAAATACCATTGCGGACCGCATAGGGGCATCGCGGACCGCACAGAATGCAATGCGGTCCGCACTGAACGCCCAACAGCAATACCAACCTAGGGTTCAAGTGTTGATCAATTTTTGTCCAATTTTACACCTAGTAAAGAGTCCCTAAGTGTTGGTTCAGTCATTTAACTAGCTAATCCTAATTAACACCGTATTTTAACTGCCCTAAGCTACAAAATCGAAGGAAAAGCGGGAAGGGAAGAAAAAGAACTAAGAAAGCAAAAATTGAATGAAAATAATAAATTTAAACAATTGAAAAGAGATTAAAGTACCAGAAGTAAGATGCTGAGATGATGATTAATCCTTAGTAGTCAGTTACGTGCAGTGGGGAGAGAGATGAATAGTGATTTTTAATGCTCTGAGAGTAAAGGGTTCGTAAAGTTCAAAAGGAGAGCCTCATGTCCTATTTATAGAAAGAGGTCCTGGGCCCCAACAGACTTACCCACCGCGGACCGCACAAAATGCATTGCGGTCCGCATTGCTTCAGGGACATGCAAGTTTGAGAAGGCAACCATTGCGGACCGCACAAAATGTTATGCGGCCGCAATGGCCCACCGTGGCCCGCACAAAATATAATACGACTGCGGTGTCAAACTTCAGTGAGTTGATTTTTAACATCCACCATCAGTGCGGTCCACACTGATTTTGTGCCCCCGCACTAAGTTCTTTGCGGCCGCACAAAATGTAGTGCGGTCCGCACATCAAACTTCAGAGACTTGATCAATTCTTTTCCACTTTGTCCTGCACTGCATCAACATAATCCTGTAGCATCTCACAACCAGTCAGTCCAAAAATAAATCCTATACTACAATGAAAATCAAAGAAAGGAAAGGAAAAACACATGGGTTGCCTCCCAAGAAGCGCCTTATTTAACGTCGCGGCACGACGCAGGTTACCACCAAATCACTTTAGATGAAGAAGTGCCACCACATGGTTGTCATCAATTTTTCTCAGGTAGTGCTTGACCCTGTGCCCATTGACTCTGAATACCTCCCCATTTTTGTTCTTCAAATCAAGTGCACCAAACAGAGTCACAAACACTACTTCAAAAGGTCCACTCCATTTTGATTTCTGCTTTCCCGGAAACAAACGTAACCGAGAGTTGAACAAGAGAACCAAATCACCCACTTTGAACTCCTTGCCATGAGCATATTTATCATGAAGGTACTTCATCTTGTCCTTGAACAAGGATGAACTGGAGTAGGCATGGAATCAGAATTCATCAAGTTCATTAAGCTGCTCCACACAAAGATTTGCTGCCACATCCCATTCAAGATTCAATTTCCTCAAAGCCCACATGGCTTTGTGCTTTAACTCAACCGGTAGATGGCAAGATTTCCCAAACACCAACCGATACGGAGACATACCAGTCGGAGTCTTGTAAGCAGTCCTGTAAGCCCATAGAGCATCATCCAACTTCTTAGACCAATCGATCCTATTTGCATTGACCGAATGCATTGCGGTCCGCATTGCTTCAGGTACATGCAAGTTTGAGAAGGCAACCACTGCGGACTGCAGAAAATGTAATGCGGCCACAATGGCTTACCGAAATGTAATGCGGCCGCGGTGGCAAACTTCAGAGAGTTGATTTTTAACATCCACCATCAGTGCGGTCCACATTGATTTTGTGCCCCCGCACTAAGTTCTTTGTGGCCGCCCAAAATGTAGTGCGGTCCGCACATCAAACTTCAGAGACTTGATCAATTCTTTTCCACTTTGTCCTGCACTGCATCAACATAATCCTGTAGCATCTCACAACCAGTCAGTCCAAAAATAAATTCTATACTACAATGAAAATCAAAGAAAGATGAAAAGAAAAACACATGGGTTGCCTCCCAAGAAGCACCTTATTTAACGTCACGGCACGACGCAGGTTACCACCAAATCACTTTAGATGAAGAAGTGCCACCACGTGGCTGTCATCAATTTTTCCCAGGTAGTGCTTGACCCTATGCCCATTGACTCTGAATACCTCCCCATTTTTGTTCTTCAAATCAAGTGCACCAAACGGAGTCATAAACACCACTTCAAAAGGTCCACTCCATTTTGATTTCAGCTTTCCCGGAAACAAACGTAACCGAGAGTTAAACAAGAGAACCAAATCACCCATTTTGAACTCCTTGGCACGAGCATATTTATCATGAAGGTACTTCATCTTGTCCTTGTACAAGGATGAACTGGAGTAGGCATGGAATCAGAATTCATCAAGTTCATTAAGCTGCTCCACACAAAGATTTGCTGCCACATCCCATTCAAGATTCAATTTCCTCAAAGCCCACATAGCCTTGTGCTTTAACTCAACCGGTAGATGGCAAGCTTTCCCAAACACCAACAGGTACAGAGACATACCAATCAGAGTCTTGTAAGCAGTCCTGTAAGCCCATAGAGCATCATCCAACTTCTTAGACCAATCGGTCCTATTTGCATTGACCGTTTTAGACAGAATACTCTTGATTTGCCTGTTTGAGACTTCCACTTGGCCACTCGCCTGAGGATGATAAGGAGTAGAAACTTTGTGGTTGACACCATACTTTGCAAGCAAGGTGTCAAAAGCTCTATTGCAAAAATGCGACCCCCCATCACTTATGATTGCACGAGGAGTGCCAAACCTTGTGAAAATGCTCTTTTTGAGAAATGCAACCACACTCCTGGCTTTATTGTTGGGCAAAGCCACGGCCTCGACCCATTTTAAAACATAGTCAACTGCCACTAGAATGTAGGTGTTCCCGCACGAGCTTACAAATGGGCCCATGAAATCAATACCCCACACATCAAAAATATCCACTTCTAGAATGGTGTTGAGGGGCATCTCATCTTTCTTCGAAATACCACCTGCTCTTTGACATTCGTCACACCTCTTCACAAGATCACTTACATCTTTATACAAAGTTGGCCAATAAAACCCAGAACTCAGAACCTTCGAAGCTGTCCTCGCCCCGCCATGATGGTCACCACAGGGAGAGGAATGACAAGCCTCTAAGATACTCAACTGCTCCTCCTCAGGGACACACCTCCGGATCACTCCGTCGGTGCAAATCTTGAATAAGTACGGCTCATCCCAATAGAAATCCAAACTATTCCGTTTGAGCTTCTTCCTTTGGTTAGAAGAGAGCTCACACGGGATTATACCAGTCACAAGGTAATTAGCAACATCCGCAAACCATGGCATATCACTCATTGACATAGAGAGTAGCTGCTCATCGGGAAATGCATCATTGATCTTCGAAGCTATCACAAGGCCTCCCTTCCTCCTCCAAGCGGGACAAGTGGTCCGCCACTTGGTTTTCACTACCTTTCCGGTCCATAATTTCTAAATCAAACTCTTGAAGTAACAAGACCCATCGCATCAGCCTAACTTTGGAGTCTTTCTTTGTCATCAAATATCTAAGAGCTGCATGATCGGTGTGCACTATAACCTTGGCTCCCATGAGATATGGCCGAAATTTTTCCATTGCGAACACAATAGCCAACAACTCTTTCTCAGTTACCGTGTAGTTCCTTTGAGCCTCATTCATAGTCTTGCTCGTGTAGTACACCGGATGAAACATTTTTTTCACTCTTTGACCTAAAACTGCCCCAACCGCAACATCACTTGCATCGCACATGAGCTCGAAAGGCAAGCTCCAATTGGGTGCGGTAATGATAGGGGTGGCGGTCAACTTATGCATGAGAAGTTCAAATGCTTGCATACATCCCTCATCGAACACAAACTTGGAATCCTTTTCTAGTAGCTTGAGCAAAGGATTCACTACCTTCGAAAAGTCCTTGATAAATCTTCGGTAGAACCCCGCGTGCCCAAGAAAACTTCTAGCCCCCTTGACAGAAGTGGGGGGAGGAAGCCTTGAAATCACCTCTATTTTGGCCTTGTGAACCTCTATACCATGCTTTGAAATTTTGTGACCCAACACTATGCCCTCTTCAACCATGAAGTGGCATTTTTCCCAATTGAGCACAAGATTGGTGTCTTCACAACGGGCCAACACTCTATCCAGATTTCTCAAACATTCATCAAATGAATCACCCACAACACTAAAGTCGTACATGAACACCTCCAAAATATCTTCCACCATATCGTTGAAAATGGCCATCATATACCGTTGGAATGTTGCCGGTGCATTACACAACCCAAAAGGCATCCGAGAGAAAGCAAAGGTGCCATATGGACAAGTAAATGTGGTCTTCTCCTGATCCTCCGGAGCAATCAAGATTTGGTTGTACCCAGAATATCCATCCAAGAAACAATAGAAGGCACGCCCAGCAAGACGATCAAGCATCTGGTCAAGTAAAGGCAATGGGAAGTGATCCTTGCGGGTTACCTTGTTCAGCTTGCGGTAGTCCATGCATACCCTCCATCCGGTAACTGTCCGGGTTGGAATTAGTTCATTATTAGCATTGGTCACCACGGTCATACCACCCTTCTTTGGCACACACTGCACCGGCGAAGTCCACGAGCTGTCAGAGATAGGGTACACAACCCCGGCATCTAACCACTTGATCACCTCCTTTTTCACAACTTCTTGCATTGCCTCGTTCAACCTCCTTTGATGTTCCAAGGAGGGTTTTGCATCATCATCAAGAATAATCTTGTGCATACCGAATGCGGGGCTTATTCCCCGAATATCAGCTAAAGTCCATCCAATTGCCTTCTTCCGTTTGAGCACCGCCAATGTGGCATCTACCTGCATGTTAGTAAGACAAGAGGAAAGGATAACTGGAAAAGTTGAATTAGGGCCTAAGAATTCATACCTGAGGTGTGGAGGCAATGGCTTCAACTCCAACACCGGAGGCTCCTCAATTGAAGGCTTTGTTGGAGGAGTCTTTCTATTTTCAAGATCCAAAGAGAGTTTCCTAGGCTCATAAGAATAAGAGCCCATTCCATGTAAAGCATTCACGCACTCCACTCGGCCCTCATCATCATTGACATCAAGATTCAACAATACGGCCTCCAGAGGGTCCTCCACATTGATCATCGCACTAGTATCATCAATTATCAAAGCCGTGACAAGATCCACAAATGAGCACACTTCTGTACCATTGGGCTGCTTCATTGACTTGCACACATGAAAGACCACATTTTCATCACCCACCCAGAAAGTGAGTTCCCCTGCTTCCACATCAACTAAGGCCTTTCCCGTAGCAAGGAAAGGTCTCCCCAATATGATCGGGACTTCATAATCTACCTCAAAATCTAAGATCACAAAGTCAGCTGGCAAGATAAATTTGTCCACTCGGACAAGCACATCATCTATAATACCCAAAGGCCTCTTCATCGATCTATCTGCCATTTGCAACCTCATGGAAGTCAGCCTCGGCTGTCCAATCCCCAAAGTCTTGAAAACTGAGTAGGGCATCAAGTTGATACTCGCCCCCAAATCACATAGAGCTTTACCAAAGTCTGCACTTCCAATAGTGCAAGGAATGGTGAAAGCACCGGGATCCTCCAATTTTGGGGCCATTGAATGTACTATAGCACTAACTTGGTGGGTCATCTTGATAGTTTCACAGTCCATGGATCTTTTCTTCGTCACCAAATCTTTCATGAATTTAGCATAGCCAGGCATTTGCTCCAAAGCCTCCACTAAAGGCACATTAATGGATAAGCTCTTCATCATGTCAATGAACTTTTTGAACTGATTCTCATTTTTCTGCTTTGCTAGCCTCTGAGGATAAGGTGGAGGTGGCCTAGGCAAGGGTGCCTTGTCTTTTGGCACAACCGGCTCCGGCATGTCTATGACGTGTTCCCTAGACAGGTTCACATCATTTGTATTTCCACCTCGGCATCTTGAATATCAATCCTCACATCTTCATTCACATTCTCATCAACCACATTCTCAACCACAAAAGGAACTTCATCTTCTTGCAACTCAACTTCATCACTCAAAATTTGCTTTTGTTTGGAGGCATTCACATCACCACCTCGTCCACTCCGTATAGTTACTGCCATAACATGATTGTTCCCACCCTTCGGGTTAACCACCGTATCACTCATAGAGCCCCCTTAGGGCGAATATTCAGGACTGGGAGATTTGGCCTAGCTGAACCTCCAAATTCCTAATTGAAGTGTTGTGAGAAGCCAATTGCGCATCGGAGTCAGCATTCTTTTTCATCATCTGTTCAAACATCATTCAATTCTACCCATTTCATTGTTGGAAGAACTAGGAGCCTGGGATGGAAAAGGCGGTGGATTGCTCGGTTGTTGATACATTGGGGGCCTTTGAAAGACTTGCCCCTGATTTCCCTGGTTATTGTTCCATCCACCCTGGTTGTTGTTTCCACCCCAATTGTTGTTGTTGCCCCAATTTCCTGATTGCTCCGATTGTTATTTTGATTTCCCCAATTGTTGTTCCCTTGTTGATGATTATTCCAATGATTGTTGCCTTGGTGTTGGTTACCCCAATTGCCCGGGGATCTCCACTGTTGCTGTTGGTTAGAAGAATTGCCTCTTTGGCCTTGACAATTATAAACATATTGCACGTCTTCATTCTGCCCATCATAACAATCATCTTGAAATCCACCACAATCATTGTCAAATTGATCCGAACTCCCTTGGTTCTGCTGACCTCTCTGTCTTCTATTGTTCACAAGCATGTTAACACCCTACATGGCATTTACATGGCGAGGATTTTGAACTTGTTGCAACTGTGACTTTGCTAATTGGTTCATTGTTGTTGTAAATTCTGCTATAGCCTGTCCATGGTCATGTAGTTCTTTGTGCAAATGAGTGACCGTGGGGTCACCCTGTGGCACATTGGCTCTACTTTGCCAAGCGGAGGATGTGTCAGCTATCTCGTCAAGAATAGTACAAGCTTCATCATAAGGCAGCTTCATGAAATTTCCCCCATCCAGTTGATTCACTATGCACTGATTTGTTGTATTGATGCCCCGATAGAAGGTCTGTTGTATCATAGCCTCGGTCATATCATTGTTGGGGCATTCCTTCACCATAGTTCTATATCGCTCCCAAATCTCGTGCAATGGTTCGGTGGGCTCCTGCTTGAAGGCTAAGATCTCATCCCGTAGTGCTGCCATGTGCCCCGGTGAGAAAAATTTGGCAATGAACTTATCCGCCAACTCATCCCAAGTTGTGATGGAATGGTTGGGAAGTCGCTCAAGCCAATCCAATGCTTTCCCTCTAAGTGAGAATGGGAAAAGCCTCAATCGAAGTGTATCCTCGGACACATTGGTTTGCTTGCTCTCCCAACAGGTATCCACGAACCCCTTGAGATGTTTGTAAGCATTTTGGGTGGCAGCGCCCGTGAAGTACCCACGCTGCTCCAGCAATGTCAGCATCACGTTGGTTATTAGAAAATTGCCCGCCCGGATCCGGGGCGGAACAATTGCACTTGCATAGCCTTGGTTGGGAAGAACTTTAGGAGCCACTCTTGGAGGTGACGGAGTAGGGTCTGGAATATTCTCATTTGCATTGGCCTGGCGGCCTCTACATTGTCCTTGAGGTGCAAGAGGCACCTCTTCATCTCCATTGTCATCAACCTCCTCCCCGCAATCACGTTTCCAAGAGGGTCATTAGTATTTAATGCCATTTTTGTACCTGAAGTATTGACACGCACAAATTAGTAACAAAGAAGGAAAGAAGAACAAAACACAAATCTATTTAGATAGATAGCCAAAACCGTTAGCTCCCCGGCAGCGACGCCAAAAAGTTGATTGCGGTCAACCCTGCACTACTATTAAGTAGCGAGAGAGGTTGAAGCAGCTTTTACCCGATTTAGGGTCGGGATCGAATTCCACAGAGAGCTAGATATTGGAGTGGGGTGTCTATCTAAAGTGGAGTTGTGTGTTTGCTCCAAATTGCACTTCTACAAATTTTTGGGTTTTAATTATAACTCTAATTCTATAAACTACAATGCTCAATTTAACTACTATAAGCTAGGATTAAACTATTGCAAGTTGTTCAAATGATTAAAGGGCACTAGGGTAGTGACTTTCGCCTAGGTGGTCAATTAACGGAATCTTGAGTCTAAAGCTAGATTGACACATTTGGGGAGTATGATATAACCATTGCTCGATTCTACTCACTCTATACCTCTCGGTAGTTCGAGTAATTTTGCCCGAGTTGTCTTTCTCAAGACCAATTGGGTATGCGAATATGCACAAGCAATTGAGGATCAAGTCAGGTATTACGATCTCTCTCGGTTTAACCCTTTAATTGGGGCTATCATATCTCTTGAGTACGCCCCAGTTCCTTGTTGGACTAATTCTAGAGACTTAGGCTCTCTTTCTCAAGAAGAGCCAAAATCAACAAAGCATAAACTAGTGTTTGCAACCACTAATTAGCAATTAAACATGAAATTAGCCCAAATATCAAACACCCATAGTCAATCAAGCTCTAAAATACAAGACCCATCAATTACCCACACTAGGGTTGAGCCACAACCCTAGCTGATGGGTCTAGCTACTCATGTTAATAGAGAAAAACAACAACGAAATAGATGAAGAAAAACTCATATTAATTAATTACTAAATTAAACTTGATGATTCAATGTTGAAATGAAGATAAAATTGCCCAAAATAGCTAAGGAAACGGAAGTCACGAGCGCAGCTCAGTACAAAATACTATCTGCTTAACCTAAAAACTAGGAAAGAAAGCTATTTATACTAAGCTGAAATGTCTGGACAAAATACCCCTACGCGGGTTAGGTGCGGACGTGCACAAACAAGTGTGCGGCCGTACTAGNGCAAATCATGGTGTAAACCTAGAACTACCCGGACATAGGCATAATTAGTAGCTACGTACGGACTCTCGTCACCTCGTGCGTACGTAGCCCACACAAATAGAAGCATTTGTTAATTCAGTTCACCTATAAGGTTAATTTCCTCTTACAAGGTTAGAAAGGAGACTTACCTTACTCCGAAGTTCCATAACCGGCTCCCAAGCCCTTCCGACGACTCAAACTGACGCCCAACGCTCCAAACTAGACAATAATTGTGCAAACCCATAAATATATACTCAAATACTCATTATAATCCTATTTACAACAATTTCCAATTCCTCTTGAAAAGTAGATAAAATCACCCTCGAGCCCACGTGCCCGGATTCCAAAAATTTCGAAGATAAACTTTACCCATACCCCACGAACTCAAAATATAATTTATTCTCACTTCCATGCCCACATTCGTGGTCAAAATCCAAAAATACCAAATTCTAGGTTTTCAACCAAAACCCCACAATTTCTACTAATTTCCATATTTTAAATCCTTATACAAATCATGTATTTAACTTATAATAAGTGAGGATCACTTACCTTGTGTTGCTTGAAGAAATCCCTCCTTGAAGCTTCCCAAAATCGCCTCCACCAAGTGAAAAATGGAAGAAAAATGGGCCAAGTCCGTCTTTAAGGAAACCTCAGTGCCCAGGCGACTTTCGCACCTGCAGAACAGTAGCCGCACCTGTGGTTTCGCAGGTGCGAGACCCCTTCCGCTTCTGCGCTCCAATCTTCGTTTCTGCGCTTGCGCAGATGCGGCCAAAAACTCCGCACCTGCGGTCCTTCACCTGGCCGACCTGCTCCGCTTCTACGACTCCTATGTCACTTCTGCGCTCTCCGCACCTGTGGCCAAAACCTCGCAAGTGCGGTTACACCAGATGATAGCAGGTTCAACAATCTTCATAAGGCCAAATTCAATTCGTTAACCAGCCGGAATCCACCCGAGGCCCTCGGGACCTCAACTAATTATACCAACACGTCCCAAAATACATTACGAACTTAGTCGAGCCTTCAAATCACATCAAACAACATCGAAATCATGAATCGCAACCCAATTCAAGCTTAATGAACTTTAGAACTTCAAACTTCAACATTCGATGCTGAAACCTATCAAATCACGTCCGTTTGACCTCAAATTTTGCACACAAGTCACATTTGATGTTATGGACCCACTCCATCTTCCGTAATCGGAATCCGACCCCGATATCAAAAAGTTCACTCCCGATCAAACTTCTCAAAACCTTCAAATTTCTAACTTTCACCAATTGACCCCAAAATGACCTACGGACCTCCAAATCCACTTTCGGACACGCTCCCATTACCAGAATCACCATACGGAGCTATTCTCAGACTTGAAATCCCAAACAGACCTTGATAACATAGAAATGCACTTCAATCCAAATTTATTAAATTCTTCCAAAATGCCAACTTCCACAATAAGTGCCGAAACGCTCCCGAGTCATCCAAAACCCGATCCGAACATAAGCCCAATTCCAAAATTATCATACGAACCTGCTTAAACCTTCAATCCTGATTCCGAGGTCGTTTACTCAAAAATCTAACTTTAGCCAAATTCTTCCAACTTAAAGCTTTCGAACTGAGAATTTTCTTTCCAAATCAACTCCGAACTTCCAGAAATTCAATTCCGACCACGCGTACAAGTCATAATACCAGAAGTGGAGCTTCTCATGGCCTCAAATGGCCGAACTACGTGCTAGAGCTCAAAATGACTGGTCGGGTTGTTACATTTTCTCCCACTTAAACATTCGTTCGTCCTCGAACGTGCTAAGAACTGCTCTGGAGTTGTCTGAAATCGCTGTTTAACACCTCGTGCACCTACTCGTGCTACCACAATTCAGCTGAGCACATTTGTTCGAGAAAATCTGAAGATCCCCCTTTCGTTTTGTCAAATTAGCTGCAGAGCCAAATTCCAACATCCGAAATTTTATGCCAGGCATGTTCCCATCAGCCGAACACTGTATCAATCACTAAACGATGTACCAATACATGACTGCATACCTTTGCTGAATCCACACCATGCACCGCAGAATTCACATGACCATAATAACATCCTCTGATAACAATATCTGAAATTCCACGAATTCGACGCTTACAACACGCCTCATGACACATATAAGTCTTTTTCCAACTTTTGCAATACTACCACGACGGAAGAGATGTGTAGAAACTCATAACCAACTGCCGAGTCAACAAATCATTGAGTTTATTCTCCTGACAAGAACCATTACCTCATTCTGAACCACGCAATGATAATTGCTCTTTAATATACTTCATATAAACCCGCTCGCGCTAATCCCAGGTCCGATTATCTCGTATCACCCAGTATAATCTGCCCAGGCAATAAGCCACCTCATACACTACCAAAAATCTCATATAATGCCTCAATATGTCAACAAGCTACAAACTCGAATCTGATACATAAAGAAACGAACTCTGGAAAGAACTACTCAACCCACGTAACTAATTGAAACAACCAAAAAGGTGTTATGAACCTTCCTCAGAAAATGAGAAGCAAAACACACAATAATAGATACAGGAAACTGTTACTTAACATCACATTGTTGCGGCGTGCAACCCGATCCACACATAATACCATTGCCGCGTGCAACTCGATCCAACCATCATACCCGTGGTGGCGTGCCACTCGATCCAAACAAAATACCTGTGGCGGCGTGCCACTCGATCCAAACATGATAACCTATAAGGAAGTACTTTATCGAGCTAAAATGCTCATAACTATGAAATACCCGAGTATCGGCCACAAGCACGCGAAGTGCATAATGCAATTCCTGGGGAGACAGATACCGCCATACGCTACAAAACCCAAGCACGACTAAGGTGCAATATATGATCTGCATCTCGAGAGCCATCCTGCTCACATAACACCATCGCTATGCGGAACCTCAAAACATATGCAATTAATCAAGCTGTTTCACAACCCACAAGGCACAATATAGTATTACATGAATTAGCCGATGACGAAATTGCATCCAACTTCCAAACACTTCTTCATAAGGAGCGCTATGCTGAAGTGAACACATCCGGCCTGATATAGAACCCACATTCATATTTTAGATCCATCCACGGGGCCTCAAGTCAATTCTGATCGCACCGCACTGGGCCAATAACCTTTCAAGGATCCACAATAACCCTTTTTCCCATGACACACAAGAACAACCGTTAAATCCGGAACAAACTTCCACAGTCCACAACCAAATGAACCGAGCGCCCTTCAGGCATAAATTCTCACATTAACGATAGTACCACAATCTCCATACTTGGTTTCAATCTTCAATCAATCAAGTGACTATATGTCACACTTGTACAATCTTTCCGTGGGATGTGCTCCCTGTTGATACCCAATTTTTCCCTATATATTTTAATATGCAAAATACTTTCAAAATAGCATATATAGGTATGTCCACATATTTTATTATTTTTCCTTAATTTTAAAAATATTTTTTAAATCAATTTATTGCCCCATTTTATCCAGAAAAGCCCAATAATTACTCCCAAAATTATCATTTTGGTGATTTATTTGTTGGACTCTCATATTTATACTGAAATGTAGATAACATAATTTTTGCACATTTTTACAAATTTATTTAGTATTTTAAAAGCTAAATTGCATATAATTGCAATATTAGCCTCTTTTAAGGTTTAATTGTGTTTATAATTATAAAATTGACTCCACAACAACAACAATAACAACGACCCAGTGAAATTCCAGTAGTGGGGTCTGGGGAGGGTAGTGTGTACGCAGACCTTACCCCTATCCCGAAGGAGTAGAGAGGCTGTTTCCAAAAGACCCTCGGCTCAAGAAATAAAATTGACTCCAGTATTTTTTAATTTGATAATTACGTATTATTAATCATTTTAGTACCTTTAATTTATTTTCAGAAATTATTCTACTATTTTTTGTAAAACAAACAAAGATAAAATAGCTATTTAAATGTTAGCCCCGTTTATTTCAATTTTAGCCTTATTTGAGCCTGATTTTGAACCCCATTTTTTAAAACCCAATCACCTAGCCCAAATCCTAGGCCTACCCCACCCACGACCCTTTTTAAACAACCCGCCCGGATTCCCATTCAATCCAGGCCGTTGATCAAAATGATCAACGACCGCCATTAAACCTTTCCTTTTTTTTAATTCCCAATTACCCCCAAACCTTAGTCATTTCTCATCTGCAGCCGCCTTCAAACCCCCCTTCTCTCTCAATTCACTCTCAATCCCCTCTCAAACCCTAGCCGCCGCCCTCAACTACCACCTGAAAATCTCATAAACCCATGATTTCCAAAGCCATTGAAGGCCTGTATCTACCTCCTATGACTCCTACATGCTCGATTATCATAGTTTCAAGGCCAGACTTGAAGAAGCTTGGCCCAGACTTTGTTCGTTTTCAGTTCTATGGCTGTTTCCGGTCATCTCCGACTTTGCTCCGGCCAGCCATGGCTATTCAAGCCTGATTCTTGACTTCTCCTGCTTAGACCGATGTTTTTCCAAGCCTTTCTCACCATCTGGGTTTCTTTTGAAACCTAACCTTTGAGGTTCTTCCGATTCTTTTAGATCTGTTTTAGATCTGTGTTTACTCTAAGCTTCTGAATGTTTTTTTAAGGTTTCTTTCAAAACTTTACCTTCAGAACCTTTCTCTTTTCCGATTTAGGGTTTTGTTAAGTTATTTCGAAGCTTTCTCTGATTTTTAACGTGTGTCTTTATGTTGTTCTTCTGCTGGAATGTGCATGTTAAAGGTCTTAGTTCCTTTTTGAGATTTTCTGAATTTATTTTGTTAGTATTCTGTTTGATTTACTTGTCTTTCATCTCTATACTCGACTGATGTTGAAAACCCTAAAATTTGGGGTTCATTCGAGTTCTGAGATTACCTGCTATGTATTTACTTGTTCGTCATGCTCTGAATTCGATTGGTTTCAAAACCCTAATTTGCTTTAGACCTATTCGAGTTGTTTCATCAGTGCTCGACTGAATTTCGAAATCTGTGATTTTGACTTCCTGCTAAACTTTTCTGTAAGGTCTTTTCACTTGACCCCTTTGCATGCTATTTGATACTCCCTCCTTTTCTCTATTACTAAGTTACTGAAATCGACTTATGTGACTACCGTGTTCACTAGCTACTGACTCTGTGCTTGCTATTGCATGATGTTTCTCTTTGGCATGAGTTCAGCCTCGCATTCTTAGTGTTTATGCACTCTTTTATATGCTAAATTTCCCTCTAAAATGACCTTCAATTTTGGACTGATTTCACACCTCCTTGTGTAATTCTGATTGCACTCGTGTAATTGATTCTTTCCTTGTTTTATTGATTCCCCGTTTCTTGGATTGATTTGAAAACTTTCCTTTAGACTTTCGATTCTCTTGTCTTTAACTTGGTTTGTTCATGGGAACCCATGTTACTCTCCTTAAGTCAGTGATTTTGAAATCCTTGACTCTTTGATTTGCTATGTACTGGTTTTCGATTGTCTCCACATTCTGCAACTTTACTTTGTTTTCTTACCTTATTTGGTTAACCGAGTATTTCAAAGATTCTTCCCTTAATTAAACCCCTATGTACTTACCCCTAATGGGCTATTCTATACATGGTATTCTACTTGATTTCTTTCCTTAAATTATTTCTGCCCATTACCATTTGAATTTAACTCCTTAATTAAAGGAAGTCTTATACTGATTTGATTTTAATTGGTACATAGTTCCATAATTATTTTCTTGCCTTATTTTCTACCTGTTTTCAAACTATAAATACCCTGCTATTTCATTAACACAAACACACGAACACTCTTAATTTCTGAACTCACACTCATACTCAAAAATATTCTCTCTTGCTACTTGTACTGTGGCCTGTCTTCAATGTCCGGCTTCCTGCTTTTACTGCATTTTTGCTTCTTTGCACTGGTATGTCTTGATTAAGATTTCAGCATCACAGCAATATGTTTACTTAATACTTTTGTTTTCTTGTTTGCCTACTGCTTGTGTTTGATTCAATCTTTATTCTAAGCATGTTGTAATTCCCTTCTACCTGTTCTTAATCTATTATGCATCCTAAACCCCTACCCCAATGTGTGTGATACTAATGGTTTGTTTGAGGCATGACAGTGTTAAGTATTGCTGTCTATGACTCAAACTTGATTCCCCTGGGATCATAACCTCTATGTTACCATTATATTTTGTGTGTTCTGGTTGATTTTGTAAGCATAACAGCACTCCCTATTGCTGTGCATGACTAGAATTAATTAATGCCTAAGTGCATAGGCTCTTTGCAACCCCCAATCCCTGAACCCCTTTGTGTGAAATCCTTCACTCTCTAACTTTTTCCCAGCACCCCTTTCCCTCTTCTTTATTTCCTTAGCTCTCAAAGCTCTGTTTCTTCACTTGCACTCTCTCTTAGACATAAGTTCTGGCCCCTCTTGTGAGCCTTGCCTTGGGACCCATTGAGCTCCCTCTGAACTTGGACACTTGAGGACTGGTCTTTCCACACTGCACTTGCCCCTATTATGGTGATACAATTTGGGGTGAGCACTGCCCGGAGTCCCACTGAGGCTCTTAGGGAACTCTGACACACTCAAATTGGAGAAAGTCTTTGGATCGATGGTCTTTGAGTTGATCTATCTCATAATTCAGACAGGAAGTCAAGAATCAGGCCTTCTATGGTTGTAATTATTTTCTTTGTATTTTCTAATGTATTTGTTATTCTGGTTTGTAATAATTTGTAATGTATATTTGGGGTTGGCTAGTGAAACAGGGTTGGGGTAACTATGCATGCAAAGGGTAGAAATCATGCCTATAGGACTGTTCTAATTCTGCATATTCAACTTCACCTAGAAATCAAGCCTATAGTATTGTTCTAACGTCATTCTGCATAATTCAAACTGCATTTAGATACCATGTTTATAAGGTTTAAAACAAGTTCTACATTTAGATACCATGTTTATAAGGTTTAAAACAATTTCTGCATCTAGAAACCATGTTTATAAGGTTTAAAACAATTTCTGCATCTAGAAACCATGTCTATAAGGTTCAAGTTCTGCATTTAGATACCATGTTTATGAGGTTTAAAACAAATTTCTGCATTCAGACACCACATCTATAAGTGTCTAAAATCAGCAACGTGTAGAAAATATGCCTATAGGAATTTCTAAATGAATCTGATTTGCTTCATCCACTGTTAGATATAAGATCAGTAATAATATATACTATCTTCTGCAGAACTTGTAATCAATTTGTTTAATTCTGCATCTCTTTTGATAATAAGTCCCTCGCTTTACAATGTTAACAAGCATGCATTTTTATGATTTCAAACAATTCATTTGAGCTTTACTATCTCATCACCTTCTAAAATCAATAGATATCATGCCTATAAGATTCCGTCTAAACACTTAGGCAAGTCTTAGAGTAATAATTGAAAACCGAATCCGCTTCTGTTAATTATTACAACCAGCAGGCAGTCCTTATTCGGGCTTCTTATCTGAATTATGTAATAAACCAGTCTGCCTCAACTTTTAAACTCCCTCATATTTAATTCTAACCAGACCTAAGCAGTACGTGCAAGACATGCTATTATGTGCTTTTTCTGTTCAAGGAGGTATAATTGAGCCTTATATGTTTATATGTCTCCCAAAATATGCAGTATGTGTTTTTGTCTGTCGCCTTAGAATTTTACCTTTGAAACTCCAAATAAGCCTAATATTCTTCCTTTTCTAGGATTAGTAGTCCTAAGTGCCTCCGGGACTGATAGGAGTGGGACGGGTAATAGCATGCAATAGGTAACCGATACCAATCCGCGCTTTAAATACCTTAACGAGGTGGGATGGGTAGATATGGATATGATGACCAGGCGATAATGTCACGTGTAGCCCCTCATTGAGGAGTGATTACCGGACATTGTGTGGGGTGATCCATATTATTATTAAGCCTAGGACCCCCCTCCCTTTATTCTTTATTTCTTTTCTTTAGCATTTTAACTCTTTATTTATAAATTAGCCTTTCTAATGGTCCTTCCAAACTTTGCATACTTTCAAACCTTTATGTGTTGAAGTCCCCTCTTATTTGAGCCTTATCTGCCTATATGCTAATTGCACCTCAATTCACAATAATTATCTGGCCGGGAACCACACTAGTGGATTCTGAGAGGTGTCTAACACCTTCCCCTTAGAATAATTTCAAGCCCTTACCCTATCTCTGGTTATTCAAATCAAACTCTTTTGGTGTCCTAATGCACCCTAATCATTAGGTGGCGACTCTTCAATTGCCAACCTAGTTCCCAAAAGGAATGAGTTGTCCCTCCAAATGTCATAAACCTGATTTCGCGAGAAAAAGGGGGCGCGACCTCCCATGACCTTCCACAACAGGTAATAAGTCTACACATCCATACCACCGGCCACAATGATGCTATAAGGCAAATCAAGAATCCGCAACTAGTACGCAAAGCCTCTTACACAGGACACCAATCTCAGGTAATGCTAAAGACAATACTAGCTTACTCCAACCATTTGAATCCTTTCTCCCTGCTTGTCCGAGCTGGCGATATTCTTGTCAACACCAAACCGCAGCCTTGATCCTCAACTTCCAAATCACATGTTACCCATTGCACTTAATCATGCCAATGCGCAAGAGTACAAGAATTTCATCTTAACTCCTGAACCGCTAATAGGGTAAACACTTCATCATGTAGAAACCTTTTTTTTCTTAGCTCATTTGAAGAGAACTATAGCAACACGTGACTGGATTCTCATAACCGCAGAAAATACTAACCTCAAGTAGTGGTCTAAACCACCATAACTTTCCTGGGATCCATCTACACATAATAAGCCATACTACAAGAATGCCTCCAAGTAAAATCAATTACGACGACCATCAAGCCTCGTACGTACCGCCACAAATCACATGCATGGTTTAACACGCTGAAGGAACTGATCGTTGCCGCCATCATGCCAATTCAACCATTGCTAACCTATCTGACTTCTTCTAATTTACCTTAGACTTGCCTTAGGAATAATGATAACTTCATTCAACACATAACGAACTCAATCCGAACTCATCCTGAGTGACCCCATTTCACGAGACCACATTGTCTCCAAAACCCTCGAACCATCTCATATCCATGTCTTCAACTGGTACACCCATTCTGACAATTTCTCTATGAATCCGAAGTCATTTGCTCCCATTCCTCTCATGCTATACCGCAGACCAAAGATAACACAGAACACTTCAAGCCCCTTTTCATAATCCCCCGCAAAAGCTCGATACTCAACCATACTACGGACTCGAAATCCTTAGGCACCACACTTCAATTTTTGACTCCACTAGGACCGTTGTGGAGAGTCACCCACTCCGACTTGGTCCCGAATGTAATCAAACTCCAAGGCTCCGCTAGCACATGAACACCCTCTCATAGAAGCACCTGGCCGAATCACCTTCCTTGTAACTGACCTCTACACGAAGCATAAATCCCGAGTCTTCCCAAAACCTGAACATGAATCGATTAGGCCAATTATAGCACACATTCCTCAAATCCTTTGCTCAAATTACCACTGATGTTCTCTTTCCTTAGTCGTAATAACCCATCGATATGCCGATAACCAGAAACCTCACAAGTAGATAACCATACAATCCAATCGTAGGCGGTGGGGCTCTCCTACTTAGCTTGAAGCTACCGTTGCATAACTCTAGAATCCTCCGAGATTCCTTATCCCCCATTGACATGGTCTTGCACAATCAACCCGCCAAATTCCTCGAAATCCTTCTGTTAGCATTTCCTGAACACTCTGAATCACTAACCACATTTACATATTTGACTTCTTACTGGATAGCCAGTAGAACTCTTCGTGGCAGCTTCGTCAACCATGCGACCGCTAGCCCGCTCAAAAGAGATAAACCACCTATGGAATTACATGCCAACATCTTCCAATGTCGTTGCACTTGGTACAATTACTACCAAACCAGTAACCCCTCCTGAGCCCGTGCTCATTCACCAGTTGTACAAGTCTGTTCACTCCTCATGGACACCAACTAAAAGGTGCGACAGTACATTCCCATCCAAAGTCATATTGTATTCTTCTTCCTATCAAGCAACTCCTTCCCGTCGTATCCAAACTCCCCCGTATAATAACCAATATTCCAAATTAAGTCGGTAGACCTAGTCACTGTCCACCATGAATCCCAAATCACTCTAAACTTTTCTCAAGGCATGTAGTCATCTTACCACAGAACCTCTATGCTACTCTCCCACTTTGGTCAAACTCACTCCTTTAAGCAACTATTCAATTCTTGTTTCTTACTCTTGGCCTTTGAGATGTTCATCCACCGCAAGACACCTTCCACATGTCCTTCCTCATCCTTCGCTGCCTAGTTGCTGCCTTAAGTCAAAATCCATATCTGTAGCACTTGAACTAATTGATCGCTACCAACTTTAACCCCTTCGAAGATCATCTTCCTCGAGCCGTCAACATTAGAAATACCCATTCGATTCAGAAATTGCTGCACTCCGCTATCTCTAATAGCCGCTTCTCCGGCACTATTTCACACTACCCTACCCCAAGGCGAATTGAAGAAGACCATAACACCGGTAAACTTAACACATTTGATCAAGGGCGACGACATCACATCACAGATGAAAATTCCACCATGCTTGAGAATACCAAGTCTCGTTACTCCATGAACCCAAACCTGAGCATTCATAGTCCGATTTCCTTTCCTCCGCCGAAAATAAAATACTAAATCTCTAAATCATGCACTGAGCAAACCTCCTTTGAAGTAATTCACTACTTCGACGCATAGGCAAGCACCCTACCATTACACCAATACTGTGCGATAACAACGCATGAACTGTCATAACAATCAATGCCAAATCACAAAGCCTTACGTAGTACTGATACTAAGATGAAATGACAGAACGACCTTCCGCAAGGCGACGACAATGGACCAATCAAATACGTAGGGAGAAACATCCTGCACCACATCTATAGTACCATTACAACTCCTTAATTCCCGATTTATAACAAGCGTTTCATGTCGCATAAGATTGAATAGGAAAGAAACAAAGGCATAAGCCTCAAAGGAATCAAATCGCACGATGAGGAATCAAGAAGGGAAGTGCTCCTAACAGCCCTGTAGCTTCTCGAAGATAAGCACAGACATCTTCGTACTGATCCGCAAGACTCTACTAGACTCGGTCATGACTCGTGAGACCTAAGTGAACCTAGTACTCAAATACCATGTTGTAACGACCCAAAATCCATTAAAGGTCGTGATGGCGCCGAACACCGCTTTTAGGAAAGCCAACAATTAAATACTTAATTTAGGTTTCTTTCTAGTATTTTTGAAATTCATATTTTCCTTCAATTTAACTGTAAAAAGATGGAATTAGAGAGTAAATAATAACATTTTAACAATTACAATATTGAATAACCCATAATCATCCCAAAACCCGGTGTCACAAGTGCATGATCATCAACTAGGAAAATAAAATACATCATTTTTCTGGAATACAACTTGGACAGGAGAGAAAGAAATTTAAATACTCCGAAGGAGACTCTGCTTGATGCGGATCTTAACATAAGATGTAGCTCACTTAAATCCCCGTATCAACCATGTCGTTGCGCCCACTAGGCCACTAGACATACATGTGCCTGTACAACAAAATGTACAGCAAGTGTAGTATGAGTACGAAAATAATGCGTACCCAGTAAGTATCCCATCTAACCTCGAAAAAGTAGTGACGTGGGGTCGACTCCGACACTTACCATGGGCTATAAATAAAGTACCAATGATATGATTTAAACATGAGTTATATAAAGGCTGTAAGCTCAATATTCTGAAGTAAGTAAGCAATTATTTTATAATTAAGAAATATCCAAATTTATTTCTCACCATTTAACAATTTATCTCAGGCCAATGAGGAAATATAATTTATTATAAATTCCAATTCAATCATGCGCAAATCATGCCGAGGTCGTATGGTTCGATCCAACATAAATATAAATTGTGTACTGCCGAGGGTCGAACGGCACGAACCAACATATAAATATAAAATGTGCACTGCCGAGGATCGAACGGCATGAATCATAGATGCATCTATTGAACCTGCCGAGGCGAATAGCCCGCTCCCATGAGAGTAGTGGAAATTTGCCCCGCTCTCGGAAATATATTTGCGACGCGGTTGCACATAGAATTTCTCAAATAATTATTATTATAATATTCTTTAATTATTTTCAACATATGAAATCCAAATGAAAACTTTCAAGTCCCGAAATCCTCAATTTCAATTCTTTTCAAGACATTTTATAAGCATACTCGATCTAAATTCCTTTCAAGACAAGTAATAAACAATATCAAATAACGCTATCAGCAAATCATGGTGTAAACCTAGAACTACCCAGACATAGGCATAATTAGTAGCTACGTACGGACTCTCGTCACCTCGTGCATACGTAGCCCCTCCAAATAATAGCATGTGTTAATTTAGTTCACCTATGGGGTTAATTCCCTCTTACAAGGTTAGAAAGGAGACTTACCTTGCTCCGAAGTTCCATAACCGGCTTCCAAGCCCTTCCGGCGACTCAAACCGACGCCCAACGCTCCAAACTAGTCAATAATTGTGCAAAACCATAAATATATACTCAAATACTCATTATAATCCTATTTACAACAATTCCCAACTCCGCTTGAAAAGTCGATAAATCACCATCGGGCCCACGTGCCCGGATTCAAAAAATATCCGAAGATAAACTTTACCCATAACCCCACGAACTCAAATGTATAATTTATTCTCAATTCCATGCCCAAATTCATGGTCAAAATCCAAAAATACCAAATTCTAGGTTTTCTACCAAAACCCCACTATTTCTACTAATTTCCATGTTTTAAATCCTTATACAAACCATGTATATAACTTATAATAAGTGGGAATCACTTACCTTGTGTTGCTCGAAGAAAATCCCTACTTGAAGCTCCCCAAAATCGCCTCCACCAAGTGAAAAATGGAAGAAAAATGGGCCAAGTCCCATCTTTAAAGAAACCTCACTGCCCAACCGACTTTCGCACCTGCGGAACATTAACCGTACCTGCGGCTTCGCAGGTGCAAGACCCCTTCTTCCTCTGCGCCTTCTTCCGCTTCTGCGCTCCAATCTTCGCTTCTGCGCTTGCGCAGATGCGGCCAAGAACTCCGCACCTTTGGTCCTTCACCTGGCCGACCTGCTCCGCTTCTACGACTCCTATGTCGCTTCTGTGCCCTCCGCACCTACGGCCAAAACCTCGCAGGTGTGGTTACACCAGATGACATCAAGTTCAACAATCTTCATAAGGCCAAATTCAATGTGTTAACCTTCCGGAATCCACCCGAGGCCCTCGGGACGTCAACCAATTATATCAACACGTCCCAAAACACATTACGAACTTAGTCGAGCCCTCAAATCACATCAAACAACATCAGAATCATGAATTGCAACCCAATTCAAGCTTAATGAACTTTAGAACTTCAAACTTCAACATTCGATGCTAAAACCTATCAATTGACGTCCGTTTCACCTCAAATTTTGCACACAAGTCATATTCCACATTACGGACCCACTCCAACTTCCGGAATCGGAATCCGACCCCTATATCAAAAAGTCCACTCACGGTCAAACTTCTCAAAACCTTCAAATTTCTAACTTTCGTCAATTGACCCCAAAATGACCTACGGACCTTCAAATCCACTTCTGGACACACTCCCAATACTAGAATCACCATACAGAGCTATTCTCAAACTCGAAATCCCAAACATACCTCGATAACATGGAAATGCACTTCATTCCAAATTTATTAAACTCTTCCAAAATGCCAACTTCCACAATAGGCGCCGAAACGCTCCCGAGTTATCCAAAATCGGATCCGAACATACGCCCAAGTCTGAAATCAACATACGAACCTGCTGGAACCTTCAAATCCTGATTCCGAGGTCGTTTACTTAAAAATCCAACCTTAGCCAAATTCTTCCAACTTAAAGCTTCCGAACTGAGAATTTTCTTTCCAAATCAACTCCGAACTTCCCGAAATTCAATTCCGACCATGCGTACAAGTCACAATACCTGAAGTGGAGCTACTCATGGCCTCAAATGGCCGAATTATGCGCTAGAGCTCAAAACGATTGATCGGGTCGTTACACTTCAGAGGTGGTAAAGGTGGAAAAAACTGCTTGTTTCTTGGTCCCCCAAGATTAGGGTGAGTATAGGGGTGGGTTGTCTAGAATTTGAGCTACTATGGGCCAGATCACTTTTTCTATTTGATATATATATTTTACATAATTTTTTTTCTTATTTTTTTCAACAGGAAGTTCTCTTTGATTTTTTCCTTCCCTTTTTTCTTCTTTTTCTTTGTTTCTTTTTTTCATTTTTTTTCTTTTTCAGTAGTTTCTTTTTCTAAATTTTTTGAATATTGAGTTGTGGTGGTGTACCTTTTGTTTGAGTATGACACCGTCTTCCACTGTTCATTGTCCGTGTCTGATGTAGAGTTGTCTTTGTCCTTGTGGATGTTGGGTTCTTGTTCTGGCATTGATATAGGTTGTGTCCTAGGCATCCACATATTATGCACTGTGGATTGGTGTCCTCATAGTGGATATTCTGTAGATGTTTCCCGATTATGATATTCCTTGGTAGCAATTTTCCTAGGGGTTCCAGAATACACAGGCATGCATAACGCCCCGTTATCGTGTTCGTCAATCTTTAAAATATCCCCAATCATTTGGCCAACTTTTTTTTAGTATTTCAAGGTCGTAGTATTCGGTGGGTAATTCCTGAAGGTGTACCCATATTGTGGAGAAATTAATGTGATTTGCGGTGGGATTGAATTTCGATTTCCATTTCCTGAGACTAAATACGGTGAGCCAATAAACCAGGGTCCGTTATTGATGGGTCTTTGTTAGTGGTCATGGGATGAGAACCGGATCAGGTAGTAGTCATTACCTAAATCGATGAGATTTATGAGTTCGGATGAGTTCCAATTTTTTTGGATTTTCGTGCGTAATAAGTTGTAGCCCATACATTTTTCCAATAGTTTGATGATTAAGGATTATTTTCAGGGCTCATATAGTCCGATTTTGTTTATTATTGTAATGGGTATGAAGCTAGGATGGTTTGATGGGTTGTCTTTTTCCTCTTCTAAATTGAGATTGATAAAAATTATGCAATCAAAATTCATGGTAGAAAAAGTTTGGTTTTGGGTTACTGTATCTCTATAACTGACCTATGTCTCCATAAATGTGTCACAATTTTTTGGACTGTGCGTACTGCGGGAAAGCAGGTCTTCTTATTCATTGGTTAGAGTGTTGGTTATGTGATTTGGTGGAAGGCGGCTTTTGCAGTGATTTTGTAGTGAGTTGTTAGAATGGTTGATTGATTGATTTCTGTTTCCAAACAACATAACTAAAGATAGAGCATGTATGTAGGGGTGTACATAGGTCGGGTTGGTTTGGATTTTGCAATTACCAAACCAAACCAATTGTGTCGGGTTATTAAATTTAAAGACCAAACCAAACCAATAAAACTCGAAATTTTCACTCTCGGTTTTTCTCGGGTTTTCTCGTGTTTTCGGGTTTTTTCTCCGGTAAAATCTTTGTAGAACAAAACATATAACTTGTGCATAAAATATTTCTTTAATCCTAGTAAGATACAACTATATAAGGTATTTTCAAGAAAATAATAAAAAATATGAGATGTGTCATGGCATTATCCTAATATATTCAACAATAAAGACAATAAAATTATGTAATATAGATATTGCTAATTAAAAAGCCATAATAAAAATAAACATAATCTAAAAGTACTAAGTCGTGCTAAAATAAGTAGACTAATAAGGGAGTATTAATTACATGACTAAACGCTAAAGAAAAAATAAAAATAGGTTATGCATTTTTATCTAAATTATTGCAAACAAAAAATAGATATTCAATATATTGTCGTTCATAGTATTGAATTGAATGCCTTTTGTTAGCTTTAGTATTGGTTTGATTTTGGTTTGGGCTTTCGTTAGCATTATTTAAGTTACTAATATTAATGACTATAAAACTTATTAGAACATTCAAAAGTTCTAAGTCCAACCTTGAAATAATACCTTAAAAGATAAAATTATGAAAAAGTTTAAGAAACATTTGTAAATTACATCACAATAAGTATATTTATATATTAAATATATCTAAAATTTCTATATATGTAATGTCGGGTTGGTTTGGTTTCGGTTTGACTTTCTTTAGTTAAAACCAAACCAAACCAATTATGGTCGGGTTTTTTTTCCAACACTAAACCAAATTAAACCAAACCATAGTCGGGTTTTTTTTCTCGGTTTGACTTGAATTATCAGTTTGGTGCGGTTTTTCGGTTTTCTTTATACACCCCTACCTGTATGTCAGTATAAATTTGAGTTAGAGAAAGAGGTTTCTTGGCCCAAGTGAAGGTTAGTTTTGACGATTGACAAAGGAAGCTCATGCATGAATCAGGTCCATCCCTTGTGTACATAAACACGGGCAGATTCGAGCATGTGGGATGCACGTGAAGGAGATAAACTTAACTTGGCATAATTGATATCTCCCGATCGAAAAGGTTGCATAATCGAAAGAACATTGCCGCTCTTAAGTTGGACGAGCTAATTGGAAATCTCACTGCTTATGAACTTAGAAGGCAAACCATGAAGAAGGATGTACCCAAGAAGGAAAGGAGCATGACACTCAGAATCACTGAAGGTTCCGATCTAGAAGAGGATGAAATGGCTATGATCACAAAGGATTTCAAGAAGTACCTAATGAGAGGAAAGGGTTCCTCAAGAAGTGGAAGCTACAGCAAACCAAGGGTTCCTGAAAAACAGACCAATGAGGGCTGCTACAAGTGTGGGAAGATTGATCACCACATCAAAAACTGTCCTCAATGGGAAAGTGAATGGAAAAAGGAAAGAGCTGAACGAAGGAACAAGAAGAAGGAACGGGTTCATCCCAAGAAGAACAAAGGATCAACAAAGGCTATGGTTGCTACTTGGGAGAAAGATGAGGAATCAGATGATGAAGATGGAGACGAACAAGCACTTATGGCAATTGGAGAATCCGATGAGGAATTTGAGGTAAGTATAATTCATCTCAAAGACAATATTAAGTTTTTGTCTAAAGAAAATCTATCTGAATTACTTCTAGATTTCATTGATGAATCTAAGGATATAGACAATGAAAAGGAACAGCTTTCTAAGGAATGTGTGATTTTAAAAGTTAAGTGTAAGAACCTAGAACTCATAGTGAGACTGTATGTGAAAATACTGCACTAAAGAACCAGGTTCATGAATTTGAATCAAATGTCCTAGAACTTAGATCTGAAAACCTAAAACTGAAATTAGGAACAAATAAGAAGACAATTGATTGCACACAACTCACTCTAGAAGAAAATGTAGGTAAACTAAAAGATGAGTTGTATAAGAAGGATGAGCAGGTAAGAATTTTGACAGAGGATGTAGGCAAGGTCAAGTATGAACTAGACAAAACTTGTAAATGGAACAGGTCCTCCGATGCACTATCATGGCTACAGGAACATCATAGTAGTAATAGAAGAGGAATTGGCTTTGGGAATCTGCCACCTAAATGGGCTCCCAAAAGCAAGTACCTTACACTTCCTAAGAACAAGATTTGCACTCACTGTGGTAAAACAGGTCACTATAAAAGTGAATGTAATGCAAAAGAAAAGGAAAGCCAAAAGAACAAAGAATTTGTTCAAGGGAAGAATAGGCTACCAAGTTGGGCTAAAAAGAATTTGATTCATCCTTTTGCCTATAGAAAGGACCCAAACTAGTTTGGGTTCCTAGACTAACCCCTGATTTTCTTTTGTAGGTCCAAGTGAAGGGGAGTAGCCAAATATGGTACATGGATAGTGGTTGCTCAAAGCACATGATAGGAAGCAAGAACCAGTTGCTTTCACTTGAGGACCTCAAAGGAGGTAATGTCTCCTTTGAAAATGGGAAGAAAGGTGAGATCATTGGGGTTGGTAAGGTAGGTAAGAGTGACTCTCACTCCATTGAGAATGTCTACTTGATAGACGGCCCAAAATACAGTCTAATTAGTGTATAACAACTGTGTGATGTAGGTAACTTGGTAGCATTCACCTCTACTAAATGTTTTGTGATTAATCTTACCACTGACAAGATTGTTTTGCAGGGAAAAAGAGTGAACAATATATATATATATATATATATATTGTAGATCTGTCCACACTTTCAGAAAATGAACTCACTTGCTTGACTGTGTTGGACAATGATCCCCTCCTTTGGCACAAGAGACTTGGACATGCAAGTCTGAATCAACTCAGCAAATTAGTCTCCAAGGACATGGTGATAGGACTACCTAACATCAAGTTCAAGGAAGACAAAGTTTGTGAGGCTTGTGCAAGGGGGAAGCAGGTAAGATCCTCTTTTAAATGCAAGAAACTGGTAGTATGGAACTGGCCCATATGGATCTCTGTGGTCCAATGAGCACATTAAGCAGAGGTGGCAAAAGATATGTGATGGTGCTTGTTGATGATTACTCTAAGTTTACTTGGACATTATTTTTAACATCTAAAGATGAAGCATTTGATACGTTCACTTCTTTTGTTAGAAAAACTCATAAACTAGGTATTCAACTTGATTGGATTCAGATCCCTTCATGATGTATCTAGGGCTTTATTCTCTAAACTGTGGTGGAATTATAGAACCAAACCAAGCCTTTGGAGTTCTTTTATGAGTCAGAAGTACTGCAAGAAACTAAACTCAATTATTGTACCATGGAGAGAGGGTTCACACATATGGAGGAAAATGATTGAATGCAGGAATCTCATTGAGCATCAAATAGGTTGGCAACCTAAGATGGGATCATCTTTATTTTGGTTTGACAATTGGACAGGCTTAGGGGCCTATATTTCAATGTTCCACAAAATTTTGGAGTTGATGAAACAGTGCATAATGTTTTTGATGTGGTAGAGAATGGGGAGTGGAATGTGCATAGACTGTTGGAGATTCTACCAAAGGACATTGCAGGGCATATTATGGAAAATATCAAGCCACCTATATCTCAAAGCATGTTGGATGTGCCATACTGGATGCTGGAGCCAAGAGGATATTTCAGTGTGAAGACTGCTCGGGGATATTTGAGAAGAAGAGATGAACCAAAGGCTGCTTTCAAGATGATATAGGTGAAGGGATTGCCATTTAAAATTGCTTTTTTTTATGTGGAAAGTTTAGAAAGGGAAACTACCTCTAGATGACTTTATGAGAAGAATATGGTACTTATTAGCATCAAAATGCTAGTGTTGCTCAGAACCAAAAGAAGAAACTATGCAACACTTATTCTTCTACTCAGATACAGCAAGAACAGTGTGGAGTTACTTCCTTAGCGGGGCTGGAATCAGAGTGCAGGGCCTAACTATGCATCAGGCAATTATAAAGTGTTGGACTGCAAATGTGTGTCAAAGATTAAAACCAATCATGCAAGCTCTTCCTGCATGTATAGTTTGGGAGTTGTGGAAAAGAAGGAATAGCATGATGTATGGAGATGCAGTAACTACAGGTAAAGTAATATACCAAGTTTCAGATACAATACAAGTTCTAGTGAAGGTGAGAAAGCCAGGTATAGGTAATGTGCCTCACAGATGGCATGACTTATTGACCATGATGGAAAACTACACACCAAGGCTGAAAGTTGACAGGGTGATATGGGAATTCCCAAGTGCAGGAGGTCTGAAAGTTAACACTGATGGTGCATCAAGGGGGAACCCAGGGAGAAGTGCAATTGGCTATTGTATAAGAGATGATAAGGGTAATATTGTGCTTGCAGTAGGGAGAGAAATTCAGGAGACCACAAATACAGTAGCAGAAGCAGTGGCTATAGTAGAAGCACTGAAATTCTGCAGATCTCAACAGTATACTCAGGTGTGCATACAGACAGATTCAATGCTAATGAAGAAAATTATTACTGAAGAATGGAAGCCACCATGGTGTATAGCTGAGGAAGTAGAGGAAATTAAGCAGCTAATACAAGGTACTAACTATGTGGTGTCTCATATCTATAGAGAGGGCAATAAGTTGGCTGATCACCTAGCCAATTATGCACTTGATACAGGAGACATAGAATGCCATGATTTCTGGGAGTTGGACTCAATGGGCAGGAGGATAGTGAATGTAGACAAGCTGCAATGCCCATATATAAGGATCAAAGTAGCCAAGATTTGAGGAGAAAGGAGAAAGGAGGGAGGGGTAGGCAGGAGTGCAAATCTGATCAACATATCCAAATCCTAAGGGAGGAGGATATGAAGATCACCTTTTTAACTAACTACTTTTTCTTTTTTGCAGGGACAAGCTGTGTAATAATGACCTATCCTTCAGCATCAGGAACAAAGGGAAGATCAAATCTGTGCAGGTTTTTGCACTTTAAGATTATCAAAAGAAGGGGGATGATGGTAGAATATTTTGTACTACTGCTATTTGTAGTAATGAACTTCCTCTTGGTGGTATTAATGTCTGGCATTCATTCCAAAGGAAGGACATTAAGACAAGGTAGTAGTGCAGATTTTGCAGCTAACCTGATGCGGGAAGATAAATGGAGTGAAAAGCCCAGAATGTATAAGGGAATTGGGCAATTCAAGGAGCAGTTTGTAGATAAAAGAAACATGCAGGGTAGGGGATCTGAGTCACATGAGGAAAAGGGCATACAAACAAGGAATTTAGAACATAATGGGCCCAGAATGTTTAACAGAAATGGGCACATGAATGCAACAGTTGTTGTAGGAGGGAATAGGAATATATGGGATATAGGGATCCAGGCAGGAGCAACAAGGTATAGCAGCAGATTAAATTAATGGGAATTAAAATCTACTCATCAAGAGATAGGATGGATAGGAATTGTTGTGAGAGTGGGTGTAGTATGGAAGCAGTATGGGAGGAATCATGATGTGAGAAGGGAGAAGGAAAACAAGCGTAGGGCAAAGAACTCATCCGATCACTCAGTACAAATCCTTAAGGAGGAGTACAAGGTGATTGTTTTTTACCCTAACTTCGGTTTCTTTTTTGCAGGAAATGTTATTGTATTCATGCCTAGTCACTCACCACGACTTCATTGGGTGGTATCAGTACATAGTACTCATTCCCATGAAGGAGGAGGTGACTTGCATAAGCATGAAAGCAGGATGCTGGAAATCATCATTGTCCAGCCTTGAGAAATACTAGTTTTGGCATCAATGTTTTGGACAAATACAGGCTCTTTGGAACGAAAAGGAAATGCAGACTCATTCATCAAATTGTGAGGAAGCAAAGATGACAGGAGTCTTAACATCATGCAAGGAAACAACAAGAGTATTGAAGCACATCAACTCAGCAACATTTGAGGAAGCTTACAGGTTAAAATTAGAAGGAATACAGGCAGCAGGAAAAAGAGCAACAGGAATGGAAAATATTGCTGCTGTAGTTATGACTTATCACATGAGGAACTTGCAACTGGTGGTATTAGTACACAGTACTCAACCCAATGCAAGTAAATCATGGGTGATCATAACTATAGTAGTAATGAAAGGAAGGGGCAATTTTAAGGCTGTGCACTTTCAAAAATGCACCAGGATTTGGCCAAGATTCCTAAGTAATGTAACTATATTGTGGATCAAACAAATACAGCTTCACAGTACATTAACTCAGGGAGCAAATGACATAAGTAGGCCAGGCAGCACCATAGAAATCAATCGCGTAAAGGAGTGCAAGCAACTCACATTGGCACACATCAGGAAGTGGCAATCCACAGGACAATTTTGGCTAGGAAATTTGAACAAACATAGAGCACAAAGGACTAGGATCACCAGACCTCATCACAGAAGGACAAGCAATGCAGGATTTCAACAAAGGAAATCAACAAAAAACATAAAGAAAGAAGGTAAAAGTGAGAGCAACAAGGAAGTAAATGGACATTTTTGTGGACAATGTTGGGCAGAAGAGAAGACAAATCTGGAAAAATACGTTGGAGAGAAATGTTTCAGCAGCTGGACAGCAACAATGGCAAGGAATCATCATGAAAAAGAAGAAATTATCATCACAGTAGAGGAAGCAAAGAGTAAAGGAAAAAACATTGGCTTAGTTATTTATTTTACGACTAGTATAGTTAGTATTCATCTTGTGATATCAATGTTGAGTTTTTTACTCAATATTGATAATAGGTATTATGTCTTTTTCAAAGTTTATTACTTTCATAGCTTAAGACCACCTGACAATGTATTTTAATTTTTGATTTCCTTATATAAATAAAACTAGCCCTAGGCAATGCCTAGTGGATTGCTAAAAAAAAAACATGCATCAATTAGGTCTGATCATGGCACTGAATTTGAAAATGCTATGTTTGCTGACTTTTTGGATTAAGAATGGCATAGATCATAATTTTTCTGCTCCTAGGATTCCTCAACGAAATGAAGTAGTTGAAAGAAAGAATAGGACACTTGAAGATATGGCTAGGACTATGCTTCTTTTTAGTAAACTACCCCATAGCTTCTGGGCAGAAGCTCTAAATACTGCATGCTACATCATAAATAGGTGCATGACTAGACCTCTGGTTGAGAAGACTCCCTATGAGTTACTTAAAGGGAGAAACCCAAATATATCCCATCTTAGGGCATTTGGATGCAAGTGCTTTGTGCACACCAATGGTAAAGACTCCCTAGGCAAGTTTGATCCCAGAAGTGATGAGGGGGTATTCTTGGGATATTCTTCACATAGCAAAGCTTACAAGGTCGATAGCAAAAGAAATATGTGTGTTGAAGAAAGTGTTCATGTGGTTTTTGATGAAACTATCACACTTTCTGAGAGACAAGAACATGATGATGAAGCAAGTGGGTTGGTAAGAAATTTTAAATGAAACCACAGCCCAGACTGAAGCTGCACTGGAAGAAGGAATAGGCGATGGAACAGGTTCATCCACCCAGAGTAATATCACAGGGGGAATAGAACAAAGAGGAAATGATCCTCAAACCTCAATGGAACCTGTCCATGAACCTGTTCCACAGCAACAAAACACTGAAGGAACATCAAAGGGAAACCAGCTAGTTTTGAAATCTTACAAGTATCAAAGTTCTCATCCCATTGAGAATATAATTACTGATCCAACCTCTGGAATCAAAACCTGATCTTCATTAAAGAATCTTTGTGCTTTTGATGCTTTCTTATCTCTTATTAAACCTAAAAATGTTGTTGAAGCTTTGCAGGATGCAGAGTGGGTAAATGCAATGCAGGATGAACTCAACCAATTTGAAAGGAGTCAAGTTTGGCATATGATACCAAGACCCTTGGACAGGTCAGTAATTGGCACAAAATGGGTCTTCAGAAACAAACTTGATAAAGATGGAACTGTTACAAGGAACAAGGCAAGATTGATGGTTCAAGAATATAGCCAGAAGGAGGGCATAGACTATGATGAAACCTTTGCTCCATTTGCAAGGTTGGAAGCAATAAGACTCCTCATAGCCTTTGCTGCTTACATGGAATTCACCCTTCACCAGATGGATGTCAAGAGTGCCTTCCTCAATGGCTATCTAAAGGAAGAAGTGTTTGTCAAGCAACCTCCGGGGTTTGAAAGCAAGGAGAGTCCTGATCATGTGTACAAACTTGACAAAGAACTTTATGGGATCAAGCAGGCTCCAAGAGCATGGTATGAAAGATTATCAAAATTTTTGCTTGAGCATGACTGCAAGAGAGGTAAAATTGACAATACTTTATTCTTGAAAGAAAAAGGCAAAGATCTCTTGGTAGTTCAGATATATGTTGATGAAATAATCTTTGGAGCAACTACTGATAAGCTAAGTAAAGAATTTGCTAAACTAATGGGGAGTGAATTTGAAATGAGCATGATGGGTGAGCTTAATTTCTTTTTAGGCGTACAAATTAAATAAAATACAAATAGAATTATGATCCATCGGCAGAAGTATGTAAAAGAGTTGCTTAAAAGGTTTAAAATGGAAGATTCCAAAGAAATTGACACTCTTATTGCAAAAGCTACAAAGTTGGATATAGATGAACCTGGTTCATCTGTCGATCAGAAGTTGTATAGGGGAATGATTGTCTCACTGTTGTATCTCATTGCTAGTAGACCTGACATTGTTTTCAGTGTAGGCCTTTGTGCAAGATTCAAGGCAAATCCAAAGGAGTCTCACTTGACTGCTGTCAAGAGAATTTTGAGATATCTAAAAGGCGCCATTGATCTTTGTATTTGGTATCCAAAAGTTAGTAATTTCAATCTTGTGGGATATGCTGATGCTGATTATGCAGGTTTTCTTGTGGATAGAAAGAGCGCCTCAGGTATGGCACACTTTCTTGGCTCATATCTTGTGTCTTGGGCCACCAAAAAGCAAAATTCAGTGGCCTTATCTACTGCTGAAGTTGAGTATGTTGTTGCTGCCTCGTGTTGTGCTCAATTGTTGTGGATCAAACAACAATTAATGGACTTTGGAATTTAATGTTGGTTGTATCCCTATTTTTGTGATAACAGTAGTGCAATTAGTATGACCAAGAACTCGGTTCATCACAAGATAACTAAGCACGTAGATGTTAGGCATCACTTTTTGAGGGATAACTATGAAAAAAGGTTGATCACTGCGGAATTTTGTGCTACTGACAAACAAATAGCTGACATCTTCACAAAAGCGCTAAGTAGAGATCACTTTGAAAGGAACGGGTTAGAATTAGGGATGATTAAGATCACCCCAAAGGACCAGTTCTGAATTCACGACGAAAAAAATTAATGAAAAAAATGAAAAAAAAAATTGGTTAGAAAATCTGAAAATATGTATATAATTAGATTAATTTTTGCGCCGACTCATACTTTCAATAGTATACTCTTGTGCCA
Source organism: Nicotiana attenuata (assembly GCF_001879085.1). Classification (NCBI taxonomy): domain Eukaryota; kingdom Viridiplantae; phylum Streptophyta; class Magnoliopsida; order Solanales; family Solanaceae; genus Nicotiana; species Nicotiana attenuata. Next base: position 33,004,572 of record NC_031997.1, read on the forward strand.
TGTGTTAAAATGACTCATCAATCTCTAATGATATTTTCTCTATTTTGGCAACTTTAGACTTACACAAGAGAATTATCAGTGAAGAACCTGGTTCATCAAGATAACACAGTATGTTTTCTACACTCTGCATAATTTGAAATAATAATATTTGAATCATGAGAAGAGTCCTACCTATGTCCAAATTCCTTTTAAACTTATCCAATATAAGTGAACCAGCTCCGTTCAAAAGAATCCTAACCAAATTAAACCACCTAGATACTAGGGAAAGACTCCAACGTCTTTTCAAAACTGAAATTCAGTTTGATTAGACTTCTAAGAGTCTGAAAAGCCTTCTGTTACCCATTAATTACCCCCCCCCCCCTTAAATTGATCATCATCATCTCTGTCTTCACTCCAAAATTTTCAAGCCGTCAAAATTCTCTCCATCATCTCTCATCCTCAGAATCTCAATCTACCTCTCTTTTTCTTCCAGAACCAAGCGTAGAAATGACTAAACCTTCTGAAAACCCCGGCACACCCCCACCATGATCCTCATCTTCAACCACTCCTCAGCTTAAGAAAAGAAGAGTTAAGATGCATGCTCGCAAGAAAGTGGCTGGGAGTGTATTATCAAAGAAATTAGACGCTTAATTGAAAGCTAGCCAAGCCCAAGAACCCCAGAACTCTGAAGAATCCTTCAAGTCTGCTACTGAGGGGGGAAGAAACTAGGTCTTCTGATACAGAACAAGTAACCTCTAGCCCAAATACTACTACTGAAGTCATTTCTGAGTTAGCTGAGAATCTGGAGAGCAGGTTTGTTCTGGTTGGATCTGTGGTTGATGTAGAATCTTCTGAGTCTAGAAGGATTGGTGGTAAAAATAAAAGGGAAAAAGAAAAAAAGAGTGAGGGTGCTCGTAGTGAAGAGAGAGGAATGGGTAAAAGAGTGGTTGATTCTTCTCCCACTCTTGATACAGGGATAATGGCTGTTTGTGGAGCAGAATCTGGTAAAATGGAGGAAAGTGTGAAGAAAACAGGGGGAAGTGGGTCTGGCAATGCCACTGAAAGGCTGGTTAAAATAGGGCAAGATGTAGATGAACCTGGTTCATTAGTAGAAGAAACCCTCGCAGACCTATTGAAGAAAGTGAGTGAGAGCTACAACCCAAAGAAGAAGAGAACTTCCAAGGCTAAGACCCCTGGCATTGCTAGGGCTAATAAGAAAAGGAAGGCTGCCCTTTCTGACACTATTGAAATTCCTCCCACAAAAGGAAGAGCCACAAGAAGTCAGCTTAAGCAGAATGAGGTAGATTTGCAAAGAGCCTTAGAAGAGAGCAAAAGGAAGGGAAAAAGAAGGTGGGTGAGCCTGTTGACATTGATGAGATGGACCTGGTCCATCAAGATAAATATGTGATTGAAGAAGTGGAGGCTCAGACTCCCAAAGCCAAGACTTCCACTAAGAAGTCTACTTCTGAGTCAAAATCAGCTGAACCATCCACCCTGGAAAAAAAGACCAGGTCTGCAGTGAAACTAAACAAGTAAAAATTGCTGAGGAAGAGGAATGGAGTGGAGAAGAGGAAGATAAATCAGACTCTGAGAAGGACAAGATGGTCAAGTTTGGCAAAAGGACAATTCTGAAGGGTAGACTCCTCAGGGATTTGGAGGAGGAAGGGATGGTGCTACTGTTGGAGAAATTGGAAGTGCAAGGCCAGAAGGACATGGTCCTTCATATGGATGGCAGGTTGGCAAGGAGCGAAATTGTTGAAAGTTTATGGCAAATGCTGAAGTGAAGGATGTTGATACCTAATTTTTTCCTATATATTTTAATATGCAAAATACTTTCAAAATAGCATATATAGGTATGTCCCAGTGTTTTATTATTTTTTCTTAGTTTTTAAAAGATTTTTAAATCAATTTATTGTCCTATTTTATCAAGAAAAACCCAATAATTATTCCCCAAATTATCATTTTGGTAATTCATTTATTGGACTCTCATATTTGCACTAAAATATAGCTAACATAATTTTTGCACATTTTTTTTTACAAATTTATTTAGTATGTCTAAAACTAAAGTGCATATAATTGCAATATTAGCCTCTTTTAAGGTTTAATTGTGTTTATAATTATAAAATTAACTTCCGTATTTTTAATTTTATAATTACGTATTATTAATTATTTTAGTACCTTTAATTTATTTTCAGAAATTATTCTACTATTTTTATAAAATAAACAAGGGAAAAATGGCTATTTTAAATGCTAGCCCCGTTCATTTCAATTTTAGCCTTATTTGAACCCCTAATTTGAACCCAATTTTTAAACCCAATTACCCCGACCCAAACCCCGTTCAAACCGACCCAGACCCGTTTCCCACCTACCCTCTCTAATCTCAACTATTGATCTCCCAGATCAACGGTCCCTATTTCCCTTACCATTTTTAATTCCCAATTACCCCAAAGCCCTAATCATTTTTCATCTGTAGCCACCTTTGAATTCCCCCTTCTCCCAATTCTCTCTCAAGCTCCTCTCAAACCCTAGCCGCCTCCCTCAGCTTCCACCCTAAAATCGTCCAAATCAATGGCTTCCAAAGCCATTGGAGGCCTGTATCTACCTCCTTTGACTTCGATGTGGTCGAGTATTATGGTTCCAAGGCTAGACCTTGAAGAAGCTTGGTCCAGACCTCGGACGCTTTCAGTTCTATGGCTGTTTCCGGTCATCTTTGACCTTGCTCCGACCAGCCATGGCTATTCAAGCCTGACTCTTGGCTTCTCCTGCTTAGACCGATGTTTTTCCAAGCCTTTCTCACCATCTGGGGTTCTTCTGAAACCCTAACCTTTGAGGTTATCCTTTTAGATCTGTTTTAGATCTGTGCTCACTCTAAACTCCTAAACGTTTTCTCAGGGTTTCTTTCAAAACTTTACCTTCAGAACCTTCTCTTTTCCGATTTATGGTTTTGGTAAGTTATTTTGAAGCTTTCTCTGATTTTTAACGTGTGTCTTTGTGTTGTTCTTCAGCTGGAATGAGCATGTTAAAGGTCTTAGTTCCTTTTTGAGATTTTCTGAATTTATTTTGTTAGTATTCTGTCTGATTTACTTGTCTCTCATCTCTATACTCGACTGATGGTGAAAACCCTAAAATTTGGGGTTCATTCGAGTTCTGAGATTACCTACTATGTGATTTACTTGTTCGTCATGCTCTGAATTCGATTGGTTTCAAAACCCTAATTTGCTTTAGACCTATTCGAGTTGCTTCATCTGTGCTTGACTGAATTATGAAATCTTTTGTTTCTTTATGTGATTTTGACTTCCTGCTAATCTTTTCTATAAGGTCTTTTCACTTGACCCCTTTGCATGCTATTTGATACTCCCTCCTTTTCTCTATTACTAAGTTACTTAAATCGACTTATCTGACTACCGTGTTCACTAGCTACTGACTCTGTGCTTGCTATTGCATGACTTTTCTCTTTGGCATGAGTTCATGCCTCGCATGTTTAATGTTTATGCACTCTTTTATATGCTAAATTTCCCTCTAAAATGACCTTTAATTTTGGACTGATTTCACACCTCCTTGTGTAATTCTGATTGCACTCGTGTAATTGATTCTTTCCTTGTTTTATTGATTCCCTATTTCTTGGATTGATTTGAAAACTTTCCTTTAGACTTTCGATTCTCTTGTCTTTAACTTGGTTTATTCATGGGAACCCATGTTACTCTCCTTAAGTCAGTGATTTTGTAATCCTTGACTCCTTGATTTGCTATGTACTGGTTTTCGATTGTCTCCACATTCTGCAACTTTACTTTGTTTTCTTACCTTATTTGGTTAACCGAGTATTTCAAAGATTCTTCCCTTAATTAAACCTCTATGCACTTACCCCTAATTGTCTATTCTATACATGGTGTTCTACTTGATTGCTTTCCTTAAATGCCTTCTGCCTATTACCGTTTAATTTTAACTCCTTAATTAAAGGAAGTCTTATACTGATTTGATTTTAATTGACACATAATTCCATAATTACTGCTGAACTATGATTTTTGCCTTATTTTCCACCTGTTTTCAAACTATAAATACCCTGGCTTTTCATTAACACACACACGAACACTCTTAGTTTCTGAACTCACACTCACACTCAAAAAATATTCTTTCTTATTATTTGTACCGTGGCCTTCCTTCAAAGTCCTGTTACCTGCTTTTACTGTATTTTGCTTCTTTGAACTGGTATGCTCTGATTAAGATTCCAGCATCACAACAATGTGTTTACTTAATGCTTTTCCCTTCTTGTCTGCATATTGCTTGTGTTTAGTTCAGTACTTATTCTAGCATGCTATAATTTCCTTATGCCTGTTCTTAATTTATTATGCATCCTAAACCCCCACCCCAATGTGTTCAAGGCTTATGGTTTGTTTGAGGCATGACAGTATTGCATATTACTGCCCATGACTCAAGCTTGATCCCTGGGTCCTAACCTCTATGTTTCTCTGCTATTGTGTGTTCTGGTAGGCTTATAAGCATGCCAGCATCTTCTATTGTTGTGCATGCCCAAAGCTTACCCTTGCCTAAGCATAGGCTCTTTGTAATTTCCCAAACCCCCTGAACCCCCTTTGTATGAAATTATCCACTTGTTTGTGGTTGTTTCCCTCTCCTTTATTCTCTCAGAACTCTGTTTCTTCACTTGCACTCTCTCTTAGACTTAAGTTCTGCCCCCCTCTTGTGAGCCTTGCCTTGGGACCCATTGAGCTCCCTCTGAACTTGGACACTTGAGGGCTGGCCTTTCCACACTGCATTTGCCCCTATTCTGGTGATACAATTTGGGTGTGAGCATTGCCCGGAGTCCCATTGAGGCTCTTAGGGAACTCCGACACACTCAAATTGGAGAAAGGCTTTGGATCGATGGTCTTTGAGTTGGTCTATCTCATAATTCAGACAGGAAGTCAAGAATCAGGCCTTCTATGGTTGTAATTATTTTCTTTGTTTTTTCTGATGTATTTGTTATTCTGGTTTGTAATAATTTGTAGTGAATACTTGGGGTTGGCTAGTGAAACAGGGTTGGGGTAACTATGTAGAAATCATGCCTATAGGATTGTTCTAATTCTGCATATTCAACTTCACCTAGAAATCATGCCTATAGGATTGTTCTAACGTCATTCTGCATAATTCAAACTGCATTTAGATACCATGTTTATAAGGTTTAAAACAATTTCTGCATCTAGAAACCATGTCTATAAGGTTCAAGTTCTGCATTTAGATACCATGTTTATGAGGTTTAAAACAAATTTCTGCATTCAGACACCACGTCTATAAGTGTCTAAAATCAGCAACGTGTAGAAAAACATGCCTATAGTAGTTTCTAAATGAATCTGATTCGCTTCATCCAATGTTAGATACAAGATCAGTAATAATATATACAATCACTTGCAGAACTTGTAATCAATTTGTTTAATTCTGCATCTCTTTTGATAATAAGTCCCTTGCTTTACAATGTTAACAAGCATGAATTTTTATGATTTCAAACAATTCATTTGAGCTTTACTATCTCATCACCTTCTAAAATCAGTAGATATCATGCCTATAAGATTCCGTCTAAACACTTAGGCAAGCCTTAGGATAATGATTGTAAAACTAAATCCGCTTTGTTAATTGCTACAACCAGCAGGCAGGCTTGATTCGGACTTCTTATCTGAGTTATGTAATAAACTAAGCTGCCTCAGCAATTAACTTCCCTCGTCTTTGGTATTTTTAATCAGACCTAAACAGTACGCGCAAGCCATGCTAATTATATGCTTTCTTTGTTTAAGGAGGTATATATGAGCCTTTGTTTGTTTCTATGTGTTTCCCCAAAATATGCAATATGTGTTTTTTTGCATGTCGCCTTAGAATTTTTACCTTTGAAACTCCAGATAAGCCTAATATCCTTCCCTTTTTAGGATTAGTAGTCCTAAGTGCCTCCGGGACTAATAGGAGTGGGACGGATAATAGCATGCAATAAGTAATTGATATCAATCCGCGCTTTAAATACCTTAACGTGGTGGGATGTGTAGATATGGATATGATGACCACGCGATAATGTCACGTGTAGCCCCTCATTGAGGAGTGATTACCGGACATTGTGTGGGGTGATCCATATTATTAATAAACCTAGGACCCTCCCCCTCCCTTTATTCTTTATTTCTTTTCTTTAGCATTTTAACTCTTTATTTAAAATTAGCCTTTCTAATGGTCCTTTCAAACTTTGCATACTTTCAAACCTTTTGTGTGTTGAAATCCCCTCTTATTTGAGCCTTATCTACCTATATGCTAATTGCACCTCAATTCACAATAATTGTCTGGCCGGGAACCACACTAGTGGATTCTGAGGGTGCCTAACACCTTCTCCTTAGAATAATTTCAAGCCCTTACCCTATCTCTGGTTATTCAAATCAAAATATTTTGGTGTCCTAATGCACCCTAATCATTAGGTGGCTTGCTCTAACTGTTTGTTTATATTTCTTTGATGGTTAAAATTCTTAGCTTGATCGATAATGATTAATCCATGATTGCATTTGAAGTAGCCCCAATGGCCATGAGTAAGTTTTAAAATTTGGGTATCGCACATTTTTATGCAACTTTTCGATGATGCCAAAAGGGGGTAAAAGGTTGTGCTTTACACTTTGAACGGTGATGTTTACAACCTAATGAACCTAGTCCTTGACGATAAGTGATTAAAAGGGAAAAATGTTTCTAACATTGTGTTGATGTTGAGCTAAGTTGAAATACCTAAGCTTATGAAAAGCACAGAGTTTGTCATCATCAAAAAGGGGGAATTTATTGGCCCAAGTGAAGGTTAGTTTTGAAGATTGACAAAGGAAGCTCAGGCACGAACCAAGCCCATCCCTTGTATGCATAGGCACGGGCAGATTCGAGCATGTGGGATGCTCGTGAAGGAGATAAACTTAACTTGGCATAATTGATATCTCCTGATCGTAAAGGTTGCATAATTGATAAGGAGAATGACCCCTTGCTCAAAGAGAACATTATCCAAGATAAGGAAGGAGTTAAAAGTTGAGATCAGCTAGAACTCTTCCACCGAGGAAGAGTAGCATTAGAACTCTAGTTATTTCTTCATCTACTAGCTCTATATATTGCAGGATGCTCTCATTTTACAAGTATGCACAAATGCATAAGTTAAACGTGAATTGAGAGCAACATAGCAAGGCATTTGGCAAGCAGTTCATGTGTGATTCAAATGTGCAAACCTGAAGCTACATGAACTAGATAGAAGAACCAGTTCCAAGTGTCTGTCTTTTATTCTAGTTCAATTGTAATAGGTGTTTTCATATTGTACCTTTCAGCTTTATCTAGAGGCAATTGTAATAGGTGCTCAGAGTATTCAAGTTAGAGTTAACTTGAAGTTGTCGCAACAGTTAGAGGCGGTTTGCCACAACGAGATTAGAGTTAATCCTAGGTTTACAAAAGTATTTTTTAAATGCAGCTTTTGGCTCAGTGATTTAGTGGAGAGTTTGGGAAAATCCTACTGGGAAGTAGGTCGTGATTTTTTCACCTTTTGAGCCAGGTATTTTTCACGTAAAATACTTGTGTTCTTTACGTTCCACATTTACTATTTCAGCAATAGTAGGTTAAGGAACACTTAGAAACATCAGGTCCTCACCCCCTCCCCTCCCGTGTGGTATTGAAGTTAAAACATCAAGGTTCAAATCCCAATGAATACATCAATGTCAGGGGTATCTTCTCATCTATTAAATTATTGTGAATATACAGATGGAAAATATTTATACACATGGAAAATAATAAATACTCGAGTGAAATTGCCAAAATATGTATAAGAGCAATTGATCCGGAAACCATATTTAATTCACTGTCATAAAATAAAATAAAAATAAATGAGATGGAGGGGGGTATATATAGGACGAGTACTTATGTCCAACAAACAAATAAACAAATACATAGAATACGTTGACTCAAGGTGAAATTTTGAATTACCTCTGATCTCTTCTTTCCTCGTTTTTAAACAAACCAAACAAGAGAAAAGACATCTTAAAAACTCAATTTTCCTTTCAATTTCTTCTTTAAAAAATCTATGTTTTTTTTTTGTTGAAAAATTATGTTGGATAGCCAAGTTCTTTGAACATACAAAAGATAACAGTACTGCCATGCAAATGAAGATATGTAACTCATACAAGGTTGGTCACCTAAATAAACATTAATTAAAAGATTATAAATTATAGATCAAGAAAAACAAAAACATAAAAAAGACGTTAACTTCAAGCCAAATTATTATTCAACTTTGTCCATCAAAGTAGACCGCCCTTACCAAACAAAACTACTAATTATTATTCTTAAAAACCTATGTACGCATTCGTAGAATCTACTTATTGAACAAATCTTATCTGTACCAATTAATCAAACTTAAAACATCTTCTATATATAACACACATACAAAAACTCATACACCACTCTTTCACATTCACAAACCCTCCTTGATAAAATCTTGACTAGGTCTACTCAGCAGTACTAGTTTGTAGTCTTTATTGTCCTAAAACACGAACTTTATCAATCAACCCGATCTGATCTCTGAAATCCTGTTCTTATATTCTTGTAGTCTTTATTGACCTGAAACACTAACTTTATCAATCAACTCGATCTGACCTCTAAAATCCTGTTCTAATAGTCCTTGTTTGTCGTTCCAGGCGTACTACGTATCAAACTACCAATGGAGATATCATTGAAGACGAATAACTATAAGGTGGAGATATTTCCTATATTTATTCATGAAAAAGGTGGAAAGAACAAACACATGAAGGGTGGCAACCAACTGAAAATTAGGGCAAATATACAGACGAAGAAATCCAATAGTAATTTCTATGAAGTGCTTTCTCTGCGTTCAACAAATGTAGGGTTTGAAGAGATAAAGAAAGCTTATAGATGCATGGCTCTTCAATACCATCCTGATATTTGTCATCATTCAAATAAAGAAGAATCCACAAGACGATTTATTGAGCTGAGAAAAGCATATGAAACTCTTTCTGATCCAATTTCACGTCAAATTTATGATTCTGAGATGAGTTTAATGGATTCTTTTGAAAGTGAATTGATGTGGAGAAAATCTAAGGAAAATAGGAAGATAGTTTTCACTAAGGAGGTGTGGGAAAGACAGCTTGACGGGTTGAGAAGACGATCTTGTAATAGAATGGAGAAAAAGAAAAGTATTTTCAGCTAGAAACTTAGTTGTTAATTTGTAGTACTATCTTCGTTTAATTTATGCTTGTGGTCAAGATATGATTGTTATTTGTTAGCTCATTATTCTTTTTTTAATTGCAAGGTCACTAGCTTGCACTACATGTTATAATGTAAGGCCCTAAGTTTTATGCATTGAGAAGATGGACTATAAAGTACGTAAACTTTTAAGTTTTATGTACTAATGGCAAAAAATATATTTATCCAATCGAGTTACTTAAAAAAAGTATATTAAACCATGTTTGATCGATAATTTAGAATAAATGATAAGTAACATGTTATAACATGTTAAGTTACATCGATGGTTATTAAAAATATCATTAGACTATAAGTGTATTTAACTCAAATATATTCCTAAAAAATTTCTATATAATCAAGCCACGTATAAGATAATTGCAGATAAATTTTTATGGTAAGTGTTAATTCTTGTAACATGTTAAAAATACATCGTACCGAAATACATTTATATTTGTCATCATTCATCTTTTTTTTATGTTTTTTGTTTCAAGCTACACATGGGTAGAAGGACTTGATTGGTTCCAAATTGTGAATTTCATGTTGAATTAACCTTGCTATCCTCTTTTTTTTTTATTTTTTTTTTTTTTATTTTTTTTTATGTACAATAAACTTCATGTTTTGTGAGAAACATGTTAAGTTTAACTTCCAATATATATTGTATGGTACTTTTAGTACTAAGGGTTTATTGTCTAATAATTGGACAGTAGATTGAATGTGCTCTTATTATTTCACATCTTGACGTTCAACTTAGTAAACCAATTCGATTAGGGCAACCAAACCTCTCTCTAGTTCAGTTTCTTGCAGTTATATAAATGAACCAAAAGTTCACAGTCAAACAAGGGGACACTAATTAATGATTTAAGGCAAAATGCAAAATTGGCTGGTCAGTCAAATTTAATTGTATTCGCTAGCCAAAGTGTATAAAATATGTATATAATATGTATATATGTATGTGATACACATATATAAAAAAAAAATACATTTTGTCGGCTATTATTTTTGGGAGTGGCAAAAAATATACATTTCTCATCAGCAAAAATTAGCCCATTTCTAAGTCCAGCCCATTGAATCTTGATAGGAATTTAGCATAGTTATATTCCAAGCCAGTTGATAGTTAAATTGTTTCCTAGTGAATTAAAAAACAAAAAGAAAGAAAATGGTTTTGATAATGATACATATAGTTATTGATATCATCTCCAATAATTACTTTATAAAGAAGAACAGGCTCTTGTAAGAAGTTACCACTGAGCAAAGATGTGTTTTGATTTGAGACATACTCTGAAGAAAGCAAAGATCATAACAAAGAAAGGAAATCATGAAAAAGAAGAAGATTCCAAAGGCTTATTGGCTAAGGAGATTGAGATATGGGAGAAGCAACAAAAGGATATGATAAATGAAGGAGCTGATCATGATAATCTGCAGCCCTTGGATTCATCATCTGCCAAGAACCAATAATTTTTTTATTGAATTCCTTTTGGTACTTCTCTTTGTTGATAGTATTTGATACAAAAGTAAGAAGCCTATTTGTGTATATTAATTATGTCCTAATTCCTCTCTGTTGTTGCCTTATTACCATGAGAGTGCTACCTATTTAGAGCTGTAACAAAAGTTAATTACATGATGTATGCTTCTATATATGCTATTATCATACACAGATCCAAGATTCAAACTTAATATATTCAATTTTGGCCAAATACATAGACAACCCATTAAACTTGGCCCAATTTTTCATTTTAGCGCTTTAGACTCAGCTTTGTTCCATTTTGGCCCTCCAACCCCATTTCTTTTGTTCCACTTTGACACAAAAGCTGACTAGATTCCATATGTGATTTGCCTCACCCTTGTAGGCGCGTGAGAGCCATTTTTTAAGCCAAATTTCATACTGCCAATGTAGAGGCGGATACGGAATTTAACTCCTATGGATTCAATTTTAATGTTTTTAACATTGAACCCATTATATTTTTAAAGTTATGGGTTTATATCTACTTTTTTACAATTTTAATGAATTTTTACATACAAATTTTTACTCCGTGTTGAAAGTTATGAATTCAGTTGAACCCGTAGTTATTACTGAAAATATATATATAAAAATATTTTTTCCACGGGAGGGGGGTAGAAAAAACGAAAATAATAATAATTTGAAATTACAAAAAGAAAAAATTGCGGGGGGTAGGGCCAATGGAGTGGGGGTGGGGTAGCAGCTGAGTATTTGTCCGCGGTGCATTTTTACCTGGGATAAAAGTTTTTGTGTCAAAGTGGAACAAAAGAACCCATTATATTTTTTAATGTTATGGGTTTATATATATTTTTTTACAATTTTAATGAATTCTTACATACAAATTTTTACTCCACGTCGAAAGTTATGGGTTCAGTTGAACCCGTAGTTATTACTGAAAATATATAAAAAATAATAATTTTTCCCCCCGGATGTGGGAAAAAAAAACGAAAAAAATAATAATTTGAAATTACAAAAAAAAAATTAAAAAAAGATTAGCGGGGTGGGGGAGGGGGCAGTGGGGTGGCGGTGGGGGTAGCAGCTGGGTATTTGCACGCGCTGCATTTTTACCTGGGAGAAAAAAAATTGTGTCAAAGTGGAACGGCCAAAATGGAACAAAACTGAGTTAAAGTGCCAAAATGAAAAATTGGGCCAAAGTAGATGTTTTGTATGCCAAACTGCCCTTTTTCTTTTTATAGTTTCATAGCCGAATTATTGATTGAGCGCGTAGCAACAAGTAACACAGTTAAGCTTGTTCTTGTTCTCTCTCTACTTTAAGTCCACTGGTCACCAAAAATACTTTTAAAGTCACAAAGTTGTAAAGAAAAATGGCCTCTTTGCATTTAGTAGTACAACTTACTAGGCAAAAATGTGTTTTGGTTTGAAATATGATCTCAAGAAGGCAAAGATCATAACAATGAAGTGAAGAGGAGGAGGAGGAGGAGAGTTCAAAGGCTCGTTGACTAAGGAGATTGAGAATGGGAGAGGCAAAAAAAAAAGATGATCATCAGCAAACTTCTGGTTCATTTTTCTATAAAGAAACAATATTGATACTGGCCATTGATTTCATATTAGCACTGATCTTTGTTGAAGAGTGTTTGATGCAAAAGTAAGAACCCTATATATGGATATCAATTGTGTTTTATTTTCCTCTCTTTTGCTGGCTTATAACTAAGAGATTACTCTGTAATTTTCCTATCCAGAGCTATAACAAAAGTTACATGCATTATGCTATAGTGCTAAGCGCTAACAATCTAATAACAACAAACCCAGTGTAATCCCACAAGTGGGGTCTGGGAAGTGCTAACAATCTACAAGAGGGTTATTGCTTTTCCGAATAAATTTATTCCAGAAAATAGTAAGCTACCTAACAAGATCGAAATCAATTAGTAGTACAAGTTGGCTTTGGGACAACAGGTTGCTCTTGACCAAGAACTACTACCTTTTGAGAGCGAGACGGGCTCTATTGAAATCATGACTTTACTAGAGAAGGATTCACTAATGCATGCGTCTCTTGCTCATGACTACAGGTTGCTAATGCAGAAGTTGGGCAGCCCAATACTCGGCATAAGTACCGCGAAGGTAACATGGTGGCTCACATTTTGGCGCAGGAAGGGTCCCAAGCAACTAGAAATAATGGCAGACCAGTGTTCTTAGTAGCTCCACCTATGACAGTATCGACTGCACTTTCCAATGATAGTTTAGGAGCCTCTTCTGTCAAGGATATTTCGGATAGTATTTGTAATAGCTTAGTTTGCTTTGGGAACCTTTGTGTCTTACCTGACACTAAGTAACATTAACTTCAGTTCTGTAATGAATGGTTAATTTATATCAATATAATGCTACTTTATGATCCAAAAAAAAAAAAGGAACCGATTAGCAGAACATAAGATAAACGATTATCAGCTGATAAAATGAAAGGATCGCCACCCAAAGGATACACATTATTTAGGAGGCCTGGAATTCAAAACGTTGAATCAAGCAGAATTCAGATCGTTTTTCGCCACCAAGTACAAAATCCAACCAAACTGCAACATATCTTTTCCTACAAATTAGCAAGAAGTTGTTTTCAGATGATCCTAGAAGACTATGGTCTGATCCCCTTACAGAACTACTCTTAATAGCATGTAGAAATCCTTTGCTTCAATGCAACTTGCAGATCACAACAACATTCCATCCTGGTGTTGGTCTGGATATTCGTGGCTGGTCTGGATAGATTAATTAAACTTAATCTCATAGAGCATCTTGGTGTCAATTCCTCATGAACCAATTCAAATTAGTATAACGTCTTCCTTCTTTAAGTGTCCAACTTTTATCACTTAACACGTTCCTAATGACATTAAAGAGCAGCCTGGTGTCCAGGGGAAGGGCCGGGGCCGCACCCCAAGGGATGATGTAGACAGCCTACCCTAATGCAAGCATTAGTGGCTGCTTCCACAGCTCGAACCCGTGAGCGACTTTTGGCTCACCGACTATACCAAATAAAAGCAACGGCAAACTAGTACTTTAGGCTCTTTCTAAGAGCAGAAAAGTTTACTTCACAAAATACTCCGGGACATTAAATGGGTTCCATATTGGAGCCAACAAATACCCTATGCAGATATTAGCAGAGAACAAACCTAACATTCAGTTTTAGAAATTACAGAAGCATAACACTCTGGTTCAGATGGTCCTCCAAAAACAAGGTATATCAAGAATTTGATGTCTCATTTACAATATACTGCTTCCACGCATTATTAATTTTAGTGATGAATCTTGATAACATTCTAGATTAATGGGGATGAATGATCATCTGGCTAATGCTAGAACATCATGAGCAGAAACCAGCTTTCTGAACATATCAACATCTTCCGTAGTCAAAAAATTGTGACTGAGAATAACTTCATTATTTCTTCATTTTTGGACAGAATACAAGTAGTTAACTCTTTCTAACACCAAGGCAAGTGTTTATCAATTCTAAGACAACAAAAAATGCATCAGAAAATACAATCACAAAATTAGAAACAGGAAATGAGATTACCCAAAACGTAATCCAAATTCTCATTTTCAATTACATCTACAAAGAACAATCAATACCTCATGTTCGAGTACAAGTCGAGTCAAAATCATCAGGAGCAACTCTAGCAATCCAATTGTTAAGCGTCCTCTTAATATCCGAATGATTAACATAAGCCAATTCATACATACTACACAAATTCACCACAAGAGTCTCGTTCAACGCCACAGTCGGAACCCTCTCCAAAGCATTTTCCAACACCTTAATAGCATCGGATAAATCCCTAGAATACATCAAACACAAAGCCTTATTATTCATAGCCACCATATCCATTCCGTCCCTCTCAATACACTCTTCATACTCCCTAACTGCAGACACATAATCTTTCTCCACTATATACATTAGTGCCTTATTCCTACTCACCAAATTCCTCAACCCCACTTCACTTTCACTCCCTACCATCCCCTCCACCGAATTAAACGCCTTTTTCGCGCCCTCCACATCACCATACTGCATTTTTACATACCCTAATTTCGACAACACGTTCGGATCATCATTCCCACATAACTCAATCAACATATTCAACAATTCCAAGCACAATTTAAAATCTTTTTGACTCAAATGGTGACTAATTATCGTGTTCAACACCAAAACTTCCCTCCTTTTCCAAGATTCCTTACTGGGGTTGGTTAAAGTGTCAATCTTTCTCGATCTAATATAATCAAGGAGAGTGTAAAGCCGGTCGAGTGACTTCACGCGCTGGCCAAGTGCCTGGGGGAGATAAGCGTGGAGCCAACGGAGGGCAAAAGGGACGAAATTGCCCTTCATGTTGGGGTAGTGAGAAGGGTAATTATGGTAATGGAATTGTGGGGAGTTGAAATCTTCTTGGCCATTTTCGAGGAGGGTTTCGAGCTCTTGATTAGCATCAACGGGGCGGCGGAGCTTGGTGAGAGCTAAGGCGTTGAAGGTGAGGTATGTGAGGTGCTCGTGGGGTTTAGTGAGGAGGTTCAGGGACCGCGCGTGGCCGACTTTATCGAGGATTGATTTCCACGCGCCACGAGTTGCTAGGTCTTGGAGATCGGAGAGGTCGTGGCAGAGGGCGTTTAGGGAGGTGTACGGATTGTTTAGTGGATCGTCGACGACGGTGGTGGTGGTGGTGGGTTGTGGTGGATTTGGGTCGGGTGAACCGGCGGTGTCCATGGCGGAGAGGAGTTGTATACGGCGGAGGAGCGGAGGAGATTGCGGAGTATTGGATCGAGGAGCTACCTTGATCTGGATGTTTTAGGTGTTAATGGTGTATTTTTTTAGGGAAATTACTAGCTATGTCCATTTATAAGTAGTTCACTATAAAAATTGGTCAATTGATAAATATTATTAATATTAGCCAAATTAGTCAATTAGCTATTTGTAGCAAAAAATATCAAATTGTTGCTTTGTTTTGAGTGGGTGTTATTAGAATAGATTGGGCACAACTTAAGGAGCTTGAATCTCAGTTTTGGGATGATTTGGTGAAGTTTTGAGGTGGTTTGAATTGAAAATTCGAAATAAAAGCTGAACATAAAAAAAAATGATATGTGTATCACACTGTGTATCATTTGTGTATCAATTGTGTATCACATGTATATCCATGTATACCTGTGTGTGAGATACATGCGTGATTCATGTTTGATACATGTGTCGCAGAAGACTTTTTTTGAACTCGATTTAATTACGAATTTTGATGCAAAATTAGTCCAAATCACCTCCAATCTTTCTCAAATTTTGTATATTGACTTATTTATATATTTTCAATGAATTTCAACTATACCCATTGAAAAAGTTCCTTTTTGTTTAGATTTTTGAAATATTGTATAGATTTTTGTATTTCATCACCTTATTTGCTACTCCGTCCATGAAATTTCCTTTCCGTCTTGTATCTAATGTTGCTAATCACGCTTAAAAATATGGAAGGTGATTTTTGCATGTGATTCTTTGAGAGAAAGAACCCTATTATTTGGTTTTTCAATTTTTGTTGGCTAGTTTTGGTAAGTCTATGACTAATGGCTAGAGGTTGGTAAGTTGAGATTTATTTGGGACATTTATGTAAGTTTCCCTATTTTTGAAAGTTCGGGTCGGGCTCTCGAGTGGGTTCGATTTGAGAGGGATCTGGTCAATTTATTTTTTTTTATTTTTTTGTCATCAGGGATCTGGTCAATTGAATTTAGGAAATTTCAACTCAATTATTTTTTGAGGTATTTATTTAATTTTATTTTTTTGTAACTAACTAATCCCTCTGGTCTACAATAAGTGGCTATTTTACCTTTGGCACACAACAATAACAACAACAACAACTCAGTATATTCCCAATAGACTCATAATAAATAACATAAAATAGACAACATAACCTGAAATAACATAAAATAACAAATAACAACAATATAAGGAATATAGGAAATACGAGAAAGAGGAAAGTATACTAATATCGGAAATACGAATTCCTAGAGAAAAAAAATGTATACACTAAATTAATCTTAATTAATTATTACCTTGAGAAATTGGAATATATAAATGTCACGACCCCAGTTCACCCTCCATGAACGTGTCGTGATGGCACCTAGTTCCTACAACTAGGTAAGCCTAACAGTGCGAAAATTTATATGACTTACGGAAATATTTAATTAAACTTAGCAAAACTAGAAGAAAATGGTATATAAGTGCCACTTGGCATATACAACTCAAAAATAAAACGCGGAAGTCTACAATTTCATCCCAAAACCCGAAAACTCACGGGAACCACTGGTTAATAGAAATGTAATATGCTGCTCTAACTCCAGAATATCTAAACAACTGAAGAAAAGATAGAATACTACTAAAGCTGGAACAGAATAGAGACTCCTGGTCTGCGGACGTGGCAAATATACCTCGAAGTCTCCACTAGATCTCTCCGCCTCGAGGATAGTACGCCTGAGTGGAGGTACCTGGATCTGCACATGAAAAACATGCGCAGAAAGGGCATGAGTACACCACAGCGATACTCAGTAAGTGCCAAGCCTAACCTCGGTTGGGTAGTGACGAAGAAGGTCAGGGCCCTACTGAGATAAAATATAATAATAAATTAACAGTATGAAAAATTGACAGTAATAATGAGTACAGCAGTGAGATAAGACAGGTTAAACAAGGCAATAACAATTACACAAGGAACGGAGTAAATACAAAATATGTACAGCTCAATACCAATGGTAACGATGAGGATCTCCCAGGATACCGTCTTGTAGTCCCTTTCTCAACTGTCCAGTGGATCTCCCGGGATACCGTCCCGTAGTCCATCATATGTATATATCCGAAGAATCTCCCGGGATACCGTCCCATAGTCCAACTATCAATGTGCAGGGGGGATCTATCGGGAATCTAACCCGCAGTGCCAAAGTAAATATGCAGGGGGATCTATCGGGAATCGAACCCGCAGTCCCAAAGTAAATATGCAGGGGGATCTATCGGGAATCGAACCCGCAGTCCCAAAGTAAACAAACAAGGGGGGAGCTACCCGAATCCCACATCCGTAGTCCCAATGTAAATATGCAGCCACAACAAGAAGATATTCAGAACTAGAGTACAAGAAAATACAAGGCAACAAGTAGTTCTAGCCTAACATGCTTCACGTAGTACAATCAAGGCAACTTAAGCAAATAGGCAATTTAGGTCAGCTAAGTATGCTTTTCTAAACTAACACAGGCTATAATTGCAAGTAGAATAAAGCAGGTAAGAAAGAAACTCAGTCTAAATATTTAAAGTAAAACCGGATTCTTCAACAATTAGCTCAAGTACGCGCTCGTCACCTTACGTACAAGGCATTCAATTACCAATATCATATCCTAAGGGGATAGGTCCCCCACACAAGGTTAGACAAGCCACTTGCCTTGAACCGGCTCAAAATCAACTAGAAACCACGCCTTTGCCACGAGTATTCGACTCCAAATGGCCCAAATCTATTCAATTCAATTACACATTGTAAATAACATCGCAAGCAACTGATTCTACTAATTAATTCAACGCTAAGGCGCGAAATTAGGTAAAATGACCAAAATGCCCTTCAGGCCAACGTCTCGGAATCGAATAATTTTCACATTTTCAGAACCCTCGTACTCTCACGAGTCTAACCATACAAAAATCTCCCAAATCGGAGGTCAAACACCCACTCAAAATCCAATAGTTTGGTCTATGAAGTTTTTACCAATTTTCATTCAAAAATCCGAAATTAAGGATGAATTCATGATTAGATTAGTGGGTTTTAAGCATAAGAGAGTAGAAAATCGTTACCCAGTGATTACCTTCAAAAAACCTTCGAAATTTCCCCCAAATCCGAGCTATCAAACTTGTATTTTGATAAAAATGGCAAAACCCTCGTTTTTGAATGTTAAGTACTGTTCAGGTCCGTCAAGCATCGCGAACGCGGAAGGGAGCTCGCGTTCGCAAAGAAGGAAAAATAAAGGGACCAAAAATGCCCTTCGCGATCGCGAAGGAAGGGACGCGAACGCGAAGGCCTGGGTTCAGTGAACTACGCGAACGCGAGTGGGGTCATGCGAACGCGTTGAATAAAATCAAGCCCAGCCCTCGGAGTCCAATAAAGCTATGCGAACGCGACAGCCTTGACGCGAACGCGGTTAAGGAATATGTGAAGCTTCACGAACGCGGAGCACTAATCGCGAACGCAATGAAGAAAACTTGTCCTCCTCCAGAATTACTCTACGCGAACGCATGGAGGAGGACGCGAACGCGAAGAGGAAGGAGACCAAAGCTACGCGAACGTGAGGAGGGTACCGCGAACGCGAAGAAGGATTTGGGACCTGCACAGCTGAAGGATTTTCTGCAACATTTTCAAACTCCAAAATGCTCCGTTGAGCATCCGTAACACACTCGAGGCCCCCGGGACCTCAACCAAACCTACGGACATATCCCATATCATCATTCAAACTTGTACCAATCCTTAAACCACCTAAAATAACGCTGGAAACTCGAATTAATTAATGATTTGAGCCTAAGAACTTCAAATTCCATCAAAACACGCTTTCGATCAAAAACCTAACTAAAACACGTCCGAATGACCTGAAATTTTGCACACACGTCCCAAATGACATGACGGAGCTACTGCAACTTCCGGAATTCCAATCCGACTCTCGGATCAAAAACTCACTATCGGACCGGAGACTTCAAAAATTCAAACTTCGGCATTTCGAGCCTAAATGAGCTACGGACTTCCAAAATACATTCCGAACACGCTCCCAACCCCGAAATCATCTAACGGAGCTAACGGAACCATCGGATTTCCATTCCGAGGTCGTCTTCGTACCGTTCTAACTACGGACCACTTTTCAACACTTAAGCTCTCATTTAGGGACTAAGTGTCCCAAAACTCTCCGAAACCCAACACCGAACATCCCGGCAAACCAAAATAGCAGAAATGAACTTATGGAAAGAAGTTAATAGGGGATCGGGGCGTTAATTCTTAAGACGACCGGCCGGGTCGTCACATCCTCCTACACTTATCAATCACACATGCACGGAGCATATCCTCAAGAATCTGAATAGTGCGCTCGGACTGTCTGTCTATCTAGGGGTGAAATGTTGTGCTCAACTCCAACCGAGTACCTAACTCATGCTGCACGACTCTCCAGAACCGCGATGTAAACTGAGTACCTCTGTCCGAAATAATAGAAACTGGAATACCATGCAGACAGATGATCTCCCAGATATAAATCTCCGCCAACCGCTCCGATGAATAAGTGGTACACAGAGGAATGAAATGAGCGGACTTGGTCAGTCGATCCACAATGACCCAAATGGCATCAAACTTCTTCAAGGTCCGTGGGAGTTTAGATACAAAGTCCATGGTGATGCGCTCCCATTTCCACTCCGGAATCTCTATCTGCTGAAGCAACCCACCCGGGCGCTGGTGCTCACACTTCACCTGCTGGCAGTTGAGGCATCTAGACACATAACCGACTATATCTTTCTTCATCCGCCTCCACCAATAGTGCTGCCTCAAGTCCTGATACATCTTCACGGCACCTGGATGGATGGAATACCACGAACTATGGGCCTCTGCTAAAATCAACTCTCGAAGACCATAAACATTGGGCACACAAATCTGGCCCTGCATCCTCAATACCCTGTCATCTCTGACGGTCACATCTCTGGCATCTCCACGCTGAACCTTGTCCTTAAGGACAAGCAAATGAGGGTCTTTATACTGTTGCTCCCTGATACGATCAAATAAGGAAGACCGGGACCACACCAGCTAGAACCCAACTGGGCTCTAAAAGATCCAATCTCACAAACTGGCTAGCTAAGGCCTGAACATCCATTGCCATAGGCCTCTCTGAAGCTGGTAAATATGCCAAACTACCCGAACTCTCTGCCCGGTGACTCAAGGCATCCGCCAACACATTGGCCTTGCCCGGGTGATACAGGATAGTGATATCATAATCCTTCAGCAACTCTAACCACCTCCTCTGACGCATATTTAGATCCTTTTTCTTGAGTAAGTGCTGCAAGCTCCGGTGGTCAGTATAGATCTCACAAGGCACACCGTACAAATAATGACGCCAGATCTTCAAGGCATGAACAATGGCAGCTAACTCAAGGTCGTGGACAGGGTAATTCTTTTCATGTATCTTGAACTGTCTGGACGCGTAGGCAATCACCCTACCGTCCTGCATCAACACCGCCCAAGGCCAACTCTCGAGGCGTCACAATAGACAGTATAAGACCCCGAATCGGTAGGCAACATCAAGATTGGGGCTGTAGTCAAAGCTGTCTTGAGCTTCTGAAAGCTCGCCTCACACTCCTCTGTCCACTGAAAAGGGGCACCCTTCTGGGTCAATCTAGTCATAGGGGCCACAATCGATGAAAATCCGTCCACGAAGCGACGGTAGTAGCCCGCCAAACCAAGGAAACTGCGAATCTCTGTAGCTTAGGACGGCCTGGGCCAACTCTGTACGGCCTCTATCTTCCTCGGATCCACTCGAATACACTCACTCGAAAACACGTGGCCTAAGAATGCCACAGAACTCGGCCAGAACTCACATTTTGAGAACTTTGCATATAACTTCTTCTCCCTCAAGGTCTGAAGCACGGTCCTCAGGTGCTGCTCATGATCTTCCCGACTCCGGGAATACACCAGAATATCATCAATAAAAACAATAACGAACGAGTCAAGATATGGTCTGAACACACTGTGCATCAAATGCATGAAAGCTGCTGGGGCATTGGTCAACCCAAATGACATAACAAGGAACTCGTAATGACCATACCGAGTCCTGAAGGCAGACTTCGGGATATCTGGCTCCCGAATCTTCAACTGATGGTACCCTAAGCGCAAGTCAATCTTAGAAAACACCTGTGCGCCCTGAACCTGGTCAAACAGATCGTCAATACGAGGCAAAGGATAACGGTTCTTCACTGTAACCTTGTTCAGCTGGCGATAATCAATACACATACGCATAGAACCATCCTTCTTCTTCACGAACAAAACAGGAGCACCCCACGGTGAAACACTGGGTCGGATAAAACCCTTACCAAGCAATTCCTGTAACTGATCCTTCAACTCCTTCAACTCAAGAGGAGCCATACGATACGGAGGAATGGAAATGGGCTGAGTGCCCGGCAAAAGATCAATGCCAAAATCAATGTCTCTATCGGGCGACATGCCCAGAAGATCAGCTGGAAACACATCGGGATAATCCCGTACCACTGGAACTGAATCAACAGAAGGGGTGTCAACACTGACATCTCTCACATAAGCCAAATATGCGGCACACCCCTTCTAGACCATGCGCTCAGGTTTAAGAAAAGAGATAACTCTACTGGGAGTGTGATCTAAAGTACCACTCCACTCAATACTCGGAATACCTGGCATAGCAAGCATCACGGTCTTAGTGTGACAATCAAGAATAGCAAAATGGGGCGACAACCAGTCCATGCCCAAGATAATGTCAAAATCAACCATATCGAGTAACAATAAGTCCGCTCTGGTCTCAAAACCACGAATAGTAACCAAACATGACCGATAAACGCGGTTCACAACAAGAGAATCCCCCACGGGAGTAGAAACATAAACGGGGGCACTCAAAGAATCCCGAGGCACACCCAAATGCGGAGCAAAGTAAGAAGACACATAAGAATAAGTAGAGCCTGGATCGAATAGAACCGATGCCTCTCTGTGACAAAC
Source organism: Nicotiana attenuata (assembly GCF_001879085.1). NCBI lineage: Eukaryota > Viridiplantae > Streptophyta > Magnoliopsida > Solanales > Solanaceae > Nicotiana > Nicotiana attenuata. Next base: position 33,026,985 of record NC_031997.1, read on the forward strand.
CAGTATAATACCTGTAATGACGGAGTCGGAGGCAACAACCTCGGTACGACCAAGAATAGCATAATATCTGGCCCGGCCCCTCTCTCGAGGGCGACCTCTATCTCTCTGACCTCCGCCCCTAGCCAGCTGGGCAGGTGGGGTAGCAGCTGGAGCTGTGACCATGGCCTGAGAACTCTGAGGAGCACGCTGTGGCTGAGCAGTCTGCGAAGATGCACCCCTACCAAGTCTGGGGAAGTCCCTAACCATGTGGCGTGTATCACCACACTCGAAACAAGCTCTGGGAGGACGCGGTGGCTGTGACTGGCTAGACCCAGGTCTGCCGGACTGACCTCTGAAAGTACCCCGCGCAGGAGGCGCGCTAGAAACTGGGGGTGCATAGAAAGGCTCCTGAGGTGTAGGTGGGGCTGGAGCGCTGCCGGCTGCTGGAAGAGCAGAATGTACAGGGCGACGCGCATAACCTCTGCCATAACGACCTGATGATGGGGTACGGGCACCAGAGTAGTGACCCGACTCTCGAGACCTCTTGGCCTCCCTCTCCCCTGCTCCCTGGCGAGCATACCCTCAATCCTCCTAGCAATGCTCACTACCTGCTGATAAGGAATGTCCACCTCCAACTCTCGAGCCATGCTAGACCTGATGGGTGGGATAAGGCCCTCAATGAACCTGCGAACTCTCTCCCGAACTGTAGCAACCAAGGCTCGTGCATGCCTGGCCAACCTGGTGTAGCGGATAGCATACTTCGAAACGGTCATAGCACCCTGGCGCAAATGCTCAAACTCTGCGCGCCATGCATCCCTGAGACTCTGGGGACAAACTCTCTCATGAACATATCCGAGAACTGGGTCCAAGTCAGTGAAGCATCCTCGACTGGATTGTCTATCTCATAAGTGCGCCACCAATCATAGGCGGCTCCCCGAAACTGAAAAGCAGTGAAAGAAACGCCGCTGGACTCCACTATGCCCATAGTGCGAAGAATACGGTGACACTCCTCTAGAAATCCCAAGGCATCGTCTGATGCTAATCCACTGAACACTGGGGGATCATACTTCTAGAACCTCTCAAGTCTCCGCTGCTCGTCCTCTGAAGCAACTGACCCATCCTCGGGCTGAACTAGCGCTGCAAGCGGTGCGGGAATAATCTCGGGAGCCTGCTCAACCTGCACTCGCTGCTCAGAAGTGCGGACGGCGGGAGTCTATGCTCCTCCCCCGGCCTGGGATGTGGCTGCAGTAAGGGGAAGCAACCCTGCCTGAGCCAAGGTGGCGTACATGCTCATGAACTGAGCCAAAGTCTCCTGGAGAGCTGGAGTAGTAGTGGCAGTAGTAGGTGTGCTAGGTGCCTGGGCTTCGGCTGGATCTGCTGGTGGTACCTCGGCGGCAGCTCGCGCAGGTGCTCTGGCTCCACCACGTGCGCGTCCTCGACCTCTCCCCCGGCCTCGGCCTCTAACGGCTGCAGTAGGGGGCGCGGGTCCCTGATCATCTCGAGTAGCACGTGTCCTCACCATCTGTGAGAGAATAGAAGTCAGAAGTTTAGAATTTGATGTTCAAAAATATCGCACGACAAGGAATTCAAATGAATTGAAGATTTTTTTCCTAAACAGTTACATAGCCTCTCGTAGATAAGTACAGACGTCTCCGTACCGATCAGCGAGACTCTAATAAACCGGCCTGTGTTCCGTGACTCATATGAACCTAGGGCTCTGATACGAACTTGTCACGACCCCAGTTCACCCTCCATGAACGTGTCGTGATGGCACCTAGTTCCTACAACTAGGTAAGCCTAACAGTGCGGAAATTTATGTGACTTACGGAAATATTTAATTAAACTTAGCAAAACTAGAAGAAAATGGTATATAAGTGCCACTTGGCATGTACAACTAAAAAACAAAATGCGGAAGTCTACAATTCATCC
>NC_031997.1:33028912-33039116 GCF_001879085.1 Nicotiana attenuata
AATAAAGCAAGGTAAGAAAGAAACTCAGTACTAATATTTAAAGTAAAACCGATTCTTCAACAATTAGCTCAAGTACGCGCTCGTCACCTCACGTACAAGGCATTCAATTACCAATATCATATCCTAAGGGGATAGGTCCCCCACACAAGGTTAGACAAGCCACTTACCTTGAACCGGCTCAAAATCAACTAGAAACCACGCCTTTGCCACGAGTATCCGACTCCAAATGGCCCAAATCTATTCAATTCAATTACACATTATAAATAACATCGCAAGCAACTGATTCTACTAATTAATTCAACGCTAAGGAACGAAATTAGGCAAAATGACAAAAATGCCCTTCAGTCCAACATCTCGGAATCGAATAATTTTCACATTTTCAGAACCCTCGTACTCTCACGAGTCTAACCATACAAAAATCTCCATAATCGGAGGTCAAACACCCAGTCAAAATCCAATAGTTTGGTCTATGAAGTTTTTACCAATTTTCATTCAAAAATCCGAAATTAAGGATGAATTCGTGATTAGATTAGTGGGTTTTAAGCATAAGAGTAGAGAATCGTTACCCAGTGATTGTCTTCGAAAAACCTTCAAAATTTCCCCCAAATTCGAGCTATCAAACTTATGGCAAAACCCTCGTTTTTGAATGTTAAGTACTTTTCAGGTCCGTAAAGCATGGCGAACGCGGAAGGGAGCTCACGTTCGCGAAGAAGGAAAAATAAAGGGACCAAAAATGCCCTTTCCGATCGCGAAGGAAGGGATGCGAACGCGAAAGCCTGGGTTCAGTGAACTACGCGAACGCAACTGGGGTCATGCGAACGCGTTGAATAAAATCAAGCCCAGCCCTCGGAGTCCAATAAAGCTATGCGAACGCGATAGCCTTGATGCGAACGCGGTTAAGGAATATGTGAAGCTTCGCGAACGCGGAGCACTAATCGCGAACGCAATGAAGAAAACTTGTCCTCCTCCAGAATTACTCTACGCGAATGCGTGGAGGAGGACGCGAACGCGAAGAGGAAGGAGACCAAAGCTGCGCGAACGCGAGGAGGGTACCGCGAACGCGAAGAAGGATTTGGGACCTGCACAGCTGAAGGATTTTCTGCAACATTTTCAAACTCCAAAATGCTCCGTTGAGCATCCGTAACATACCCGAGGCCCCCGGGACATCAACCAAACCTACAGACATATCCCATATCATCATTCAAACTTGTACCAATCCTTAAACCACCTAAATTAACGCCGGAAACTCGAATTAATCAATGATTTGAGCCTAAGAACTTCAAATTCCATCAAAACACGCTTCGATCAAAAACCTAACCAAAACACGTCTGAATGACCTGAAATTTTGGGCACACATCCCAAGTGACATGATGGAGCTACTGCAACTTTCGGAATTCCAATCCGACTCTCGGATCAAAAACTCACTATCGGACCGGAGACTTCAAAAATTCAAACTTCGGCATTTCGAGCCTAAATGAGCTACGGACTTCCAAAATACATTCCGAACACGCTCCCAACCTCGAAATCACCTAACGGAGCTAACGGAACCATCGGATTTCCATTCCGAGGTCGTCTTCATACCGTTCCGACTACGGACCACTTTTCAACACTGAAGCTCTCATTTAAGGACTAAGTGTCCCAAAACTCTCCGAAACCCAACAGCGAACGTCCCGGCAAACCAAAATAGCAGAAATGAACTTATGGGAAAAAGTTAATAGGGGATCGGGGCGTTAATTCTTAAGACAACCGGCCGGGTCGTCACATCCTCCTGCACTTAAACATTCGTTCGTCCTCGAACGAGCATAGAGAACATACCTGAAGTAGTAAAAAGATGAGGGTAATTTTGCGCATATCCTGCTCGGTCTCCCAGGTCGCCTCCTCGGCCGGCTGACCCCGCCACTGAACCTTCACTGAAGCTATGTTCTTTGACCTCAACTTTCTGATCTGCCTGTCCAATATAGCCACTGGCTCCTCATCATAGGATATATCCTTGTCCAACTGGACTGAACTGAAATCCAACACGTGCGACGGATCATAGTGATATCTCCGGAGCATCGAAACATGAAATACCGAATGGACTCCGGCCAAACTGGGAGGTAAGGCAAGCTCATAGGCAACCTCCCCAACTCGCCTCAAGATCTCAAAAGGGCCAATAAATCTCGGAATCAACTTTCCTTTCTTCCCAAACCTCATGACACCTTTCATAGGCGAAACCCGAAGCAGAACCCGTTCACCAACCATGTATGAAACATCACGGACCTTCCTGTCCGCGTAGCTCTTCTGTCTGGACTGGGCTGTACGGAATCTATCCTGAATCATCTTAACCTTCTCCAATGCGTCCTGAACCAACTCTGTGCCCAATAGCCTGGCCTCGCCCGGCTCAAACCAACCCACCGGAGATCTACACCTCCTACCATATAAAGCCTCATACGGCGCCATCTGAATGCTGGACTGATAACTGTTATTGTAAGCAAACTCCGCCAATGGCAAGAAATGATCCCAAGACCCTCCAAACTCAATCACACACACACGGAGCATTTCCTCAAGAATCTGAATAGTGCGCTCGGACTGTCCGTCTGTCTGAGGGTGAAATGTTGTGCTCAACTCCACCCGAGTACCTAACTCCTGCTGCACGGCTATCAAGAACCGCGATGTAAACTGAGTACCTCTGTCCGAAATAATAGAAACTGAAATTCCATGCAGACGGACGATCTCCCGGATATAAATCTCCGCCAACCGCTCCGATGAATAAGTGGTACACAGAGGAATGAAATGAGCGGACTTGGTCAGCCGATCCACAATGACCCAAATGGCATCAAACTTCTTCAAGGTCGGTGGGAGTCGAGACACAAAGTCCATGGTGATGCGCTCCCATTTCCATTCCGGAATCTCTATCTGCTGAAGCAACCCACCCGGGCGCTGGTGCTCATACTTCACTTGCTGGCAGTTGAGGCATCTAGACACATAACCGACTATATCTTTCTTCATCCGCCTCCACCAATAGTGCTGCCTCAAGTCCTGATACATCTTCGCGGCACCCGGATGGATGGAATACCACGAACTATGGGCCTCTACTAGAATCAACTCTGGAAGACCATCAACATTGGGCACACAAATCCGGCCCTGCATCCTCAATACCCCGTCATCTCTGACGGTCACATCTCTGGCATCTCCACGCTGAACCTTGTCCTTAAGGACAAGCAAATGAGGGTCCTCATACTGCTGCTCCCTGATACGATCAAATAAGGAAGACCGGGAAACCACACAAGCTAGAACCCGACTGGGCTCTGAAAGATCCAATCTCACAAACTGGCTGGCTAAGGCCTGAACATCCATTGCCATAGGCCTCTCTAAAGCTGGTAAATATGCCAAACTACCCGAACTCTCCGCCCGGCGACTCAAGGCATCCGCCACCACATTGGCCTTGCCTGGGTGATACAGGATAGTGATGTCATAATTTTTCAGCAGCTTTAACCCCCTCTTCTGACGCATATTGAGATCCTTTTGCTTGAGCAAGTGCTGCAAACTCCGATGATCAGTATAGATCTTACAAGGCACTCCATATAAATAATGACGCCAGATCTTCAAGGCATGAACAATGGTAGCTAACTCAAGGTCGTGGACAAGGTAATTCTTTTCATGTATCTTCAGCTGTCTGGACGCGTAGGCAATCACCCTACCGTCTTGCATCAACACTGCTCCAAGGACAACTCTTGAGGCATCACAATAGACAGTATAAGACCCCGAAGCGGTAGGCAACATCAAGATTGGGGCTGTAGTCAAAGCTGTCTTGAGCTTCTGAAAGCTTGCCTCACACTCCTCTGTCCACTGAAATGGGGCACCCTTCTGGGTCAATCTAGTCATAGGGGCAGCAATCGATGAGAATCCCTCCACGAAATGACGGTAGTAACCTGCCAAGCCAAGGAAACTGCAAATCTCTGTAGCTGAGGACGGCCTGTGCCATCTACACGGCCTCTACCTTCCTCGGATCCACCCGGATACCCTCACTAGAAATCACATGGCCTAAGAATGCCACAGAACTCAGCCAAAACTCACATTTTGAGAACTTTGCATATAACTTTTTCTCCCTCAAGGTCTGTAGCACGGTCCTCAGGTGCTACTCATGATCTTCCCGACTCCGAGAATACACCAGAATATCATCAATAAAAACAATCACGAACGACTCAAGATATGGCCTGAACACATTATGCATCAAATGCATGAAAGCTGCAGGGGCATTGGTCAGCCCAAATGACATAACAAGGAACTCGTAATGGCCATATCGAGTCTTGAAGGTAGTCTTCGGGATATCTGGCTCCCGAATCTTCAACTGATGGTAACCTGAGCGCAAGTCAATCTTAGAAAACACCTGCGCGCCCTGAAGCTGGTCAAACAGATCATATATACGAGGCAAAGGATAACGGTTCTTCACTGTAACCTTGTTCAACTGGCGGTAGTCAATACACATGCGCATAGAACCATCCTTTTTCTTCACAAACAAAACAGGAGCACCCCACGGTGAAACACTGGGTCGAATAAAACCCTTACCAAGCAATTCCTGCAACTGACCCTTCAACTCCTTCAACTCAGGAGGAGCCATACGATACGGAGGAATGGAAATGAGTGCCCGAACAGATCAATGTGTCTCTATCAGGCGGCATGCCCGGAAGATCAGCTGGAAATACATCGGGATAATCCCGTACCACTGGAACAGAATCAACAGAAGGGGTATCAACACTAACATCTCTCACATAAGCCAAATACGCGGCACACCCCTTCTCAACCATGCGCTGAGCTTTAAGAAAAGAGATAAATCTACTGGGAGTGTGATCTAAAGTACCACTCCACTCAACACGCGGAATACCTGGCATAGCCAGCGTCACGGTCTTGGCGTGGCAATCAAGAATAGCAAAATGGGGCGACAACCAGTCCATGCCCAGAATAATGTCAAAATCCACCATATCGAGTAACAATAAGTCTGCTCTGGTCTCAAAACCACGAATAGTAACCAAACATGACCGATAAACACAGTCCACAATAGGAGAATCTCCCACAGGAGTAGAAACATAAACGGGGCACTCAAGAATCCCGAGGCACACCCAAATGCGGAGCAAAGTAAGAAGACACATAAGAATAAGTAGAGCCTAAATTGAATAGAACTGATACACTTCTATAACAACCACGACAATACCTGTAATGACAGGATCGGAAGCAACAGTCTCGGTACGGGTAGGTGGGGTAGCAACTGGGGTTGTAACAAAAGCTTGAGAACTCTGCGGGGCGCGCGGTGGCCGAGAAGTCTGTAGAGGTGCACTCCTCCCAAGTCTAGGGCAATACCTCACCACATGGCGTATGTCACCACACTCAAAGCAACCTCGCGACTGACGTGGCAGTGGGAACTGTGCGGTACGGGTACTCCGAGACCCCTGAACACCTGAAACCCTACGTGAAATCTGAGATGCAAACTGAGCTGGCTGACCCATAAAACCACTACCATGCCGTACTCTCCCTCCAAAATAAGGACCAGTATATCTCCCAGGTCTACGAGGTCTACTCACCCCTCTATACTCTCCCTCCTGACCTCGTCTGTCCTCTCTCTCCTGGACCCACCTGTCTTCTACTTGGCGAGAGGCCCTCACCACCCGCTGAACTGGGACCACAGGCTGTGTCACCGTGACGCCTGGAACCTGACCCCTGGGAACTTGCTGCTCTGGAGTGGGGGAGGCGGGAGTCTGGGTCCCTCCCCCGATCTGTGAAGTAGTCGGTACAACCTGGATCAATCCCGCCTGAATCAACGTACCAAACATGCTCAGGAACTGCGCCAAAGTCTCCTGAAGAGCTGGAGTAGTAGTGGCAGTAGTAGGCGTGCTAGGTGCCTGGGCTCCGGCTGGATCTGCTGGTGGTAACTCCCAGGATACCGTCCTGTAGCCCTTTCCTCAACTGTCCAGTGGATATCCCGGGATACCGTCCCGTAGTCAAATTCACGTTCCAATACCAAAAGATCTCCCGGGATACCGTCCCGTAGTCCAATCATCAATGTGCAGGGGGGATCTATCGGGAATCTAACCCGCAGTCCCAAAGTAAATATGCAGGGGGATCTATCGGGAATCGAACCNGCCTGGGCTCCGGCTGGATCTGGTGGTGGTACCTCAGCGGCAGCTCGCGCAGGTGCTCTGGCTGCACTACGTGCGCGTCCTCGACCTCTCCCCCGGCCCCGGCCTCTGACGACTGCAGTAGGGGGCGCGGGTGCCTGATCATCTCGAGTAGCATGTGTCCTCACCATCTGTGAGAGAATAGAAGTCAGAAGTTTAGAATTTGATGTTCAAAAATATCGCACGACAAGGAATACAAATGAATTGAATATTTTTTTCCTAAACAGTTACATAGCCTCTCGTAGATAAGTACAGACGTCTCCGTACCGATCAACGAGACTCTAATAAACCGACCTGTGTTCCGTGACTCCTATGAACCTAGGGCTCTGATACCAATTTGTCACGACCCCAGTTCACCCTCCATGAACGTGTCGTGATGGCACCTAGTTCCTACAAATAGGTAAGCCTAACAGTGCGGAAATTTATATGACTTACGAAAATATTTAATTAAACTTAGCAAAACCAGAAGAAAACGGTATATAAGTGCCACCTGGCATATACAACTCAAAAATAAAACGCGGAAGTCTACAATTTCATCCCAAAACTCGGAAACTCACGGGAACCACAGGCTAATAGAAATGTAATATGCTGCTCTAACTCCAGAATATCTAAACAACTGAAGAAAAGATAGAATACTACTAAAGCTGGAACAGAATAGAGACTCCTGGTCTGCGGACGAGGCGGATAAACCTCGAAGTCTCCACTAGATCTCTTCGCCTCGAGGATAGTATGCCTGAGTGGAGGTACCTGGATCTGCACATGAAAAACATGCGCAGAAGGGGCATGAGTACACCACAGTGGTACTCAGTAAGTGCCAAGCCTAACCTCGGTTGGGTAGTGACGAGGAAGGTCAGGGCCCTACTGAGATAAAATATAATAATAGATTAACAGTATGAAAAACTGACATTAATAATGAGTACAGCAGTGAGATAAGACGGGTTAAACAAGGAAATAACAATTACACAAGGAACGGAGTAAACACGAAATACGTACAGCTCAATACCAATGGTAACAATGAGGATCTCCCAGGATACCGTCCTGTAGTGCCTTTCTCAACTGTCCAGTGGATCTCTCGGGATACCGTCCCGTAGTCCATCATATGCATATATCCGAAGGATCTCCCGGGATACCGTCCCGTAGTCCAACTATCAATGTGCAGGGGGGATCTATCGGGAATCTAACCCGCAGTCCCAAAGTAAATATGCAGGGGGATCTATCGGGAATCGAACCCGTAGTCCCAAAGTAAATATGCAGGGGGGTCTATCGGAAATCGAACCCGCAGTCCCAAAGTAAACAAACAAGGGGGGAGCTACCGGAATCCCACATCCGTAGTCCCAATGTAAATATGCAGCCACAACAAGAAGATATTCAGAACTAGAGTACAAGAAAATACAAGGCAACAAGTAGTTCTAGCCTAACATGCTTCACGTAGTACAATCAAGGCAACTTAAGCAAATAGGCAATTTAGGTCAGCTAAGCATGCTTTTCTAAACTAACACAGGCTATAATTGCAAGTAGAATAAAGCAGGTAAGAAAGAAACTCAGTCTAAATATTTAATGTAAAAATCGGATTCTTCAACAATTAGCTCAAGTACGCGCTCGTCACTCACGTACAAGGCATTCAATTACCAATATCATATCCTAAGGGGATAGGTCCCCCACACAAGGTTAGACAAGCCACTTACCTTGAACCGACTCAAAATCAACTAGAAACCACGCCTTTGCCACGAGTATCCGACTCCAAATGGCCCAAATCTATTCAATTTAATTACACATTGTAAATAACATCGCAAGCAACTGATTCTACTAATTAATTCAACGCTAAGGCGCAAAATTAGGTAAAATGACCAAAATGCCCTTCAGGCCAACGTCTCGGAATCGAATAATTTTTACATTTTCAGAACCCTCGTACTCTCACGAGTCTAACCATACAAAAATCTCCCAAATCGAAGGTCAAACACCCACTCAAAATCCAATAGTTTGGTCTATGAACTTCTTACCAATTTTCATTCAAAAATTCGAAATTAAGGATGAATTCGTGATTAGATTAGTGGGTTTTATGCATAAGAGAGTAGAGAATCATTACCCAGTGAGTGCCTTCGAAAAACCGTTGAAATTTCCCCCAAATCCGAGCTTCTCAAACTTGTATTTTGATAAAAATGGCAAAACCCTCGTTTTTAAATGTTATGTACTGTTCAGGTCCGTAAAGCATCGCGAACGCGGAAGGGAGCTCACATTCGCGAAGAAGGAAAAATAAAGGGACCAAAAATGCCCTTCGCGATCGCGAAGGAAGGGACGCGAACGCGAAGGCCTGGGTTCAATGAACTACGCGAACGCGACTAGGGTCATGCGAACGCGTTGAATAAAATCAAGCCCAGCCCTCAGAGTCCAATAAAGCTATGCGAACGCGACAGCCTTGACGGGAACGCGGTTAAGGAATATGTGAAGCTTCGCGAACGCGGAGCACTAATCACGAACGCAATGAAGAAAACTTGTCCTCCTCCAGAATTACTCTACGCGAACGCGTGGAGGAAGACGCGAACGCGAAGAGGAAGGAGACCAAAGCTACGCGAACGCGAGGAGGGTACCGCGAACGCGAAGAAGGATTTGGGACCTGCACAGCTGAAGGATTTTTTGCAACATTTTCAAACTCCAAAATGCTCCGTTGAGCATCCGTAACACACCGGAGGCCCCCGGGACCTCAACCAAACCTACGGAGATATCCCATATCATCATTCAAACTTGTACCAATCCTTAAACCACCTAAAATAACGCTGGAAACTCGAATTAATCAATGATTTGAGCCTAAGAACTTCAAATTCCACCAAAACACGCTTTCGATCAAAAACCTAACCAAAACACGTCCGAATGACCTGAAATTTTGCACACACATCCCAAATGACATGACGGAGCTACTGCAACTTCCGGAATTCCAATCTGACTCTCGGATCAAAAATTCACTATCGGACCGGAGACTTCAAAAATTCAAACTTCGGCATTTCGAGCCTAAATGAGCTACGGACTTTCGAAATACATTCCGAACACACTCCCAACCCCGAAATCACCTAACGGAGCTAACGGAACCATCAGATTTCCATTTTGAGGTCGTCTTCATACCGTTCCGACTACGGATCACTTTTCAACACTTAAGCTCTCATTTAGGGACTAAGTGTCCCAAAACTCTCCGAAACCCAACACCGAACGTCCCGGCAAACCAAAATAGCAGAAATGAACTTAGGGGAAGCAGTTAATAGGGGATCGGGGCGTTAATTCTTAAGACGACCGGCCGGGTCGTCACAATAAACAAGGGCAAATTTTGAAAAAATTAATTTCTTCTTGATTATATAAATGGACACTTATTTTGGACCAAGATAAAAGTAAAATGATAAATTATTGTTGACCGGAGGTAATATTTCATTACTAGGAAAATTATTTATATGTTAGACATTTGGCCTTGATTTAAGTGAACAACTTCTGATCGTACTAGTTCCATACTTCCTATCCTTGAAGCATATACAATCTATCTATATTATATTAAAAGGAGATGAGTGAAGCATGTGGTTAAGCCAAGTGGCAAGCTAAAATGAAGTACTCGGCAATTTTAAGACAACATTAAAAATTTGAATTATAAATGGAAACATAATTAAGGGAAGTAGTTTAATGAATCTTATACATAACCAGAATATATCTTAGACAAATCTAATCTCTCTCTCTCTCTCTCTCTCTCTCTCTCTCTCTCTCTCTCTCTCTCTCTCTCTCTTTATATATATATATATATATATATATAATATTATATTAAAAGAAAGGTAGTGAGGCATGACATTAAGCCAAGTGGCATATTTAGAAAATGTCACTTAGCATTTTCAAGACATAATCTAAATAGATTTTTAGACAAATTTAATAAGGATTAAAACAACTTAGATTTGATCAAATTTAATTTATGGTAGAAATAAATTAAAATTGACTCACATTCTTATAGTAAATAAATTTTGATAGCTTATAATTATTCACTAACCATTTGATACGTTTTCTTTCATTTCATAATTTTATTA
>NC_031997.1:33039601-33061388 GCF_001879085.1 Nicotiana attenuata
GGGGAGGTTTGAATATTGTCATTGTTGATAACCAATTTTTTCCCTATATATATTTTACGAAAAAGGGTCAAAACTGTCCCTAGACTATTGGAGTTGGTACAATAATACCCTCCGTCACCTATTTTGAAAAAATTTATTAATTTCCACGTGTCATAACGAAAAAAAGGTCAAAACTGCCCCTAGACTATTGGAGTTGGTACAATAATACCCTCCATCTCAAAAAATCTCTCCCCCCACCCCCTCCACCCTCCCCCCCTAGCGTGAGTGCGTTCATATTTTTCTTGTTCTTCTCATCCTTTTTTTGACCTTGCACTCTATTTGAATAATCACTAAAAATATCATTAATGTTTTATTTTCAAACAACCAAAATTTTTTATCACCAATACTTTACGTTATACAACTTTCAAAGATCCAGTTAGGCAAAAAAAAAAATTAATTAATTTCCATGTGTCATCGTCCCATTGGCCTAACTTAAGACTCACCTAAATTAAAATAAACTCACCCACATTCTAAGACCCTTTTCCTCCGTTTCATTCTCCTCTTTCTTTTAAAAATTATTCCACCAACTAGAACTCTCATACACCCATTTTTTTCCCTAAGCAAACAAAACTCTCTCGTATAGTTAATCACCTTTCTCTTCCTATTTCTTTGTATATTAAATGTGCTCATCAATACTCCTATTTTTTTCCATCACAGAAATATCATTCATCATCAATTTTTCTTACTACACTTTACTGCTTCATACAATAAGCTCAATCAAGTGTTTATTACAGTCACATTCACCAATAAGTCGTATTCTCTCATATTCTCAGGCATATGATCTCAAATATTTCTCTTGATTTAACCGTCTCTTTTTTAAAATTGGCGGTGTTGATATAACCTGAAGAGCATCCACGTACAATAGCTTAATTTATGGACATGGTCGGATGTTCAGACTATGATGAGCCAATGAAGAAGAAAAAGATCGAGGTCCGAGCAGAGACCAAATAAATCATTGGTATAATCAAAATTGGATGCAGTGTTGTTAGGAAATACACAACAAAAAATATTGCAAATGCTCAATGATCATTACTATTGGCAGAAAAATAACTTACCATAAAATCTTACAATGAAGCATTAATTTCAAAGAGTACCTGATTTCACACAGAAAATTGATTTAATAAAAAATATTAATTTAAAAATTAAATTAAGGCCGAAAAAACTGAGATGGAGAGGGAGATCCGTGGGTGTTGAAGGGTGAAAATCTAAGACGGAGTAGGCTAATAAGTGGATATGGGGTGAGGTTTTAATTTAAGCTAATAGGAAATTAACACATAATAAATAATAAATTTATTTTCTTAATCAAAATAGGGCTGTTAGTTTTTAGGGTATGAGTGGGCCGAAAACTTGACGTTAGGGGCATGAATGGGCCAGATTTGTAACGGTGAGGGCAATTTTTACAAAATAGGTGGCCAGAGGGCATTTTTAAACTTAAGCGAATAGTCTAGGGGCAGTTTTGGCCCTTTTCCGTACTAAATAAAGTGGCACCAAAAACTAAAGTCTTACTAGATAAAGAATTAAAATTTAAAAAATATAAAACAAATATCTAATATAAGTAATTTTATAAACTAAAATTAAAAGTCAAATTTTGTATCTTGAAACGAAAAGAAATTTTTTTTATTGCATGTAATACAAAAAATAAATATAAGAAAACTTAGTAGATTTGGAATATAATAATCAAAGAGCTTATGATAATATTTTATACTAATCAAAGTTACAACTAAGAGTCAAATATGATATTATTTTGATTACAAGTAAAATATCAATTAAAAATTTCTTAGTAGGGAAGAGACTGTATAAAGAAAAAAATAGATATAATGTGAGCATATTTATACTTTAAATTAATTTATATAAAATAAAGTAAATAATTTAATAATATTCAAAAATATTATTGATAGATTTAAATAGTAAAATAGTTTCGAGTAAGAGGATAAAAGCGTAAAATATATTAAATTTCAAGAATAAAAGAATAATATTTATCGATAATTATTACAAGGATAATAAGCAAAATATTAAGTCAATTAGTAAGCCGAAAAAATTACATGAAAGTATAATAATATTAAATAGTAAATAATATAATAATTATAAGTAAAGAACAAAAAAAATTCTGTAAAATTTAAAAGAATAAGACTTATTTAAGCTTGAGATAAAAAATAAACTCATACTAAGAATTTTATTAAAATAATATAATTTAATATGTTCAAACGAGACAAATCACCACATGACATAGTTAGTAATTTTTAATATTATCAACGAAACGAAATTCAAGTACTAAAATTAACCTATTGGATTATATAAATATAGATAAAGAAAGCAGGTTATCCACTATGAAATTTGTGAAATGGTTTCATGTCTTGCTTCTTAATTAATATCTAATGATTATCTATAAATTTTATCTGGAAGGTTTATATTTTAAAGTTATTTATACATAATTCAAATAATCTAAATCACAATCCCACATGATTTGTGTCCGCGCATCGCGCGGGTACTAATACTAGTATATATTAAGGATAAAAGTCTAGAGTTTGCACTATCTCGCTAGTCTTGGACACAAGTTCCCGCTACAATGCACTTCTTGGATGATCATACAGATTTGAGTTTCACATCTTCTTTGTTTCTCTTGAATTCTTTTGCAATTATGCTCCTGCCTAGTAATAGCAAAATGTATAAAAGAAAATAGTTATCCACTCATTATTAAGGATAAAAGTCTAGAGTTGCATTATCGGGCTAGTCTTGGACACAAGTTCCCCCTACAATGCACTTCTTGGATGATCATACGAATTAGAGTTTCACATCTTCTTTGTTTCTCTTGAATTTTTTTGCAATTATGCTCCTTCCTAGTAATAGCAAAATGTATAAAAGAAAATAGTTATCGACTCATTATTAAGGATAAAAGTCTAGAGTTGCATTATCGGGCTAGTCTTGGACACAAGTTCCCCCTACAATGCACTTCTTGGATGATCATACAGATTAGAGTTTCACATCTTCTTTGTTTCTCTTGAATTTTTTTGCAATTATGCTCCTGCCTAATGATGGCAAAATGTTTAAAAGAAAATAGTTATTCACTCATATTATCCATTAAAAATGAATTGGATAATGAACTTTTTAAAAACGGGTTAAATATGGATAAAAACCATATTATTCGCTTAGATAATGAATAACCAATGGATAACTAATGGGTTTAACTTTTACATTTGTAAAACCTCCAATTTTAATTGAGGATTTCTCAAGTTTGCGAGACTAAAATTTTTTCTAAAAATGATCATATTCAAGAAGTTATGGATAATAGGGATATTCATATTATCCGCCAGTTAATCTATTTTTTATTTGTATTAAATATGAGTCGGACCGGATAATTTATCCATTTTGTATTATTATTTTTGACCCACTCATATCCTACATGACCCGCCCGTTTGCCACTCCTACTCCTGCCATATGTGGTAGATGGTTCCACGCAAAGTCATTTTATACACCTCTGCATGTGGACTCCTTCCTTTAGCATGTGAGATTGACCATTCTATTTCCTCCGCTCAGTTGCAAGAATTCCTTCTAATGCCTTGCCAATATAACATCATGTGCCATATGCTTGTTGAAAAAAATACGTTTGAAGAAAAGACGCTGATGGTCTTCCTTTACTGATTAATTATTTGTATCTAGGTCAGGTCTTTTAATAAAAGAACCGACTTTCACATATTTTCAGAGAAGAATTTACTTTGTATTTTCCATCAACAGTTCAATAAAAGTTTCCATCTCTTTCTTCTCATTCTCTCTCGAACCCTAGCTCAAGTTTTTTCTAAATTTGTTTTGTTTTCCGCTGCTAACATGGTATCAATAATAGGTTCCCCCGAAATTCAAATTGATTTTATTATTGGTATATTTCAGTAGTCATTTATTTGTAACTGGGCCAAGCCCAATTTTCCTTTACTTGTCAATTATTTGTACCTGGGTCGGGTTTTTTTAAATAAAAGAACCGACTTTCAAATATTTTCAGAGATAAATTTATTTTGTATTTTTCATTAACAGTTCAATAAAAATTTCTCTCTTTTTTCTCATTCTCTCGCGAACCGTAGCTCAAGTTTTTTCCAAAATTTGTGTTGATTTCCGCTGCAAATATGATATTAGAGGTAGGGTTCCCTGAAGCCCTGATTGATTTTGTGATTGGACTATTTCAATAGTCATTAATTTGTAACTAGGCCAAACCCAATTTTTTTTTACTGATTAATTATTTGTACCTGATAGTAGGCTATAATTATGTAGTTTAGCTACCATTTACGCTCCAACTTAGCTATACTTTATTGTTATATGAATGTTAAATGACAACAAGTGGCTCTAGTTATGAACTTTGTGCTTTGCAGGAGCAATTCCTGACTATGAGGACATTAAAGAGTGTTTTGGAGTTAATTTGGAGCAAGGAAGGCCAATCGGAGGTGAGCGCGCGCAAAAGAAGAAGGAAAATGGAAGGCATAATTGAACTGCAGGAGCGCGGGCCAACCGCGGCCGCGCTCGTCAGGCAGAAAGAAAGGCAATATGCGCGGCCCATCCGCGGTCCAACCGCGGCCGCGTTCATCCCTCCGAGGATTTTTATTTTTGGTGTAAATTCATAAGTTCAGAGGCGACTCTCCTTGACCTATAAGAAGCCCAGCTCGCCCAAAAAGAAGGTATTGAGGTTTTTTAAGGGATTTTGAAAGCAAGAACATGCAAGAAGCAATGCGGAGGATTCGACATAGAGTTTTTACCTTTCTTCCTCTTGTTTTTATCATTGATGATGAATTCTATTGTTATGATTGTGAAAACGATTATGCATAGCTAAACTCCAAATCTAGGGTTTTGATGGAACCTCTTGGAGGGTGAATTTCTTGTTATGTTAATATAGATTTGCCATAGTATTTTCTCTGTTTGTTCAACTATATTGTGATTGCTGTTGATTGAAGGGACCTCAATCGACTGTGCCTATTTAGTATGTATTACTCGGGAGAGAGTGTATATTTAGGTAGTTGTTGAACAATACCACTCCTAACGTATATGAGGGATCAATACGAAGGGTTTAAAGGTGGGATTATGGGTAACGAAACCTTGGGTGCGATCTAAGTGAGCTGTAACTAAGGCCAGCTAGCGTAATTCGGGAGAATATGTCTAGTATATTGTTGTAATTACTCGGGAGAGAGTTACGACAGTCAGAGTGCTCATGATCGATAGAGAAGACTTAGGCAAATTTATAGCAAACATAGCTGAAAGGATTCCAACAAGAGGGGAAATCAGAACCTTAGACCATTCCCATTCTTGCTTACAAATCGTTTATAGTTAGTTCTTAATTAGTGCATTTTCATTCCGCAATATTTAGTTAGTAAACATCCAACCTATTACTTAAATATCTCTGAAGATTGAATACGTGAATTTGTGTAAGTCCAATAGCTGTGATTGATAGGTTAATTCCCTATGGGATTTGACTCCGGACTTGTTAACCGGAATATATTTGCAGCGACCGCTTTGTCCTTTTTATAAGGCATAGTTGGGCGTGATCAAATTTTGGCGCCGTTGCTGGGGAATTAACGGTGTTATTAATTGCAGTAAAAAGAAGTTCAAAAATTCTTACTGTAGTCAATTTTCTTCAATTTAAACCGATCATTGAAATTCTAACGTTTGTAGTCGTGGTTGTTACAGGTGCATGCCTAGAAACTCCTCAAGAACTGGTGAATTGCTCGAAGCATTATCAGATCCGGAGAAAGTTTTCAAGGCATTGAATCGTGCAAACACGAAAGGCAAACAACAACAGAACTCAACCGAAAAAATTGAACCAGACATGGAAGACGATAATCTAAACAACAGAAACAACATGAATGACCCAAACGTTCAGGGTGTGGTACCTCTTGTGCCTGAAGCAGCACTATATGATTGGGCGCAACCCACCGCTGACAACTTAGCAACTGCCATTGTAGTCCCTCAGATACAAGCAGATTCATTCCAGATCACAAATAACATGCTACATTTGTCGCAGAACAAGGGACTGTTCTCTAGGTCATACGTTGAAGATCCTCAGCAGCATCTGAAGAATTTCCTGTCAATCTGTGCCACGTAGAGGCAACACAACGTGACACCGGAAGCAATACGTCTGTTGTTGTTTCCATTCTCAATGACAGGAGCATCTCAGACTTGGCTTAATTCACTCCCCATAAACTCGATCACTACTTGGGAGGAATTAGTCAAGCAATTTGTGAACAAATTTCACCCACCCAACAAGACTGCTCAGCAAATTGATGAGATATTGAGCTTCAGACAGAAACCAATAGAGACATTACAAGAAACGTGGGAGAGATTCAAGGGTCTGCTGGTTACGTATCCACATCATGGTATTCCGGAGCAGATGTTGGGGCAGAGATTTTACATGGGTTTGGCAGATAGTTTGAAAGCCAATGTTGATGCTTCAGCAGGTGGAGCATTTTTGAGCAAAACATTCAGAGAGAGCAAGATCCTACTTGACAAGATGGCACAAAACTCAGGATGGACGACAAGAAATGCTCCAATCACTCTTGTGGTTCACTCAGTGGCTTTAGACCCGGCTAACTCCATAGCTGAAAATATGGCCACTATACTGACACAAATGAGCATCCTCACCAAAAAGGTTGATGAATCAGGCCAGAAGCAACAGGTACACATAGTTGATGCAACTAACGGGGGTTTATGTACATCATGCATTAATCAACCATATGTCTGCTCGTGGATTGCTGAAGGTGATAACCAACAATATCAGGAGAACATGAATTATGTGGCCAACTACGTGGGACCGAGACCAGGTGGTCAGAATTAGGGTCAGCAGAATCAACAATATAGACCAGCCCAGCAGCAGTACACCAACAACAATAACCATGGGGCTATGCGACCACAGGGCCAAATGGTGCCTTACCAAAGGCAACAAGGTTACAACCAGCAAAATTAGCATCAGGCTTATCAACAACCTCCACAACAACAGACTGTGAGACATGAAGATGGGTTTGCTAAACTTGAGGGAATGATGCAACAAGTGATTGGGTCCACTGGAAAACTGACTCACAGAGTAGACTCACATGAATCAGCGATAAAGAATATTGAGATCCAATTAGGACAGATTTCCATGGCTCTAAATAATCGTCCCCATGGGACGTTACCTGCAGACACCCAAATCAATCCAAAAGAGCAGGGCCCAAAGCAGCTGATGGAAGTGAGTCTCCAAAATGGTAGAGACTTAGATTTGGAGCAAGAAATTGCTCGCGAAAGCAGACCGACTGAGACACTGGTGCCAGTACCCATTGAGATAGATGATTCAGCAGGGTTAACTGAGGTGACGGTACAGCATGCGCAAGAGAACACCAACAAAGAAGAAGAGGTTGTGAAAGAGACTGAGGCTGCATCAGAACCGACAGTAGAAGCAGTGCCTGAACAAGAGAAAATTCAAATCACAGGGAAGAAGCGACCTCCAGCACCATTCCCACAGAGATTGGCCAAGTATCAGAAAGATGAGCAGTACAAGAAATTCTTGGAGATGTTGAAGCAAATTCAGGTAAGCATTCCGTTAATTGATGCTTTAAAGGAGATGCCTGGTTATCCGAAGATGATGAAGGACTTTATGTCCCACAAGTTCGACTTTCAAGACTTGGCCACGGTTACAATGACTCAGACCTGCAGTGCTGTTGTAATGAGACCCATAGCTGAGAAGCTGTCTGACCCAGGGAGTTTCACAATCCCGTGCACAATAGGCAACTTTGCATTTGCTAAGGCACTGTGTGATTTGGGAGCAAGCATAAACCTTATGCCCCTGGATATCTACAAAAGGCTAGGCATTGGAAGAGCTAGACCCACGTCTATGTTACTACAGCTGGCTGACTGAACAGTGAAGAGGCCCTCTGGGATTCTAGATGATGTATTGGTACAGGTTGGGAAGTTTGTGTTCCCAGCAGATTTTGTCATCCTTGACTGTCGGGTTGACGAGGAAATTCCCACAATTTTGGGAAGACCATTCTTGGCCACTGGGAGAGCCTTAATTGATTGTGAAATTGGAGAGCTTAAGATGAGATTAAACGATAAAGAGATAACATTCAACGTGCAGAAATCTATGCGGAGACCAAGTGAATTTGCTAATTGTTCTCTAATAGATGTGGTGGATGTAGTTTTGGAGGAGGAAGATGAAGCTTTGAACATTAAAGACCCTCTAGCAGCTTGTCTCATGAACTTAGATGAAGCTAATGGTGAAGACTTGGCAGAGTGGGTACTTGCTCTTGAAGGCCAAGGTTTTTGGAGAAGGGAGCTCGAATTTGAGCCTTTTCACTTAGAGGAAAGAAAAACTCCTCCAGCTAAGCCATCAATAGAAGAGTCACCAAAGTTGGAACTTAAGCCACTGCCATCCCATCTCAGGTATGCATTCTTAGGACCTGACTCAACTTTACCTGTTATTATCTCAGCTAGTTTGTTAGATGTGCAGGCAGAACAACTTTTGCAGGTACTGACTGAATGCAAGACTGCAATTGGGTGGACCATTGCAGACATTAAGGGGATCAGCCCGGCCTTTTGTATGCATAAGATTCTACTGGAAGATGGGAACAAACCATCCAGAGAACATCAAAGAAGGTCGAACCCCAACATAAAAGAAGTGGTGAAGAAAGAAGTGATCAAGTGTTAAATTGGGAATTATATTCCCTATCTCTAATAGCAACTGGGTTAGCCCAGTGCAGTGTGTACTAAAAATGGAAGGTATGACGGTAGTGAAAAATGAGAAGAACGAGTTGATCTCTACACGAATAATCACTGGTTGGCGAATCTGTATGGATTACAGGAAGTTGAACTTGGCTACCAGGAAGGACCATTTCCCACAGCCATTCATTAATCAGATGCTAGATAGATTGACAGGGAGGTCTCACTTTTGCTTTCTGGATGGGTACTCGGGGTATAATCAGATTTCTACTTCCCAAGAGGATAGAGAGAAAACGTCATTCAACTGCCCTTATGGTATCTACGCCTTTCGAAGAATGCCGTTTGGCCTATGCAACGCACCCGCCACATTCCAAAGGTGCATGATGGCCATCTTTACAGATATGGTATAGTGGATAATGGAGGTTTTCATGGATGACTTCTCAGTGGTGGGGAACTCATTCGATGATTGCCTAGTGAACTTGAGAAGAGTTTTGAAAAGGTGTATCGAGACTAATCTGGAACTCAACTTGGAAAAGTGCCATTTCATGGTATAGGAAGGTATAGTCTTGGGGCACCTAGTGTCAAGTAAAGGTATTGAGGTGGATCGTGCAAAGGTTGATGTGATAGAAAAGCTTCCACCACCCACTTCCGTCAAAGCAATCAGAAGTTTCCTTGGGCACGCCGGTTTCTAAAGGAGATTTATAAAGGATTTCTCCAAAATTGCTAACCCCTTGTGTAAATTGCTTGAAAAAGATCACCCTTTTGTGTTTTCTGATGACTGTAGGGTAGCTTTTGAGGAATTAAAGAAGAGACTGGTAACAACACCTATCATAGTTGCGCCCGACTGGGAGCAACCATTTGAGCTAATATGTGATGCGAGTGACTATGCTATGGGAGCGATTCTTGGGCAGCGAAAAGATAAAATCATGCATCCAATATACTACGCAAGTAGAACGCTGAGTGGAGCCCAGCTAAATTACACTATGACCGAGAAGGAAATGTTGGCAGTGGTGTTCGCATTTGACAAATTCAGGTCATACCTGTCACGCTTGAAGGTAATTGTTTACACTGAAATCGAGAAGAAGGAGTCAAAACCGCTCCTGATTCGATGGGTGCTACTGCTGCAAGAATTTGATTTGGAGAACCAAGTAGCTACATTTATCTAGGCTGGAAGGAGCTAAAAAGAAGGTTGAGGTAGAAGAGATTTCGGAAACTTTTCCAGATGAACAACTACTAGCCACGAGTCTCGAGGAAGCGCCATGGTATGCAGACATTGCAAACTACCTGGCGAGCGGTATTTTTCCTTATGACCTTTCCTCTATTCAAAAGAAAAAGTTCTTTCATGATTGTCGCATGTATTATTGGGATGAGCCTTATCTGTTCAGGATTTGTGTTGATAACATGATCCGGAGATGTATCCCCGAGATAGACCAGTCTTCTATTTTGCAGGCATGTCACGCGTCACCATATGGTGGGCACTTTGGGGGAGTAAGGACAGCTACGAAAGTCTTGGAGTCGGGCTTCAACTGGCCAACACTGTTCAAAGATGCACATCTATGGATAAAGGGGTGTGATGAGTGATCCCGGCCAACTCCGTACTACTATTTTAAGTAGCGAGAGAGGGTCAGAGCAGCTTTTACCCGATTTAGGGTCGGGATCGAATCCACAGAGAGCTAGAATTTGGAATCGAGTATCTATCTAGTGTAGAATTGC
This sequence comes from Nicotiana attenuata, assembly GCF_001879085.1. Classification (NCBI taxonomy): domain Eukaryota; kingdom Viridiplantae; phylum Streptophyta; class Magnoliopsida; order Solanales; family Solanaceae; genus Nicotiana; species Nicotiana attenuata. Next base: position 33,050,015 of record NC_031997.1, read on the forward strand.
GTATGTGTTCCAAATTACACTTCTATTCATTTTTGGGGTTTTTGTTTACTTCTACTATTATCAAACTACAATTTGTAATTGCAACTAAATTATGCTAAGAGTTATAATGCTACGAGTTGTTCAAATAGGTTTAAAAGGCACTAGGGTAGTGACTACCGCCTAGGTGGTCAATTGACGAGTACTTGAAACTAAAGCACGTTTGACATGTTTGGGGAGTATGTTATAACCGTTGCACGACTTTACCCACTCTACACATCTTGGTGGTTCGAGTGATTTTGCCCGAATTGGCTTTCTCAAGACCAATTGGGTATGTAAATTTGCACAAGCAACTAGGATTCAATTCGGGTATTACTCTCTCGAGGTTTAACCCTTTAATTGGGGCTATCAATCTCTTTAGTATGCCCCAATTCATTGTTGGACCAATTTCGGAGACTTAGGCTCTCTTTCTCAAGAAGAGCTCAAGTCAACTCAATACAAACTAGTATTTGCAACCACTAATTCAGAAATTAACCATGAAATTGGCCCAAATAACACACACCCATAGTCAAATTAGCCCTAAAATACAAGACCCATCAATTACCCACACTAGGGTTGAGCCACAACCCTAGCTTATGGGTCTACCTACTCATAATTAAAGAAGAAAAGCAAGAAATAGATGAAGAAAAACTCATAATAATTAATCACTAAGTTAAATCCAAAGATTCTATGATTAAAAGTAGCTAAAATTGCCCAAAATGGCTTAGAAAGTCGAACCCACGAGTGCAGCTGCTCATTACAATATCTGATACCCTAAAAATGGAAAAAGAAGTTATTTATACTAGGCTGAAAAATATAGACAAAAATGCCCCTGCGGGGTTAGTGCGGACCGCACAAAATGTTTCGCGGTCCGCACTGGGGCTTTGGCCTTGAAAAACAGCTCTCTGAATCTTGGCGCCGCGGACCGCAGAGAATGGACTGCGGCCGCGGAGGCTTCTAGTGCGGTCCGCGTAAAATGGACCGCGACCGCGGAGGCTTGAAACTTCTAAAAATGGCACTCTCTGATTCTCCTCACCGCGGACCGCATAGAATGAACTGCGGCCGCATTGATCTTAGTGCGGACCGCACTAAATGGTAGTGCGGCCACACTGCCTCTTGGCCTGAAAATCACCTCTCTGAATCTCCTAGTGCGGACTGCACAAAGTGGTGTGCGGCCGCACTAGGCATGTTTAGCCTAAGTTTGTCTTGTCTTTGGCACTTGTGCAAGTTTCACTCCGTTTTGCTGATCTTTGACATCTCGTCACTTTGGTGATCAAACCTGTAATCAAGCACAACTTGTGAGCCTTTTGGGACTATTTTGTATGAATTTCTAATCAAAGCATAAGCAAGAAGGAGTATAAAATGCGTCAAAATCCCTAGTTATCAACTCCCCCACACTTAAGCTTTTGCTTGTCCTCAAGCAAACAAAATAAGACCCACCCCTTAAGAGACTGTCCAAGAAAAATTTCAGCTGTCCTAAAGTGACCTCAACTAGCCTCAATTGGGACTAACAATTGCCCTCAATACACATGAATCATTAACACATTTACTCTTTTAAAACACCATGGATCAAGTGTGACACAAGAGCACCAAAAATTGACTCAACACATCAAAGAACTCTTTTCTATTACTTTGGTCATTGTGGAACCCAAACTCACACATCCTCAACTCTCCCTAAGCAATCCTCACCTTTAAGATAATGGCACTCAGAACGAGGATAATGGGAATTCACTCATCTCTCTCAAGAAAAAGTCACAAGTCCGGCTCTAGGTACCATACACTTGCCCCTTATGTGAGTATCCACTAATGTAAGCTTCATTCAACTCAAGATCATATGGGGCTTTTGTGGAGACATTGTGAAGGCTTTTGGTTCAGGGTAGGAAATGTTTTGGTCTAAGTAGGTTCCATCTTCCCTTAAGCACTTCTTTTGATTCATTTGGCATCCATTCACTTGACTCTTTGAGTCATTTTACTTCTTTCTGAGGGGTTAGAGAGACACATTGTCACTCTTTCTTATGCATTTCAGACCCTTTTTTTTTTCTTTTTCAACTTTCCACACCTTTCATTCTTTGCTTTTCTTTGAATCCCTTTTTATTCTTTTTCACTTTGAACTTTTCTTTTTGTCTATTTGCTTTTCTTTCTTTTTCATTGCCTTTCCTTTTTCATTTTTGTGCCTTTTTACCACTTTGTTGCAATCCTCGTCTCCCCCCCCCCCCCTTATACTTTTGCCATGTGCTGAAGGAAAGATCGGGTGCCAAGAGAGGGTATCTTCTAAAACGGGTATAGGCTTGTACCATGGTTATTGAAGGAACAGGTCTAGGCTCAAAAGGGTTGACTAGGGATCTTATCATTGGTAGGTTATGGAAGTGTTCAAGCTATCATTTGTACCAAGGAGAGCCTATAATCATGTCTCAAGTCAAAATTCACTTAGGGTTTCGCCTCAACAAACATTCAGGGCAAGTTCTAGACCAATGGCTCGGGACATGGACTTGCAATACGATTACTCACCACACAAGCTATGGGATTGCTAAAGACACAGAGTCGGGGGCCCACAACGACCTTAGATAAGATTTAAGTTCACAATGGTCCCGAAAAACCACTTGATGATTATCGGCCAACACAAAGAGTCTCAAGGTCACGACTTTCACCATCCTCAACACAACAAATTGTCTTTGACCATAAGATCAAAGGCAAATGTGCTAGGCCCAAGCGAAGCTTTGCTTGAGGCACCCTTAACTATTAACGACCAAAAACAAAAAGAAAAACGGACTCAAACCCTTAAGAAGGTTGTCACGCCATCTATCATCGGGAAGACCCACCCGGTTCACACAACACTCCACCTTTGGAAAGAACCGTGGCATTAAGAAAACCAAAGGCTTATTGCAAATTTCAAAACAAGAAGCTACGAATCACAAATAAGAAGCTAAAAGCAAAAAAATTTGCAGAAAGTAAAATGAATATATACAAGAGGGGATTTGTCGAATATACAATATAGATGGGATGAATATCTACAATGTAACATAACTTTATATACAGACCAAAAGTAAAATAAAAGTGCGAGAATTGTAGCTAATGTTAAAAATATATACAAACCAAAGATGAAAAATCAAGAAAGCATAAAAATTGTTAAATATATACAATCATCCAAAATGTAGGGTCTACCCCCTCAAATGAAAGTCGACATTGTCCCCAATGCCAACTAGTCTAAATAAAGCATCAAAAAGAGAAAGGGGTAAAGATATAAGGAAACTCCCTATGGCATGTCTGTCTGCATAGGCTCATGTGTGGTCCCTGGGTCCTCTCTATGCTTGGGAACCTCAGACTGATTCCCTGTGTCCTGCTGCTCTGCTGCTGGGACCTGGGCCTGAACCTGAACCTGGACAGGCTCCTGAGATACATCCGGTATCTGACTGGAGGAAACCTCCGTTCGGTCGGCTAACTGGATGACTGCATCATCTGCTCTGGGAATCATCCTCCTCCTCTTGGGAGGGCTCTGAGACTACTCCGACTGTGGAGGAACTGCTGGTGCTGGGTCCTGGAGCAATAAGTCTAAAGGCAAGTGATCTGCCTTCAGTCTGTCAATATCCGCTCTCAGCTCCTTCACGGACTCCTTGGAGGCCCGTGTCTTCCTCAGCTTCTTGTGCTCCCTAGCAAGCTCCTTAAGAGCCTTGCTGTGTGAATCAACTGCCTCAGCAAGCTTCTTCTGGTTGTCGAGGATTTTCTTCTGGTTGTCTAACATCTCCTTAAGAGCATCCTCTATGGACTGTGGAACCTGTGGAGCTGGAGGAACCGACTGAGCCTCAACAGTGGTGGTCAAAATGGACAACTTGGATGAGGCAGTCTGCATCCAGTTGTTGATACTCATAAGTGCCTGGCTCAATCTGTGGGCAGTAATAGGATTCGCCCGGGAAGATGGAATCTCCGGGCCTACTGAGGTGGATGGGCCAGCAGGAATGGCTGTGGATGTGGATGAACCGGGAGGGATATCTATGGAAGTGGAGGTAGGCTCAGCAGGAGCCACTACCACAACTGGCTCTTCAGACTGGCCAATTGTTGTAGTAGCTGTACCCTTGAAGTTCTTGCTCTTGGGGTTATCATCCCCCTGCATGCTGTACCAAGAGAAAGGGGCCTTCGCTTTGACTTTAACATCAAAGGGCCTCTTTTCCACCTTCAAGTCCCAGAAGTACATAGTGAGGATACTGGGGAACGGATAGTTTCTGTCATGCTCGGCACCCACAATGGAGATAATCCTCGACATCACATTCCCCACATTGATTGGGTACCCCGCCATGATCGAAGCTACCAAAACAGCCCGGGAAAGAGGAAGGGTGTTGTCATGGGTCGTGGAGTCCAACCTGCTACATACAAAAGTCTCCCACCCCCGTGCCTCAAAGTTTAAACTCCGTCTCAAGATCTTGACTCCAGCAGCCAACCAGTCGGGAGTGGTACCTGGGATTGCCAGGTACTGTGCTAGCCAGGGACGAACCTCCTCACCCATTTCCAATTTTGCCATGTACAGGGTCTCATCCTCATCATTGAGGCCAAGGTATTCGTTGAGGTACTTCCCTTCAAATAACACTTTCAGATTTCGAATCTTGGTCACTTTGGAGTCTTTTTTGATGTGGGCTACATTGCAGTAAAACTCTTTGACCATGTGTTCGTTGGCATCCACACACTCTTCTAGAAAATGTTCCCAGCCCACTCTTGTCCTAAACTGCCTCAGTACGTCGGGATTGTGAGGTAACAAGTCTTTGTCAACAAAACTTCGCTCCGGGATCAATTTTCTCACCGGCCACCACTCCCGAAATTTATGATATGCCACCTCGCTGACAAATCTATCTTGCCATACCTCCGCCTTTCTAGTTCTAGCAATGCCCCCTACCTGAGGCTCACCTCCTTCTCCTACCTCTTGTTCTCCCCCAACTTCCTCCTCAGCACCCACTGCATCCACTCCAGACAATGAAGCTGTGGGAGAGGTGGAGTATTCCCCACTACCTGCTGCTGAGCCCTCAGACGACTCAGAAATAACATTTGTTGGTGCTTGGGCAGTGGGTGATGGTGGAGGAGTGTCTCATAGCCTAAACCTCTCCGGCCAATCAGGGATGTGTGTTGGTACTGAGTCGGAGGAAATCTCCCGGGATGGCTCATACTCACTCCCCGAGGAATGTGAAGTAGCTCTGTCAGCAGCTTTGATCAGCTTTCTTGTCTTTTTAATGTTTTCCTGGACTTGGGGAGTGAGTTTTATCATTTTCTGTTTCCCTCCCCGGGTAGATTCTCCTCTGCCTGGTTGTTTGCCTCGTCGTCTCACCATTTCCTGCAATCATAATTCAATCAGCTTGTTAGTGTCAGTGTAATCAGTTAAGAACAAAGTTGCAGAAGCAGGAAAGAAAAGTTGCAGACAGGTTGCAGAAGTTACCCAGTGCGGGCCGCACAGAGGTGGGGTTCAGACTACCCACTCTCTGTAAATAGGCAGTGCAGACCGCACAAAATCAACTGCAGCCGCACTGGGCTAGTGCGGTCCGCACAAAATGTAGTGCGGCCGCACTGCCTGAGGTTCAACAATCACAAGGTTGTTAGTGCGGTCTGCATAAAATGGTAGTGCATACCGAACTGGGGCATCGCAGACCGCACAGAAATGACCGCGGTCCGCACTGAGTGCCCAGTTGTGGCACTAAATTAGGGTTCCATATATTTTGATTTTGGGTCCAATTTTCCACCTAAGTAGTGTCTCTACATGATTACCCGTTGATTTTAACTATCTATGTCTATGTTAACCTAAAAATTAACAACCCTAACATACTCTATGAAAGAAAATATGAGAAGAAAAGAAAGGAAAGCAGGAAAAACAACAATTTAAACAAAATTAATTAAATCAAACAAGTAGAAAGGAGTGTAATGTTACCAGTTATGAGATGAAATGAGGAATGATGATTCTAAACAGTTAGTTACGAGCAGAGACACGGATGAACAGTGTTTATATATTCTGAGAGTTAAAAGTTCGAAAAGGGTAAAAGGAGGCCCTCAGGCCCTATTTATAGAAAAGGACCTGGGGCCCAGTATCACCAACCAGTGCGGACCGCACAAAATCGACCGCGGTCCGCACTGCACAACTTTGTTCAAGCTTGAGAAGGCAACGCTCTGCGGTCCGCACAAAATAGACTACGGCCGCAGAGGTCCACTGCGGACCGCACAAAATGTAGTGCGGACGCGGTGGCAAACTTCAGAGAGATCACACTTCACCCTTTACCAGTGCGGTCCGCACAAAATGGTAGTGCGGCCGCACTAGCAACTTCAGAGACCTGTGCATTTTTTCAATTATGTCCTGCACTGCATCAACTCAATCCTGTAACATCTCACAACTAGTTAGCCCAAAAATCAATCCTACACTACAATGAAAATCAAATAAAAACAAGAAGAAAAACACATGGGTTGCCTCCCAAGAAGCGCCTGATTTAACGTCGCGGCACGACGCATGTTACCATCAAATCATTTGAAATGAACAACAACCACCACATGGCTATCATCAAATTTCCCCAAATAGTGCTTGACCCTATGCCCATTCACTCTAAAAACTTCCCCACTTTTGTCCTTTAAATCAAGAGCACCAAACGGGTTCACACACACTACTTCAAATGGTCCGCTCCACTTTGACTTCAGCTTTCCCGGGAACAACCTTAGTCGAGAATTGAATAAGAGCACCAAATCTCCCACCTTGAACTCCTTGCCCCGAGTATATTTGTCATGAAGGTATTTCATTTTATCCTTATACAGGGACGAACTAAAGTAGGCATGGAACCTAAATTCATCAAGCTCATTGAGTTGCTCCACCCGAAGATTAGCAGCTATGTCCCAATCAAGATTCAACTTCTTCAAGGCCCACATGGACTTATGCTCCAACTCCACTGGTAGATGACATGCTTTCCCAAACACCGGTACGGCGACATACCAATTGGAATCTTGTAAGCGGTCCGATAAGCCTATAGAGCATCATCCAACATTTTAGACCAATCGGTCCTATTGGCATTGATGGTTTTGGACAAAATGCTCTTGATCTCCCTGTTAGACACTTCAACCTGGCCACTTGATTGAGGATGATAAGGCGTAGACACTTTATGGTTGACACCATACTTGGAAAGCAAGGCATCAAAAGCTCTATTACAAAAATGCGATCCTCCATCACTAATAATTGCCCGAGGCGTGCCAAACCTTGTGAAAATACTCTTCTTTAGAAATTCCACCACACTCCTAGCTTCATTGTTGGGCAAGGCCACGGCCTCAACCCATTTNATAATTCTCAAGCCCATAATTCATAGGCCCATACCTCTAAACTAATCCCTACCCTATATAATAGTACCTAATCACTAAATAAACCTACACATGATCACATCTTTCACCCCCTTTTCCTAATAGCAGCGGCGCAAGAGAGCAACCAAAGTAATGAGCGCTCCTCCATCTTGATACACACATTCTCAACCGAAAAAGAAGAAGTTGAAAACTCAAAACTTCTGTAGTTCGAATTCAATATTTAGATCTAAAAAAAAACCAAAAAAAAAAGAGTTAAAATTTCTGGAAACCGAAGAAAGCAGTAGCAATCTTCCATTGATTCCAAAGGACATCCTCTGTCGTTTTCTGGGTTCTTCAAGCCGGATTCCATCTGTGTTTGGAGCTTTTTCGGTTATAGCAACTAGCTGAGCTCATCTTTGTTTGCTTCAACCTTTATTTGGTCTTAATTTCTTCTATCGTGCTGTTTTCAAGGTAACTTATCTATTGCCTTCATATATTTTTGTTCCTTTCTAATGTGTTGAATCTTATAATGAAATGATATTGTTTGGTGTCATTACTTGTTTGTTTCTTCCTGGAAGAGCGAAGCCTTTAATTGTACTGATAGTTGTTCTTCTACATACCTTAATTCTCAGAATTTGAATGAGGTGTGAAATCATTGAGTTTATTACTGATTTTTGAGATTCACTATGAGAAACTGGTTGGTTGGCTTCTTATGATTTAACTGTAGCGTCAAATTTGATAGTAGACATTTATTATTAAAAAATAGTGATGTAGCATTTGTTTGATATATAGGTATCAGTTCTGTGAGTGTATTAACATTCATTTAAGGTGTAAATGCAATTTGTTTAGATAGCCAACGTTTGAATGTTGGGATATTGTCAAAATCTTAGGAAATTCACCAAGTCTTGAACACCATAGTTTGCTTTAGTTGAGTAAAATCTTTTGAAATAAATTGAGGCGTGCCATGCCAAATAAAGTCCAAAACCCATGGCCCTCACTTAATTAATTTTAAAATCCTTAGAATTCGAGGTGTGCCATTTAGCAAATTTCCATGGCCCTCGCAAAGTTAACAACGCGAAGTCGCTTTAGGCGCGTTATTTAATAATATTACCTTCCTAAATTCGGGTGCGCATTTCATGTGACCCAAATCCAAATCCCAAAATGTTGAATAAAATATGTTTAGGATTGCGGGTGCATTTCATGTGACGCGGTCCAAAGACATGTTTTAAATGACGTTCAACTTTCTTAAAAAATTTAATTAAAAGCGGTTAAATAATTCTGAAAATTCACATAGGTTTGAACATGAACTAAAATCAAATAATCAAGCCAAATATAGCAGTTGAGCGACCGTGCTAGAACCACGGAACTCGGGAATGCCTAACCCCTTCTCCCGGGTTAACAGAATTCCTTACCCGGATTTCTGGTTCGCGACTGTTAATACAGAGTCAAACCCTTTCCTCGATCCGGGATTCAAACCGGTGTCTTGGGACACCATAAATCTTCCAAGTGGCGACTCTGAATCTCTTAATAAACGAATCCCGTTTCGATTGTCCTTTAATTGGAAAAACTCCTTTTGTTATACCCTTCACGGGGTGTAGTAATGAAAAAGGAGGTGTGACAGCTCTGGCGACTCTGCTGGGGAAGAACCCAGAATTTCGGTTCAGGGTCAAGAATTCGAGCTCAGTTAAATTGTTATATTTGGCTTTATCTGATTTTCCTGCATGTTTCATGCCTTGTGTGCTAATTGTTTTACTGCTTTGATATTTGATTGAATTGTATATATAAACTGTTGTGAATCCCTTCCTCTCTCTGAGTCTTCTACATCATGGAGAAAGGTGCACTTTGTGTAGCTTCTCTTCTGTTTAGAGTCTTTTCCCATTTAGAACGAGGTTTAGATAAGTTGCAAAGCCAGCGGAGCTTCTGTATCCCCGATACGCTGCCTCCCCCTCGGCCCCAGTTGTCCGCTCGGGTAAGCCAGGTCTAGACCAATAAACCTAGGGTTTAAAACCTAGAAGAACAAAACCTCATGCCGGATCCCTAGTAGGACGCTTGTTTGCATCATATGCATTTGACTTAAGGGACTCAACACAGGGGTTGGGTCCGTCTAGGACAGGTGACCTGAAATAATGGACCATCCTGATGCATCTTACGTGCTACTTGCGCATTTATTTGCTCGGCTTTGCATGTTGACCGGCTTGTCTAAATGAGTGAATTATGAAAATAAGCAGTGTCAGGACTAAGTAAGGGTAACCGCTAGTTTTGAAAAACCAGTGTCCAAGTAGTACCGAAATGCTACCGGATTTTTGAGAAATTGAAAAAGAAAAAAAAGAGAAGAAAGTAGTTTTCTTTAGTTTGTTTTGTTTACCATTGGGAAAGAAAAACGAAAAAGAGGGTTTTATTTTCAAATTAGTTTGTTTATTTGCCACTGAAAAAAGAAAACATAAAAAATGAATTTTGCTTTCAGAAATAGTGTATTTGCCAACAAAAACAAAAGATTCCTATTTTAAAAAATAGTTAGGTTTATTTTCCCGAACTCCGCTGGTTTGATTCTCACCGGATGTGAGATACGTAGGCAACCCTCATCGGGTCCAACCACCTTTTTTCAAAAATAGCCAAAAATACCAAGACTTTAACTTTTTGTCAAAATAAGTTGGGTGCCGCCATTCTTGTTTAAAATAAGCCGAATGTCCCCAAAAGGGCGCCTGAAGGCTATTTTTGCAAGAACAGCCACCCTGAGTCATTTTTAAATGGTTTGCGGGCACAGCCTTAAAATCTCCCTCCCGGAAGTGCTGAGAGACCGTATTTGCAAAACCAAGTCTTTTGCTTTCTCAAATAAAATTTTTGAAAAAATAGCCACTTTTCTTTTGAGTCACAATAAGTCAGCTTTCTTTAAATAGTCACACTTTTCCTTAGAACTCCTCGTCCAGGATGACCCAGTTGACATTGAAACCTTCTCAGTCTTGCGCAGGCCCGTGGCGATGCCGAGTGATGTCCGCGGGCCCCAGGGTTTGAAGCTTTGATGTATTCCTAGTTAATCGAGTCTGTATTTTTGTTTTCGAGTCTGTTTTTGTAACTTCCCTTTTTGAGAAAAAGAAAAACAAATAGTCTGGTAGCTTTTGTAATCGCAGTTGTTATTAATGAAAAATTGAGAAAAATTCCCCAGAAATTGTTCCCTTATTTTCGCATTTATTTGCAGAACTACGCTCAGTCTGATTCACGCGGGGTCGTGATACGTAGACAATCTCCATAGGATTCGACCGTAACTAAATGAAAAGGTGAAAAACAGAAAGGAAGGAAAAACAAAAGAGGGAAAGAAAAACAAAAAGAAAATAGAAAACCAAATAAAAGCAAACAAGAGAAAATAAAAGGGAGCAAAGGAAAGAAAAGAGCGGAAAAACAAGAAAGGGAGAGAATAGGAACAAGAGAAGACAAAGGCAAGAGTGAAAAGAAGAAAAAAGAAAAGAAAAGAAGAAAAACAAAGGAAGAGAAAGTTTGCAATTGGAAATAAGGAAAAGGCCGGGATGACGCATGCGACCGATCAAAAGCATAATAGGAACTGTTAACTGCTTAGGTGCATTCACTTCCCAAATGTGTGGGTACCAATATGTTAAATACCCTAACGCTAACGCGATGGTTTCATTTTGTCATGTCATTCTCCAGAAAGGTGGTTGGTTTGTGGTTTTAAAGTGGTAACTCTTCTTTACAACACGGGGACAAAAGGCAGTTGGCGTCCTGGCAACCCATTCCTACAACACCCGGGCAAAAACCAAATTGAACATGACAGGCCAAGAATCAGATACCAATATCATGGACCCGTCAAAAGAGGTAGACGTGGTGGATGTCAAAGCAATGAGGGAAGAGATGTATAAGTTGAGGTAGCAGATGACCGAGATGCATCAGGCCTGGGCTAAGGGTCAGCCGGCGCCAGTTTATCCCGCCAATCCAGCATATATCCCACCTTTGGCTCAGTCCCAGGAGCCTCCTACTGTGAATTCCTCGCCAACTTTCCCTTTCTACCAACAGAGTTATGGCACCACCTCCTATCTTCCCCAAGCTCCACTACCCAAACAAAACC
>NC_031997.1:33061554-33135657 GCF_001879085.1 Nicotiana attenuata
TGGGGGAAGGGACGAGTTATTAATGGCATACTTCAGTCAAAGTCTAAGTGGTGCGGCCTTGGAATGGTACACTCGACAGGATCATGCTCGATGGTACACTTGGGATGATTTGGCCCAGGCGTTTGCATGCCACTTTCAGTATAATCTCGAAATTGTCCCGGACCGTCTGTCACTGACTAAAATTGAGAAAAAGCCCAGGGAAAGCTTCAGAGAGTACGGTTTCCGGTGGAGAGAACAAGCGGCAAGAGTCGATCCTCCAATGAAAGAAAGCGAGATGGTTGATTACTTCTTACAGGCTTTGGAGCCCACCTACTATGGTCACTTGGTGTCGGCAGTGGGAAAATCTTTCAACGAAGTAGTGAAAATGGGAAGTATGGTGGAGGAGGGGCTTAAATCCAACAAAACCATGAGCTATTCGGCAATCAAGGCAACTACCCAGGCTATCCAGAGCGGCACTGGAGGGGTATTGGGAAAGAAAAAGAAAGAAGATGTTGCAGTAGTTGAATCAAGAGCTTGGTCCAGGGGACCATCACCATATTACGACAAACCTCGACCCCATCCCCAAACCTACCCCCACACTCCATATAGCCCACCACAACACTATCCCCACTTCTCTGTCCATCATGCCCAAACATACCCCCAACATCCTACCCATGCGCAATGGCGCGTACCCACCCCACAAAATGCTTACCCAATTCAAAACACCTACCCACCCCCAAGAGCCTACAAGAATGCCCCTGGAGCAGGTTTGCGGGCCAGCCAAAATTTCAAGCAAGAGAGGGCACAGAAGCAGGAAACTTTCACCCCCTTGGGAGAGTCATATGCAAACTTGTTTAAGAAACTAAAGCAATATAACCTAATTGCACCCATTCCTCCGAATCACGTGGACAAGCGTGCAAGAGGCTTTGACTCTTCTAAAAGGTGTGAATACCATTCCAACGTCCAGGGGCACGATGTCGAAAGTTGCCGGGGTTTGAAAAGAGAGATAGAAAGAATGATTCAGGAAGGGATAATTGCGGTCCAGGACAGTGCCACCCAGAACATTGCACAGAAGCCTTTACCTGCACATGATGATGCACATTTTGTGGGGAAGATCCATGGTGACAGGGAGTATGAAAACCCTCTCGGAAACTTGTTGAATGAAGTCAATAAATATTGAAATTGGTGAAGGTTCCAGCAACATTGATGCGAAACTCAGTGGTTAAGATGTCATGCTTGGTAATTGGGAAGACGCTCCATTTCTTGGTCAGCCGGAGTGGAGTTTTGGTGGTTTATTTTGTTGTCATTTCTGTTGTCCGGGTTATTTCAGGGTTGTAATCCGGATATTGTCTTGTGACTCAAACCCTTCTATCTTTTCACTTTGCTGTGTTTGTTTAGACGTAGTAGCTTGTTTAGTGCTGTCTAGGTTTGCTTGTTTGTTCTGTTGTTTAAACCCTTTCACCGTCAGTCTAATGCAATTCTCTGTTTCCTGCCATTTCTAGTCATTTTGTTTAGTTTTCTTCTCCTTTTACAATTCTTTTCATGCTGGTTCTGATGACATGACATGCACGCATAATTCTCAGCCTGGTTTTAAAAGACAGTTTAGTAATGAAGCGATGAAACAATTTTGAAGAGGATAGGGACACTTGAGGGAAATAAGAATAAATTTGGACATTTTGAGATCATTTGAAGCCCGAACCATGTGAAACTGGGGAAGGTAGAATATAAAGAAACACTATTAAAAGGCATCCTGCCGCATCAGGTTGAAGCTAAAGGCAGGTTTGTCCCAAATTGGCAGGGACGTTTGTGGTAAGGAGTGTTGTCCAGTGGTGCTTTGTATTTAACAGATGAAGAATGCAAATGTGTGGATATGGTTATCAATCCTGATGTTGTCAGAAGATATTATGTATGATTTCTTTGGTTTGTTTAATTGTGTTGTTTGTATTTGGCATGCTTTGAAGATTGGAATGACGAAGGCATTTTGTTCTGCTATCCAAATACTTTATCCTTCGTTACTCTTTTGAGCCTTATTTATTTTCTTTCATACCCCTCTTTCGGAATCAACAGCAAAGATCAGAAACACAAGCGTGAAAGATAAGTAAAGGAAAAAGAGAAAAGAAAAAGAATGAAAAGAGAGAGAAGAACTAAAGGAAGAAGAAAAGAAAAAAGAAGAAAAAGAGAAGAAAGAGAAAAAGAAAAAAAAACAACAAAACAACAAAAAGAGAAAAGGAAAAAAGAAAAGAAAAGAAAAGAAAGAGGAAGAAAAAGAAAAGAAAAATCACAACAACAAAGTAATTACTATGACCTGAACTACGTTTGACTTGATCCCGAAAGGGTACGTAGGCAGCCTCTCTCTGAGGTTCAGTCACACCAAATAAAAATCCAAAAGTCCCCCCAAGAAAGATACTGGGGCAGAAGTTGTGGTTTTTATGTAAAAGATCTGATTCCAAAAGTTGTAAGTTTGAACCCATTTAAATTGTTTTGAGCCTTTGATACCCTTTCTTTCTAATCCTATCCAAAAGCCTACATTACGGTCCAAAGAAAGACCTTCTGATCAGTCTTCAAAAAGTGCCAAGACGAGCAAGTAGAGGAGAACCATATCAGGGGCAACACTCCGGTCCAAACGAAGGAAATTGAAAAAAGAGAAAGCTCTATCAATGAAAACCCTCACGGGTACCGCAAGGCGACGAAAGCTGAGAGAAATCAAAAATGATAGAGTCTTATCGGTAAAATCCTTCACGGGCACCATAAGACGATGGTGAGTTGAGAAAAAAGACCAAGAATGAGAGAGGCTTGATGGTGAAAACCCACGGGCACCACAAGTCGATAAAGGATTGTGATTCAGATCGGGCAAGCGGAGCATTGAAGCCCAGTTTCATGGCGAAAAGGTACAACAAGAGCTGAACATCAGATTTGCTTAACAGAATAGGCTGCAGATGCATGTCAAGGTCATCAGAGTCGGTGTCCATATCCGATAGGTTTCTACGTTGTAGTTTTCTTGTTAGGAATCATTTCTTTCCATTGTCCTCTACTCTGTTCCTTTCGTCTTGTTTACTTCCTCATCCTGAGTCAATTCGGTCATAACAAGTGAGAAATGACTTCAAAATCTGCCACCAGCTTTCCAATTGAACAAAACAGGATCTTGCCAGCATATCAAATCGTCATAAGTCAGGAAAAACTGCAGGCACACTGAGTTGGCAACAATCTACATGCCTCGGGATCCTTGTGAAATGCAAGGGCTTGGTATTTGTCAATTCATGAACAACACAACAAATGAAGGGTTTGGGGTGAATGGATCAAAGGTATTTTCATTGAAACATGAAAGGTTTGGTACATATCGCATGGAGGGTGCTTGGTGAACGGATCAGAGGTATTTTCTGCGTTAAGGAAAGTGGTTAGCAAGGTCTCCAAGAGAGAATCGGTTATCAAGGCAAGTGAAGGAACAATACAACTTCAAGGCCGAGGCCAGTGTTTAAGTCAAGAAAGAACATCATGTACGCGAAGTAGGAGCAATAGACGTGCTTTGGGATTCATATGAGACATAAGGGTTGGGTGATGCCAGTTCATGCAATGCAACAAGTAGAGGATATTGGGAACAAGCAAGGTCTTCGAGTGGAAATCAGTCATCTTGGCAAATGCAGAAGCAGCCGGCCTCAAAGTTCAAGGCCACAAACTAACCACCACATTTTAAACTCACAAGTTTTCTTTGTTTGAAACAGGAACAAAGCAGTGCAAGAAAGTTGGTTCAACAATAAGAAAAAAAAAGAAAAGAAAGAAAAGAAAAGGAAGAAGAGGAGAGCCGACAAAAGNGTTAATGAAGAATATCACGTCCAAGCAGTTGATTGTAAGCAAAAAGGATGATGCACAGTGACTTTTTAGGGTTCAGAAAGTTAATGGTGCGAAAAGGGTAAAAGGAGGCCCTCAGGCCCTATTTATAGAAAAGGACCTGGGGCCCAGTCTTACCAACCAGTGCGGACCGCACAAACTGGACCGCGGTCCGCACTGCACAGCCCTGAACAATTTCAACTTAGCAAACCACTGCGGACCGCATAAAATGGACCGCGGCCGCAGTGCTCCACTGGGGACCGCACAAAATGGTAGTGCGGCCGCACTGGAAAACTTCAGAGAGTCATCACATCACCCTTGACCAGTGCGGTCCGCACAAAATGGTAGTGCGGCCGCACTGAAAACTTCAGAGACCTGTGCATTTTTTTCAATTATGTCTTGCACTGCATCAAATCAATCCTGTAACATCTCACAACCAGTTAGCCCAAAAATCAATCCTACACTACAATAAAAATCAAATAAAAACAAGAATGAAAAACCATGGGTTGTCTCCCAAGAAGCGCCTGATTTAACGTCGCGGCACGACGCATGTTACCATCCAATCATATGAAATGTACAAGAGCCACCACATGGCTATTATCAAACTTCCCCAAATAATGCTTAACTCTATTCCCATTCACTCTAAAAACTTCCCCACTTTTGTTCTTCAAATCAAGAGCACCAAACGGGGTCACACACACTACTTCAAATGGTCCGCTCCACTTTGACTTCAGCTTTCCTGGAAACAACCTTAGACGAGAATTGAATAAGAGCACCAAATCTCCCACCTTGAACTCCTTGCCCCGAGTATATTTATCATGAAGGTATTTCATTTTATCCTTATACAGGGACGAACTAGAGTAGGCATGGAACCTAAATTCATCAAGCTCATTAAGTTGCTCCACCCGAAGATTAGCAGCTATATCCCAATCAAGATTCAACTTTTTCAAGGCCCACATGGCCTTATGCTCTAACTCCACTGGTAGATGACATGCTTTCCCAAACACCAACCGGTACGGCGACATACCAATTGGAGTCTTGTAAGCGGTCTGATAAGCCCATAGAGCATCATCTAACTTTTTAGACCAATCGATCCTATTGGCATTGACGGATTTGGACAATATGCTCTTGATTTCCCTATTAGACACTTCAACCTGGCCACTTGCTTGAGGATGATAAGGCGTAGACACTTTGTGGTTGACACCATACTTGGAAAGCAAGGCATCAAAAGCTCTATTACAAAAATGCGATCCTCCATCACTAATAATTGCCCGAGGCGTGCCAAACCTTGTGAAAATGCTCTTCTTTTAAAATTCCACCACACTCCTAGCTTCATTGTTGGGCAAGGCCATGGCCTCAACCCATTTTGAGACATAATCAACCGCTACAAGAATGTAGGTGTTTCCACACGAGCTTACAAAAGGGCTCATAAAATCGATACCCCATACATCAAAGATATCAACTTCGAGAATGGTGTTTAGAGGCATCTCATCTTTCTTGGAAATCGCGCCCGCTCGTTGACATTGATCACACCTTTTGACTAGATCTCTTGCATCTTTTAACAAGGTTGGCCAATAAAACCCACAACTCAGAACTTTTGAAGTCGTCCTCGCCCCTCCATGATGGCCACCATAGGGGAGGAATGACAAGCTTCTAGGATGCTAAATTGCTCCTCCTCAGGTACATACCTCCGAATCACTCCATCGGTGCAAATCTTTAACAAGTATGGCTTGTCCCAATAGAATTCCAAACTATCCCGTTTGAGCTTCTTCCTTTGGTTAGAAGAGAGCTCACACGGGATGATGCCGGTCACAAGGAAATTAGCAATGTCCGCGAACCATGGCATACCACACATCGACACAGAAAGTAGTTGCTCATCGGGGAATGTGTCATTGATCTCTAGGCCATCACACGACCTTCCTTCCTCCTCCAAGCGGGACAAATGATCCGCCACTTGGTTTTCACTACCTTTCCGGTCCACTATCTCCAAATCAAACTCTTGAAGTAATAAGACCCATTGCATCAGTCTAGCTTTGGAGTCTTTCTTTGTCATCAAATATCTAAGAGTTGCATGATCGGTGTGCACTATGACTTTGGCTCCCATAAGATATGGCCGAAATTTTTCCATGGCGAACACAATAGCCAACAATTCCTTCTCAGTCACCGTGTAGTTCCTTTGAGCCTCGTTCATAGTCTTGCTCGCATAGTACACTGGATGAAATATTTTGTTCACTCTTTGACCCAAAACTGCCCCAACCGCAACATCATTCGTGTCGCACATGAGCTCGAACGGCAAGCTCCAATTGGGTGCGGTAATGATTGGGGTGGTGGTCAACTTATGCTTGAGAAGTTCAAAGGCTTCCATACATCTCTCATCAAACAAACTTTGTATCCTTTTCTAGCAACTTGCGAAGAGGATTCACTACCTTCGAAAAGTCCTTGATAAATCGCCGGTAGAACCCCGCATGCCCAAGAAAACTCCTCACCCCCTTGACAGAAGTGGGGGGAGGAAGCCCTGAAATCACCTCTATCTTGGCTTTGTCAACTTCAATCCCATGCTGTAAATTTTATGGCCCAACACTATGCCCTCGTCAACCATGAAGTGGCATTTTTCCCAATTTAGCACAAGATTGGTGTCTTCACACCGGGCCAACACTCTATCCAAATTTCCCAAACACTTTTCAAATGAATCACCAACCACACTGAAGTCGTCCATGAACACCTCTAATATCTCTTCCACCATATCGGTGAAAATGGCCATCATAAACCGTTGGAACGTTGCCGGTGCATTGCACAACCCAAAGGCCATCCGAGAGAAAGCAAAGGTGCTATATGGACAAGTAAAGGTTGTCTTCTCCTGATCCTCTGGAGCTATCAAAATCTGATTGTACCCTGAATAACCGTCCAAGAAACAATAGAAGGCACGCCTAGCAAGGCGTTCAAGCATTTGGTCCAGGAAGGGCAATGGGAAGTGATCCTTGCGGGTTACTTTGTTCAGCTTGCGGTAGTCCATGCACACCCTCCATCCGGTCACTGTCCGGGTTGGAATAAGTTCATTATTAGCATTGGTCACCACGGTCATACCACCCTTCTTCGGCACACATTGCACCGGAGAAGTCCATGAGCTGTCAGAGATAGGATACACCACGCCGGCATCTAACCACTTGATCACCTCTTTTTTCACAACTTCTTGCATTGCCTCATTGAGCCTCCTTTGATGTTCCAAGGAGGGTTTTGCATCATCTTCCAGAATAATCTTGTGCATACAGAATGCGGGGCTTATTCCCCGAATATCAGCTAAAGTCCATCCAATTTCCTTTTTCCGCTTTTTGAGCACCGCCAATGTGGCGTCAACCTGCATGTTAGTAAGACAAGAGGAAAGAATAATTGGTAAAGTTGAATTAGAGCCCAAGAATTCATACCTGAGGTGTGGAGGTAATGGCTTCAATTCCAACACCGGGGGTTCCTCAATTGAAGGCTTTGTTGGAGGCGTCTTTCTATTTCAAGATCCAAAGAAAGTTTCCTAGGCTCATAAAAATAAGAGCCCATTCCATGTAAAGCATTCACGCACTCCACTCGGCCCGCATCATCATTGACATCCAAATTCAACAATACGGCCTCCAAAGGGTCCTCAACATTGATCATTGCACTGGTATCATCAATTATCACAGCCGTGACTAAATCCACAAATGAGCACACTTCGGTACAATTGGGCTGCTTCATTAACTTGCACACATGAAAGACTACCTTTTCATCACCCACCCTGAAAGTGAGTTCCCCTGCTTCCACATCAACTAGATCCTTCCCCGTAGCAAGGAAAGGTCTCCCTAATATGATCGGGACTTCATAGTCGACCTCACAATCCAAGATCACAAAATCAGCTGGCAAGATAAATTTGTCCACCCGGACAAGCACATCATCAACTATACCCAGTGGTCGCTTCATTGATCTATCCGCCATTTTCCATTTTCAATCTCATGGAAGTTGGCCTTGGTGGCCCAATACCCAAAGTCTTGAAAACTGAATAGGGCATCAAATTGATACTAGCCCCTAGGTCACACAAATCTTTAGCAAAGTCTGCACTCCCAATAGTGCAAGGGATTGTGAAAGCACCGGGATCCTCCAACTTCGGAGCCATTGAATGCACTATAGCACTAACTTGGTGGGTCATCTTGATAGTCTCGCAGTTCATGGATCTTTTCTTTGTAACCAAATCTTTCATGAATTTGGCATAGCCAGGCATTTGCTCCAAAGCCTCTACTAAAGGCACATTGATAGATATGCTCTTCATCATGTCAATGAACTTTTTAAACTGATTCTCAATCTTTTGCTTGGCTAGCCTTTGAGGATAAGGTGGAGATGGCCTTGGCAAAGGAGCCTTGGCTTTTGGCACAACCGGCTCCAGCATGTCAATCACGTGTTCCCTAGACGGGTTCACGGCATCTTGAGTTTCCACCTTGGCCTCATTAATGTCAATCCTCACTTCATTGTTCACATTGTCATCAACCATATCTTCAACTACCATTGGGACTTCATCTTCTTGCAACTCAACATCATCATCCACAACTTTCTTTTGCTTAGAGGCATTCACATCACCGCCTCTCCCACTTCTTGTTGTAACCGCCATAACATGATTGTTCCCACCCTTTGGGTTCACTACCGTATCACTTGGTAGAGCACCCTTCGGGCGAGTATTCAATGATTGAGAGATTTGGCCTAATTGCACCTCCAAGTTTCTGATAGAGGTATTGTGGGAAGCCAACTGTGCATCTGAATCCGCATTCTTCTTCATCATCTGTTCGGACATCATTTCAATTCTAGCCATATCATTGTTGGAAGAACTAGGACCTTGAGAAGGAAATGGGGGTGGATTGTTCGGTTGTTGGTACATTGGGGGCCTTTGAAAGCCTTGCCCCCGGTTTCCTTGGTTTCCATTATTCCATCCACCTTGATTATTGTTGCCACGCCAATTGTTGTTATTACCATTCCAATTCCCTTGGTTGCCTTGATTGTTGTTCTGATTGCTCCAGTTGTTATTTTGGTTGTTGTTCCCCCAATTACCACTGTTTTGTTGTGGATTGCCCCAATTGCCTTAAGGTCTCCACTGTTGTTGGTTTGAAGAGTTGCCCCGTTGGCCTTGATAGTTATTCACATATTGAACCTCTTAACTTTGTTCATCATAGCCATCATTTTGAAACCCATCACATCCATCATCAAATTGCTGAGAATTCCCTTGGTTTTGTTGCAACATATTCTCCATCATGTCATTGTTGGGGCATTCCTTCACCATAGTTCTATATCTCTCCAAAATCTTATGCAAAGGTTCCGGGGGCTCTTGCTTGAAGGCCAATATCTCATCTCGAAGTGCCGCCATGTGTCCGGGTGAGAAAATTTAGCAATAAACTTATCCGCCAACTCATCCCAAGTCGTGATGGAATGGTTGGGAAGTCTCTCGAGCCAATTTAATGCTTTCCCCCGAAGTGAGAATGGGAAAAGCCTCAACCTAAGAGCATCCTCGGACACATTCGTCTACTTGCTCCCCCAACATGTATCCACGAACCCCTTGAGATGTTTGTAGGCATTTTGATCCGCAGCGCCCGTGAAATACCCATGCTGCTCAAGTAAGGTCAACATCACATTGGTTATCTGAAAATTTGCCCGCTCGGATTCTGGGTGGGACAATAGCACTTGCATAGCCTTGGTTCGGGAGCACCCGAGGAACCGCTCTTGGAGGTGGTGGAGGAGGGTCTGGAACGTTTTCATTAACATTGGCCTGGCGGCCTCGTCGTGGTCCAGGATGTACAAGAGGCACCTCTTCCTCTCCAATATCATCAACCTCCTCCCCCGCAAGCACGTTTCCAAGAGGGTCATTAGCATTTAAAGCCATTTAGTACCTGAAGTATTCACACACACAAATTAGTAACAAGGAAGGAAAGAAGAACAATACACATAATAACTAAATAGATAGCCAAAACCGTTAGCTCCCCGGCAACAACGCCAAAAAGTGATCGCTGCAAACTCCGCACTACTAATAAGTAGCAAAAGAGGGTCACTATAGCTTTTACCCGATTTTGGGTCGGGATCGATATCCACAGAGAGCTAGAATTGGAGTTGAGTATCTATCTAGTTTAGGATTGCGTATGTGTTTTTAATTACACTTCTCATCATTTTTGGGGTTTTCTTTATAATTCTACTTTTATCAAACTGCAAATTGTAAATCAAGCTAAGAGTTAAAATGCTACAAGTTGTTCAAATAGGTTTAAAAGGTACTAGCGTAGTGACTTCCGCCTAGGTGGTCAATTGACGGGTACTTGAGTCTAAGGCATCTTTCACATACTTGGGGAGTATGATATAACCGTTGCACTAATTTACCCACTCTACACCTCTCGGTGGTTCAAGTGATTTTGCCCAATTGACTTTCTCAAGACCAATTAGGTATGCAAATTTGCACAAGCAACTAAGGTTCCAGTCGGGTATTACTCTCTTGAGGTTTAACCCTTTAATTGGGGCTATCAATCTCTTGAGTACGCCCCAATTCCTTGTTGGATCAATTTCGGAGACTTAGGCTCTCTTTCTCAAGAAGAACCCTAGTCAACTAAACACAAACTAGTGTTTGCAACCACTAATTCAGCAATTAACCATGAAATTGACCCAAATATCAAACACCCATAATCAATTTAGCCCTAAAATACAAGACCCATCAATTACCCACACTAGGTTTGAGCCACAACCCTAGTTAATGGGTCTAGCTACTCATATTCAAAGAAGAAAAGCAAGAGATAGATAAAGATAAACACATATTAATTAATTACTAAGATAAAACTAAAGATTCAATGTTGCAAAGTAGATAAAATTGCCCAAAATGGCTACAAGAGTCGTTCCCACGAGCGCAGCTGCTTCTAAAAACTATCTGATTCCTTAAAAATGGAAAAAGAAGCTATTTATACTAGGCTAAAAAATCTGGACAAAATTGCCCCTGCGGGGTTAGTGCGGACCGCACAGAATGGACTGCGGCCGCACTAGGACTCTTGGCTTCAAAATCCAGCTCTCTGAACTCAGGCTCCGCGGACCGCACAGAATGGACTGCGGCCGCGGAGGCTTCTAGTGTGGTCCGCATAAAATGGACTGCGGACCGCGGAGGCTTGAAACTCTGAAAATGCAACCTCTCTGATTCTTGGCTCTGCGGACCGCACTAAATCGACTGCGGCCGCAGTGCCTTCAGTGCGGACTGCACAAAACCTTGTGCGGCCGCACTGCCTCTTATCTTGAAATTTAGCCTCTCTGAATCTCCTAGTGCGTACCGCACAAGGTGGTGTGCGGCCGCACCGGCTTGTTTTCGCTGAGCTTGTCTTGTCTTTGGCACTTGTGCAAGTTTCACTCCTTTTGAGCCGATCTTTGACATCTCGTCACTTTGATGATCAAACCTGCAATCAAGTACAACTTGTGAGCCTTTTTGGGACTATTTTGTATGAATTTCTAATCGAATCATAAGCAATAAGGAGTATAAAATGCGTCAAAATCCCTAGTTATCAGTCTACTGGAAATAAACCCGCTTGAGTCATAGAGTCTATGAACCGCAGTGTGAGCACGTGATTTTTGCCACGCTTAAATTACTCCTACAAAATTCCTTAGAATTAGGATTTTTCTTTATTATTTGAATTTTTAGGAATTAATTGCATGATTTTGTGCCTCGTTTTGCATTTTTGTGTGCATTTTTAGTTGCCATAATTCATAAAAAAGGGTACAAAAATAGTGCATTCGCATTTAGAATTCGATGTTATACTTTTAGTTTTACTAGCTAATCAATATTACTAAAATAAGAGAAAAATAACAAAAATAAATCTTTTACATCTTCGTTCTTTTAATTTCACTATTTGTTTAATTTTCCTTTTAAAAATAGGATCTAGTTAATTTAGGAAATTTAATTAGTCTCATTTAGAATTAAATCAGGTTTTGGCTATTTTTTTTAATTTTACATTTTGTAAAATCTGAATTTCAAATAAATAAAAAGAAAAGAAGAAAATAAATAAAAAGAAATTGAAATAAGAAGCAAAAGGTTGGCAAATTTTGGGCCATTATCATGCAAAACCACAAGCCCAAATGCAAGATCCCTTCCAAAACCGGACCAACCGCCCAGTCCAGGCCCAAAAACACCCCACCCGTTCCAGTGATTTAATGCCCAAAACGACGTCGTTTCATAGGCCTTCAATCTTGACCGTTGGATCTCATCAATCCAACGGTCCGGAACTAACCAGGATGTCTTGTATTTAAATGTCGGATTCCCCCCCTCCCCCCTGCCCCTCAATCGCCTCTCAAAACACCTCCATACACATCGGCGTAACGCCACTGCTCCCCCACCGTCTGCCGCCGGCTGGAAATCGCCTCCGCCGGCGGCGGTTATCCAACAGCCATGAAAATCGCACCACTACTTCACTTCCTTCTCCTCATCACGGATCTAGCCTTGTTTTCCCTCAAATCACATCCTAGCTCCTCCAATATTCGAATCAGTGGTCGCCGCCTCCGCCGCCCACGGCGGTGCCACCTCCAAATCCCACCCAAGTTACACCCTGGAACCTCCTCACCTTCCTCTTCTCAAATCCTCATTTATTTTCCCTCAAATATTCCTCCAAAGCTTCGAATTTCAGATCGAAAATTCAGGCTTAGAACCTAATTTTGTAAAATTGGGGGAATTCGAGTTCTGGGCTATAATAGCCCTTAATCATGTGTGTTCTTATGAAACACATGATTAAGAGTGATTATAGTCCCAAATCACTCCAGGAGGTTAACCCTAATTCGAATCCGAGTCGAAAATTGCAAGGTACTTTATTTTTCCTCACTTTCTTTCTTGTTCATGATTTCTTGTGCTTGTTCTATTANAGCTATTTATACTAGGCTGAAAAATCTGGACAAAAATGCCCCTACGGGGTTAGTACGGACCGTACAAAATGGACCGCGGTCCGCACTAGGGCTTTGGCCTTGAAAAATAGCTCTCTGAATCTTTGCATCGCGGACCGTAGAGAATGGACTGCGGCCGCGGAGGCTTCTAGTGCGGTCTGCGTAAAATGGACCGCGGACCGCGGAGGCTTGAAACTTCTGAAAATGGCACTCTCTGATTCTCCTCACCGCGGACCGCATAGAATGAACTGCGGCCGTGTTGATCTTAGTGCGGACCGCACTAAATGGTAGTGCGGCTGCACTGCCTCTTGGCCTAAAAATCACCTCTCTGAATCTCTTAGTGCGGACCGAACAAAGTGGTGTGCGGCCGCACTAGGCCTGTTTAGCCTGAGCTTGTCTTGTCGTTGGCACTTGTGCAAGTTTCACTTCGTTTGAGCTGATCTTTGACATCTCGTCACTTTGGTGATCAAACCTGCAATCAAGCACAACTTGTGAGCCTTTGGGGACTATTTTGTATGAATTTCTAATCAAAGCATAAGCAAGAAGGAGTATAAAATGCGTCAAAATCCCTAGTTATCAATGAGTGCCAACGAACCGGGAATATGTCCCGCTGACATGAGATGCCGATGAACCCAATTCAGGAGGTAGAAGTGTTTGATGTATGGGGGATCGACTGCATGGGGCCTTTCTTTAGCTCATATGGCAACAAGTACATACTCATCGTTGTGGACTACGTGTCCAAATGGGTGGAAGCTACAGCACTCCCTACAAATGATGCAAAGGGGGTAATTGGTTTTTTGAGAAAGAACATATTCACCCGATTCAGCACCCCAAGGGCAATAATCAGTGACGGAGGCACTCACTTTTGTAATCGAGCCTTCGCAAAGTTGTTGGAGAAGTATGATGTACGCCACAAGGTGGCCACCCCATATCATCCGCAAACAAGTGGGCAAGTGGAAGTCTCAAATAGAGAAATAAAGAGCGTGCTGACTAAGACTGTGAATGCTACTAGACCAGATTGGGCGAGGAAGTTAGACGATGCACTTTGGGCTTATCGAACCGCTTTCAAAACTCTAATCAGCATGTCGCCATACAAGTTGGTGTTTGGGAAGGCGTGTCATTTACCAGTAGAGTTGGAGCATAGAGCTTGGTGGGCGTTGAGATAGTTGAATCTTGATATTGAAGCCGCGGGAACAAGTAGAATAACGGAGTTGCACGAGCTTGATGAGTTCAGATATCACACTTTACGAGCACAAGATTATACAAGCAGAGAATGAAGATGATACATGATAGAAATATTATTGAGCGGAATTTTAAACCTGGAGATACGGTATTGCTATACAACTCACGACTGAGGTTGTTTACGGGCAAATTGAAATCACGATGGTCAGGTCCTTTTCGTGTGGTTGAAATTCACCCCACGGGTGTCGTAGAGATTGCTGCGAGTAATGACTCTCGCACGTTCAGAGTCAATGGGCATAGATTAAAACATTATGTGGGCATGGAGGAAGCAAAGGTAGTGTCAGTGACCCATATGATCGAGCCTCCAATGTTGAGCGTACTTTAAAAACGCTTATCTGTGTCGTGCCGCAACGTTAAATCAGGCGCTTCATGGGAGGCAACCCATTGATTTGTTGTATTCGTCGTGCCACAACATTAACTAAGGCGCTTGTTGGGAGGCAACCCAATGCGTAGTGATTTTTAGTGTAGTTAGAATTTGTTATTATTATTTTTTAGGTACTAACAAGTGCAGGTGAGTTTGGGCGAGTGATAAGTCCACCAGGCGCTAAAAGGATCAACCCAGAGATAAGTGAAAAGTGGCGAGAGAGGAAAAATTCCGGAGTCAGGTCCACGGCCGTGCTCGAACCGCGCTCAGACCGCGCATATGGCATCTCACACTGCCTCGCGTACATTGCCACAACTGCGGCCGCGCTCAGACCACGCTCGGACCGCGCAGAATGCATATCACACTGCCTCTCGTGCGCGGCCGCGCTTGGACCACGGACCGACTGAGCACGGAACGCCGTCTGCAAGCTTAGTTAGTGTTATTTTTTTATATTTTTTTATTTTTCTTAAATATTCTAATTACTAGTGTCCCCCCCCCCCCCCACCTGATGTCCCCGACCCCTTTTTTCTTAAACCCGATCCCCCACCCCAAACCCTCTCTTACAAATCAAAACACATACCCCTTTTCTCTCTTCCAAAATAATCCCAACCCTTCTACTCCCACATCATCGATTACCCCCCCCCCCATTCTACCCTCTTCTCTCTTCTAATAGTTTCCCCTCACATACCATACTTGCAACTCCACCAGGTAAGGGCACTTGTTTACATTCATGTTGGGTTATTTGAGTTTCTTAGTTATATAGTAGTTTTCTTCTTATTTTGTAGTTGAGTTCTTCTAGTATTGTGCCCTAGTTTCACTGGTGGGTATGTCAAAGCTGTTAGTGATGTGTCTCTTGACATGTGCGATCGACATTCGTTTCTTTTTGGTTGAGTTGGGATAACCAAATTGTTATTTAAGGGTTCCGGTGAATTGTGCACATCAAGTGTTTGTTTGAATGCCACAGTGAGTCGTGATTGTAATGTGTAACCAATTGTGCGGATGAAGTCAGAGTAACCGCCTTTGGTTCATATCTCTTGTGTTTCGCTGATGATGATCTTTATTTCAGGTAGTATGACGCCCTCCAAGAAACGCCGAACCCACCGGCGCTTCCTCCAGTAGCCAAACTGGATCCTCCAAGCCACGAGCTTCAACCCCTACTCGTCAGTATGATAGCTCCAAGTTCGTCTCCAGCGCAGCTCAGGACCGTTTTGGTCACAAGGCATCCAAGAAGCCCATATCGGAGAGGGGTATTGATATAGGGTCTCTCCAATATGACTGTCCCAACATGTACAATGAATTGGTCCGACGCGGGCTGGATATTTTCTTTGAAGAACCGGATGAAGCTAATTTGATGGTTGTACGGGAGTTTTACGCGAACCTTCCAGAATATGTGAACGGTGTTTGCACGGTGTGAAAGAAAAATGTGGACGCATCTGTTGAGGCCATTCGGAGAGCGTACCGGCTGCCCATATTCGGGCGGAAGACTACTATGAAGCCCATGGCAGACGATTCACCACGTGGGACTTGTTCTTTAAAACAATATGTGTTCCCAACAAGGTTGTTGTGTGTATTCTACCTGGGAAGAAGTTTCATTCGGCGGCGCTCACCTTTGAAGGGAAGTGTTGGTTGTATGTTATCAATAGCCGCCTGCTCGCGTCTTCCAACACCACTGAAGTGAATGGTCCTAGAGCGGCATTGATCTGGTGTTTCATGAATGGCCACGATTTTGACATGGCCAAGATTATTCATGAAGAGATGTTCATCCGTTGTCCAGTGAGGCGGTATGGTTTCTTCTTCCCCTCCCTAGTCACTAGATTATGCCGGGCAGCACGGGTGCCGGAGAACTTGAGCGTGGATGGAAAAGCGAAGAAAGAAGCAAAATTGCAGGTGGATAAAGTGACTATTGGGAAGGATCATGTGGCACCTGGAGGTACT
Organism: Nicotiana attenuata; assembly: GCF_001879085.1. Classification (NCBI taxonomy): domain Eukaryota; kingdom Viridiplantae; phylum Streptophyta; class Magnoliopsida; order Solanales; family Solanaceae; genus Nicotiana; species Nicotiana attenuata. The sequence continues at coordinate 33,077,795 of NC_031997.1, forward strand.
AATAGTGATGATTCTGATACACCTGAGGAGGGAGATGACGAGCAGGATGAAGCGGGGGCTGAGTCACCCACCCATGAGCGAGTTACAGAAGCCGAAGGACCATCCAGGGTTGATCGGAATACGCGGCTGGCAGCCTTAGAGCGGAGATGGCAGGGTTGCGTACTACTGTCACGGTCTTGGGGACTAGAGTTGATGCCTTGGCCACCCAAAATGCTAAATCAGAGAAGAAAATCATGGGCTGGCTGCGTGCGCTGGGGAGGGCATGTCACTTAGACCCCGACACTGTCTCTGATCAAGACTGATCTTCCAGGGAAGTTCCTTTGCCTTGCATTACTTTCTTTTTTATGACATGAGGACATGACATCTTTTTAAGTGTGTGGTGGGGGATACTTCGTTTGTATGTTGTATATATATAGGAACGTAGCTTGATTTTGGTCTTTGGTTAGTTGTCTGAATGTGTGAATGTGTGGAAGTTTCAAATTTTTGACTTGTCCCGACGACGGATAACACTCGACGGGTTTCTTAAGGGTCTAAGTCGATATAAAAAAAATTTCTTTTGTAGGTAGTGCATCAATTACCCCTTGGTTTTTCTTTGGACCGCGGTTCTTTTCCAAGGGTTTTTGTTTGAACCGGGTTAGTTAGTTTTTAATTTTTAGTTAGGTACTTGTGGGCTATGGGCTGATATGGAAGGAGGATCTCTTCACGTCGTTATGCCTTGAATACAGTAGGTACTTTAGTGTGATGCTTAGGCTCAATTGTTGATTCTTGTTAGAGTGCCTTAAATTGTATGTTCTTAACTTGGCTTAAGTACTCTGACTAGAGTGTTTCGATGATCCAATCTGGAGTGAGTCATGTGCCATGTGTGTGTGAGGATTGTTGTATTCTGTGCACTGCATTTGATGCCTAGAACTTGCCCCGTGTGTTTGCAAAGCGAAATAGTAATTTTGTTCAGTCTTGGAAGTGATATAGGCGTTTCTTTGTTGAGCCATATATATACTTTACCCGCCTAATTGTTATATCGTAGTTAACCCCTTTGAGCCAGTAATCCTGTTTCTTTGGAAACCACATTACAAGCCTTACCCATGTGTTTGAATTAACCATCTATTTGAACCTTTTAACCTCTCATGAGCACTTGAATTGTTATGAACTTTGTAAAAGTTAAAGTGTGGGGTGGTTGGTTTGGCTTTTGAGTGAAACTAATGAGATAAGGAGAAAGGTGCACTATTTTGAAAAAGTAAGAGCAACTTGAATTGAAAAAAAAAGAGAGAAAAGAAAGAAATGAATAGTTGCATTGTTGAAAAAAAAAGAGAAAAAAATATAGATAAGTGGTGGTTCTTGATGTAATTGGGCTTAAAGAAGTATGGGGTCATACATATTAATGAAAAGGTGGAGTTTGGTTTGACATAAGTAGGGTCTTAAATATTAAAATGTATGTATTAAAGTGCTCAGGGAGGTGTAGTCACTCTTATATCTAAATGTATCCTACCCGTCCCGCAGCCTACATTACAACCAAATGAAGTCCTACTTGATCCTAGACTGAATGAGCTCAATTAGTGGAGTATTACACTACGGGCAAGCTATGGTGCATTTTTTGTGGCATATGAATGTTCCTTCTGAGAGTGAGTGAATTATTTCTATGTTGAGTTCCTAAGTGTTCTTAACTTGTATTGTGTGTGGAACTACTCTCGTTTGTTATGAGAGGGCACTTGATTCGTGAAGGGAAGGTGAGTCTTAACCTCTGCGTTAGAGTAAGTGAGTAAGTTACGAGTAGTGCATGGCATGTGAGAGTCAACTCTTGAGGCGAAGATGTTACACCACTAGGCTCAATCCTTGTGATATGTTCTTGGTGTGATGAGTTAGAGAAGTTGCTTAGTGAAGTTGGCCTCTGTAGAGTATGGTTTGATTGCTCGGAGACGAGCAATAGTTTAAGTGGGGGTGTTGATAGTAGGCTATAATTATGTAGTTTAGCTACCATTTACGCTCCAACTCAGCTATACTTTATTGTTATATGAATGTTAAATGACAACAAATGGCTCTAATTATGAACTTTGTGCTTTGCAGGAGCAATTCCTGACTATGAGGACATCAAAGAGTGTTTTGGAGTTAATTTGGAGCAAGGAAGGCCAATCGGAGGTGAGCGCGCGCAAAAGAAGAAGGAAAATGGAAGGCAGAATTGAACTCCAAGAGCGCGGGCCAACCGCGGCCGCGCTCAGGCCGTGCTCGTCAGGCAGAAAAAAAGGCAATATGCGCGGCCCATCCGTGGTCCAACCGCGGCCGCGCTCGTCCCTCTGAGGATTTTTATTTCAGGGGTAAATTCCTAAGTTCTCCTTGACCTATAAGAAGCCCAACTCGCCCAAAAAGAAGGTATTGAGTTTTTTGAAGGGATTTTGAAGGCAAGAACAGGCAAGAAGCAAGGCCGAGGATTCGGCATAGAGTTTTTACCTTTTTTCCTCTTGTTTCATCATTGAGGATGAATTATATTGTTATGATTGTGAAAACGATTATGCATATCTAAACTCCTAATCTAGGATTTTGATGGAACCTCTTGGAGGATGAATTTCTTGTTATGTTAATATAGATTTGCCATAGTATTTTCTTTGTTTGTTCAACTATATTGTGATTGTTGTTGATTGAAGGGCCCTCAATCGACTGTGCCTATTTAGTATGTATTACTCGGGAGAGAGTTCATATTTAGGTAGTTGTTGAACAACACCACTCTTAGCGTATATGAGGGATCAATACGGAGGGTTTAAAGATGGGATTAGGGATAACGAAACCTTAGGTGCGATTTAAGTGAGCTGTAACTAAGGCCAGCTAGCGTAATTCGGGAGAATATGTCTAGTATATTATTGTAATTACTCGGGAGAGAGTTAAGACAGTCAGAGTACTCATGATCGATAGAGAAGACTTAGGCAAATATATAGCAAACATAGCTGAAAGGATTTCGACAAGAGGGGAAATCAGAACCTTAGACCATTCTCATTCTTTCTTACAAACCGTTTATAGTTAGTTCTTAATTACTGCATTTTCATTCCGCAATATTTAGTTAGTAAACATCCAACCTATTACTTAAATATCTCTGAAGATTGAATACGTGAATTGTTTAAGTCCAATAGCTGTGATTGATAGGTTAATTCCCTGTGGGATTCGACTCCGGACTTGTTAAACCGAAATATATTTGCAGCGATCGCTTTGTCCTTTTTATAAGGCATAGTTGGGTGTGATCAGTACCTGGTTCGGGTCTTTTAATAAAGGAACTAACTTTCAGATATTTCCAAAGATGAATTCATTTTGTATTTTTCATTAACAGTTCAATAAAAGTTTCTCTCTCTTTCTTCTCATTCTCTCTCGAACCCTAGCTCAAGTTTTTTCTAAATTTGTGTTGATTTCCACTACTAATATGGTATCAGAACTAGGATTCCTCGAAGCCCAGATTGATTTTGTTATTGGTTCATTCAATAGTCATTTATTTATAACTGGGCCAAGCCCAATTTTTTTACTGATTAATTATTTATACCTGGGTAGGGTCTTTTAGTAAAACAACCGGCTTTCAGATATTTCCAGACACAAATATATTTTTTATTTTTCATCAACAGTTCAATAAAAGCTTCTTTCTCTTTCTTCTCATTTTCTCTCTAAACCTTAACTCAAGTTTTTCCCAAATTTGTATTGATTTCCGCGGCTAACATGATATCAGAGCTAGGGTTCCCCGAAGCCCAGATTGATTTTGTTATTGGACCATTTCATTATTCATTTATTTGTAAATGTTCCAAGCCCAATTTTTCTTTATTGATTAATTATTTGTACCTGTGTGGGTCTTTTAATAAAAGGACCGACTTTTAAGTATTTTTAGAGAGAATTTATTTTGTATTTTTCATCAACAGTTCAATAAAAGTTTCTCTCTTTTTCTTCTCATTCTTTCTCGAACTCTCGCTCAAACTTTTACTAAATTTGTGTAGATTTCCTCTACTAACATGATATCCGAGATAGGGTTCCCCGAAGTCCAAGTTGATTTTGTTGGCCAAGCTCAATTTTTCCTTACTGATTAATTATTTGTACATGAGTATCTTTCAATAAAAGAACCTGTTGACATTTAATTTTGTCCCACTTTTCTTTCAATTAATCCCCTTGAGCTTCTAAGTTATTAATAAATCAAATACCTTATTTTTACTACTATATTTTTATCACAATGGTTACTACCACTATATCATTATTATTAGCATTTGTACTAGTATTATAAGTATTAGTAGTAATATTAGTATGAGTGTTATTATTACTATTATTAATATAAATCACTCTTATCATCTTTTGTGAAAAGTATATTACTTTCATTTAGTTAATCAAATAATAATGTTCTTTGTAAATTCTATTTTTTATACATATTTATTCTTACAATGGCATTTTACTTAATAATTAGTGTAAGTTAGTTTGTAAATTTAAATGCTAGCTACTATGATTATTTCAAGGCATATTAAATAATTTAATTCACAATAACATGTTAACACTATGTAGTATTATGTAATATGGTTAATAAAATTATTTTAATTAAATTAGAGGCCCAATGAAATAGGAGGAAGAAAAGCAATCCAAACGAAGTCTATATGGCCAAAATTTCAGCCAAATTAATTGATCAAAGACCCCTTTATAAGACTTAAACGTGGCCCAAAGAAAATATCAGTAACAATCCATTTGACTACACACAAAAAATTACATTTTCAGATAGCCAATCACTCTAAGCCCACTCAACTGAAAACCCAAAACACACATTAATCAAAAAAGGTTTTCCTTTCTCTCTCCCTCTCAATGCCAACGTCTTCGCCTTCCTTTTCTTTGTTGGACATATTCTCCTCTTGTTTTCTTCCCACTTTTGATGAAAATTTTAATTCTCATCAGCTTTGGCCAGTTAGCCTTATGCCCATTTTGGTGCAAGCTCCTACTCCAGCGATCCTCGTAACTCTGCTCTCTCCAAATCATCTGTCCTCGAAAGATTTGGTCAAACAAAAAGGCCAAGCACACTTCTGAATCCTTGATACTCTAGACACAAAAAGATTCGACTTTTCAGAGATTTGATTCCTTCTCCAACTCTAGACACAGATCGACTTTCAGATATTTTCAGAGATGAATTTATTTTATATTTTTCATCAATAATTCAATAAAAGTTTCTCTCTTTCTTCTCATCCTCTCTCGAACCCTAGCTCAAGTCTTTTCTAAATTTGTGTTGATTTTTGCTACTAACATGGTATCAGAGCTAGGGTTCCTGGAAGCCCAGATTAATTTTGTTATTGGTCCATTTCAGTAGTCATTTATTTATAAATTGGTCAAACCCAATTTTTCTGTACTTATTAATTATTTGTACTTGGGTCAGGTCTTTTAACAAAGAACCGACTTTCAGATATTTGCAAAAACGAATTCATTTTGTATTTTTTGTTAATAGTTCAATAAAGTTTCTCTCTCTTTCTTCTCATTTTCTCTCGAACCCTAACTCAAATTTTTCCTAAATTTGTGTTGATTTTCACTGCTAATATCGTATCAGAGCTAGGGTTACTCGAACCCCAAATTGACTTCTTATTGGTCCATTTCAATAGTCATTTATTTGTAACTGGGCCAAGCCCAACTTTTCTTTACTGATTAATTATTTGTACTTGGGTCGGATCTTTTAATAAAAGAACCTGTTTCCAGATATTTTTAGAGACGAATTCATTTGTATTTTTTTATCAACAGTTTAATAAAAAAAATCTTTTCTTCTCATTCTTTCTCGAATTCTAACTCTAGTTTTTCCTAAATTTGTGTTGATTTCCACTGCTAATAAGTCACAATTTGCTCGAAGCCACCACACCTTTGTTCTTTTGTTCAGTCATCCTTGTCCAGAGGAATCTTTTACATATAGCTTCAATATTTTGGATCACTTTCTTTAGTAGAGGAAATATCTGTAACTATTATGATTGAATGCCACTAGCACACTCTTAATCAATTGCAATCTACCTGCATAAGATAGATATTTCAGTGTCCAAGACCTAATTCTTCCCAACATCCTATCTAGGAGTGGCAAATAGGCAGATTGGGCTGAATTTGGGTGGGTCAAAATGAGTTGAACTAATAAAATGGGTCATAGCCCAACGCAGCCCAAAGTTTACTCGGGCTAAAAAAGGCTGGGTCAAAATGAGCTAAGTAATAAATCATAGCCCAACACGCCCAATTTGACCCAACTTTTGTTCTTTCTTTTTAAAGAAATAAATAAGCATTTTCAACCAAATTTTCACAAACAAGTGTTCATAATTGTAGTACATTTTACAAGAAGATAAAATTTTCTACTTTTTTACTATCACAAAATTTTTATATTTCTTGAACTGTCCAAGTGACATTACTTCACTTAACAATTTCTTTTTCCCCATATAAGTAAAATTTTAATAACATAGAATTTTCGATAAAAATAAACTTTTCTGATATCATTTTCCAACTGAAGTGATAAGATTCCAAACAACATGAAAGTGATTGTAACAAATAGACAAACTCCTTGCTATATCAATATGAACTAGAATTCAATTACATACGCAAAATTCAAATTACTAAAATACAATAAAAAATACTGGAACGTAGAAGTAGCTAATGATAGAGATAAGAAGGGGATGAGAACTTAGACTTAGAGAAAGGGAGACGAGGAGAAGCAGACACTTTTCTTCACAATAGGCATAATCCCAAAATAACCGACCAGTCCCCCTTTTAACAGAACCATCCTTGCGTCATAAACTCAACCTAGATCCTAAATCAACCTGACCCTATTACTTGTTCTCGGCCCAAAAGCTCTTCTCAGCCCAATAGCGACTTTTGTGACATTGGATTGGGCCTGGTTCATAACAATACTCCCGTCCTCAATAAGAACCTTTTCCTCAAGGTTCGAGTCAAGAATGATAATACTTGCGAGCTCCCAATCCCGTATCTCAAAACCAAGGCATGCTTTGTGACTTGACCAGAATATGTGAGCTAATGCACCTGTTATGATCCAACCAAAACTTTGATCATTATGGCTCTTAGTAGATAGTAACGGAGATGTTAACTTCACCTGCCATACATATTCATATGCCCTTGCTTGCCATCTTTTAGAGTCAATCAGAAGCAAGCTAAATGAGAGAACCAATGCAACTATTCTAGTAGCGAACCTCCACAAAAGCATGAACTCGGTTAAATTCAAACTGATCAGTGTGTTGATAAAGTTTACTTCACATCGGACATGGCTGTGATGATAAAACTCTTGTGTTTCCTCTGAAAGATCCATAGGCCACAACAACACTGGAATAAACAGTAGAATAGAGACTACTATAATAATATCATTGACATGATTGAGCTTCATAGCAACTTCAAAGTTTGTACCATACTCAACCACACTCCAACTTAACATAGGGAGAACAAAAGATTGAGAAAAGTTGAATTGTAGTGCAGCTTCTGCATCGTAATAGCCCCCCTTAAAATATTTAAATTTGGCGGAATCATCATACTTGCCATCTTGCCAATCTGACTTTACTTCCCATGGAACATGAGTGTGCTTAGGCATTTCCACAGAACCCTTAAGTCTCCGCCAAGAGGCAACCCATTTGTCTAACTGGACAATTCTAGCTGAGCTATCCACAAAGTAAATCAATGTCGAAAAAAAGATATAATGAAGATGCTCCCAATTGACCTTAAAATGTACAGATTTAAAGTCAGCCTCAAGTTGTTCCATGTCATCTACTAGCGTGCAAAGGTTTAGCTGAACAACCATAGTCCACAAGTACACCTCCTCATGTGGAACTTCCTTTGGAAAGCTCGTAGTTAGAATAAAAGTAAAACCCAAACTTGACGTGTTAGTGAATAGACTCTGTGATTGTACACTAGTGGATTCATTCAAGCTCGAGCGAACTGCAGTGACAGTACTAAAGAAGTCCATGCTGAGAATAACACATATAGATTGTATGGTGTGTTCAAATTCAAGGACCTTCTGTTGTTTCTTACTCTTGTTGATCTTGTTCTCAAGGTTTGAGACAAGAACAGTATAAGTAGAGCACTCCCCACCAAATATCTTATTGTCAATAAAAAAGTCATCCACACAATCGCTTATAAATGTCCCACCATAAGCTCTGTTAAACTCTTGTATCTGTAGCAAGGAAGCAATATGTGGATTCTCCCGGTTCACAAGAAAGTTGTATAAATTGAAGAGCTCTTTCAGCTGCATCATAGGCAAACCAAACTCCAATTTACCAGCAGGTTCCAAATGAAATAATGTATAAAAGAGAACAAGAATTCCATTATTATCCTTTGCAAGTAGTCCTTGAACTTCAAACAGACCTACTTTGAGAATTATACCAAAAAGAGCAAACAAGAGTCCAACAACTTTAGCGACCCAAATATGAGGTGACCGCTTGAAGTAACTTTCTGCAAATACCCGGAGCACTTGTTGTATTTTCCTCTCCCTAGCACGCACTTTAAATTTAGACATCAAGAATCCAGGAAGATTGCTTTCCTGTCTAGTATCACACCAATAGTATAAATGGACATTGGACTCACGGTGGAACCACAATATATTTTTAAAAACTTCCTTCAGAGTTGGTTCAAAGTTAAATCCTAAGGGTAGAAAACTTCCTTCAGATTGTCTAACTCCCAATTTGTCCTTGTTAGTGGTGATGATATTTGTCTTTGAAAACTCCTCATTTTGATTTAAATCATCAGATTCAACAGAGAAAAACACACATGAATCAGTCTTAAAATACTGCCCGGTGTTGAACCAATCATCTATACAACTACAAAATGGCATAGTCCATATTGTTGATTCAGACACATAGAAAAGAGATGTGCAATCCCTCGTTTGAAAACAATAATAAGTATCAAGCATATGTTCATCGTTCAAAGTAACACTAACAGGCACAACGAGTGTTTGACCAAAAGAAAACTTATCACCTGGTACCAAGCTAGCAAAAGGATCCATAATCAGAGGTGCATATTGTATGGGTTCGTCCGTATTTCGTTGAGGATTTTTAGCAAACACCTGGTCCTCCCTGACTCGTTTAGATTCCAATTCAGATTGTATCCTGGAGGTAAGAGTTGTTGCATCCGAAAGCGTCTCAGATTCAACAAACAAACCCACAAACAAAGTAAATGGATGAATGCCAACGGGTACAAGATGATCATGTCTGACAAGAATAGGAAAGAGTGCTTCATCATTTGCACAATGACAAGGCAGATTAGAATCATCGCTCTGAGGAAATTCGTCAAAAACCTTATCTTCGGCTGGTGCACACTTATCTTCACCAGTTAAGCAAGAGTTGGGATCATGTATATCAGGGATTGGAAGGCTTGTGAATAAACCTAAGGAGGAAGAAGGATAAATTTGGGAGTTTGATGCTGTAACCGAAGACCTAGCAGCCCTTGTATTAGGGAAAACTCCAGTAGACATTACAGCAATTGCTTGTTCCGTCTTGTTGGCTGGTCCAGAAGTAGATTCAATCTCATAGAAATTTGAATTACGTGGCAGATCAGCAAAGCTCAATTGCTGAAAATGCAGAAGAAACTTCTCCTTGAAATGGTTCCAATCATTGAATTGTTTAGTGCGAAATAGAAAATCAAACCAAGCGAGAGCATCACCATCTAGGTAGAAAGATGGAAGAGGCAGCCAATCCTTCTTGGAGAAGCCAAGGTATGTGAAGTACAACTCGGCTCGGAAAAGCCAACTTGCTGGGTTTCCATCGCCATTGAATCAAGGTAGAAACATAGCCGTTACTGGAGTCCGGGGATAAAAGCACCAATGTAACAAATAGACAAACTCCTTGCTATATCAATATGAACTAGAATTCAATTGCATACGCAATATTCAAATTACTGAAATACAATAAAAAATACTGGAACGTAGAAGTAGCTAATGATAGAGATAAGAAGGGGATGAGAACTTAGACTCAGAGAAAGGGAGACGAGGAGAAGTAGACACTTTTCTTCACAATAGGCATAATCCCAAAATAACCGACCAGTCCCCCTTTAAACAGAACCATCCTTGCGTCATATACTCAACCTGGATCCCAAATCAACCTGACCCTATTACTTGTTCTCGGCCCAAAAGCTCTTCTCAGCCCAATAGCGACTTTTGTGACATTGGGTTGGGCCTGTTTCATAACAGTGATATCAAGTAGTATTAGTTTAGTATTGTTACTGGAGCTCACTTTGTTTAGCCTTGTGATTGAATTGTATCTATTGTGTTATATAAGGGTAGAATGTCCACTAAGATATATGTATTAGCAAAATGTGAATAATTAGAGGTGGAGCTAAAGCGTCATTTTTGTTCAATTATATTTATTTTAAAAAAATCATTGATTCTGTATAAATTATTAATCTAAAATCAATAAGTTTTATAATAGTATGTAAACACGAAATATTGCAAAGACACTATATGAATTGAGACTTTTTCCTTCCTATACCATATATGAAATCTTATTACCAAAAATGTGCATAGTTTCATATTTACCCGCCATGTTCACAGTTTTTCTACAATTATTATACCATTCATTAAATACTAATTATTAGGAGCTGATTCCTTCCTAATTCCTTACCAATTTTTGCTTTTGACTGGTAAAGATTCCGTGCACCATCGAATTGCCGTAGATGCCCTTCATCCCTGTTTTATTTTTTCATTATTGACTTTATGAAGCTGAACATTAAAGGAAAGGAAAAGATACTGAACAATTACTTTATGAAACTGAACATTACAATCAACATCTCAGAACAGTTAACTTTATTTATATCTTCATCATTTGTAAAAGTAACATTCTCTCTACATCTCTCTCTATTTCTCAATCGCAAATTTCAGTAATAAAATGCAAATGAAAAGAGAGCAGCAATTCCACCATTGACAGCCATTAAAAAGCTTGAAAGCTTTGAATTCAAATTTGGGTTTTCAAAAATCATTATTTGTTTGGATTGGGTGTTGTTGAAAATAATCGGGAATATGGTTTGGAGTTTATATCTCAATTTTGAGGGGTTTTGGTGAAGATTAGACTTGATTTTGACTGAATTTTATATTGAAACTCGAAGAAGAAGAAGAAGAAGAAGAAGACATATTGCAGAAATTGTAGATAAATTGTAGATTATTTGTATTCTGATTGTAGATGCTTTATTTTCTGTTTTCACAAATAAAAAACGGCTAAAACTTCTACAAATCTTCTGACAAAACGCAATTATGTCAAAAATCCCAATTATGCTACAATTGAATGGGAATTGGGATATAAAAATTCAATGTACCCAGTTTGTAGATATTTTGTAGATAAATTGTAGATTATTTGTATTCTAATTGTAGATGCTTTGTTTTCTGTTTTCACAAATCAAAAACGACTAAAACTTCTACAAATCTTTTGCAAAAAACGCAATTATGTCGAAAATCCCAATTTAAACTACAATCGAATGGGAATTGGGATATTAAAATTCAATATACCCAGTTTGTAGATATTTTATAGATGAATTGTGGATTATTTGTATTCTAATTGTAGATGCATTATTTTCTGTTTTCACAAATCCAAAACGACTAAAACTTCTACAAAATCTTCATGTTTATTCATGTTTATGGTAGATGAATTGTAGATTATTACACATACATAATATATATATATATATAGGCACTAATTACGTGACCATCTCAACTACCCACAAAATTAAAGTTTGGAATCAAATTGCATATTCATGTTTATGGTCTTTCCATCTCAACTACCCACAAAATTAAAGTTTGGAATCAGATTGCATATTCATGTTTATGGTCTTTCCAAAAGTAACGATGTAAGGCAATACAGTTGGGTGACACTATCTTCCTCCAAGTAGATCTAAATTAGAATATTTTCTAGCATAAAAAATCTTTGTGCGTGTGCCATACACGAGCACGAATAAGGATATAGCAGAAATATATTGTGAAAAGTAACTAGATTGCTTTTCAAAAGTACATTTAACGTCGGCGTGGCCGTTAATTAGAATTGAATTGGCGAGTGCAACGGACATTTGCTGATTAAAAAGGTTAATAATTTAATCTATGATATAGAATTGGTAATTTGGTATAATAAGTGTAATTAAGTCAAACCTTAAACATTGAGGGTAATAAAGTGTCCTATGTGGCATAAGAATATAAAAATTCCTTTTATATATGTATCAATTATGTATCAAACAGCATGCTGCATCCCTTACCAGAGTCCTTCTTTCTAGAAATTTTCGATGTCCTCACCCTCTTCTTCGGATATAGATTACAGAGTGAGTAGAGTAACTCAATTAAAAATAGTAAGACAAAAGAGACGCCGTAACAATTAAGGATAATAACTTAGTTTCTGCTGGGTCAAGAATCTCAAATCAATTTACCCAACTAAATATCATTAGGATAAACTTTTTAAAAATTACATAATGATATATGAACAAAAAAATTAGCGGCAGAGCTACTTATAGTTAAAAAAAAAACACATACGAAATTAAGCCTGATTCGAGCTACTGGGTTGGCTGATAAATTTTTGCAACATTACTGCTCATGTCATCCTGATATTCCCGAGAAGCCACTCACATTCTTGTTGATCTCTTCCATTGGAATACCACTATCTATCTATCATAGTTCCTATCGGTTTGAATTCCACAACTTTAAGTAGTACTCAAGTGTCCATTGTTCTATCTCCCAACCTCACAATAGTTTTTCAAACTCAATTAAGAAGAGCTAATCACCAAGATAATAAAATAAANATAGAATTGGTAATTTGGTATACTAAGTGTAATTAAGTCAAACCTTAAACATTGAGGGTAATAAGGTTTCCTATGTGGCATAGGAATGTAAAAATTCCATATGAATTATTATTCACTGCATAACTTAGTCATTACCCACATTATTATTAACCATAATAATAATAATCTTTTACACTACTCCATTATTTACCCAATAATTCTTTTTTTTTCTTTTTTTACATTACAGGACAAACCATAAATTCTAATACAGTACGCCATTTGATTAGAAACTCCTAACATTGACTCTTCAGTCTCTTCGGTTCTGCCTATCCGCATGCAACTCTTTTTTTCTTCTTAATATTAGTCCTTTTGGGTTATTATATCCTTGTTTTTTTTTTTTTTTTTTTTTTATGGTTTTTCGTTGGAAAAGTAACTTGCATTTTGTGTGTTCGGTCTAATTTTCTGTTGATTTTGTGGTTCATATTTGATGCATTATATTGATCTCATTTTAGTTGATTAAATGTCTAATTGTAGTAGAAGTTATATTGTTTTATATTGCAGCTTAAAATTACAGTATATTATTTGGACTTTGAACTGAAAAGTTGAAAAACTGTTAGGTGATTTCTATGATTTTACCAAAGGGTTTGTTGCTTCTTTGATGGTTTAAGTAGCCTTAGAGCTTTATGTTAAGTTTAGAATTTTAATAATGATCAATAATCTAAAAGAAGCCTTGACTAATGATATTTTCTTGTATGCAGATTCCATAAGCAACAATGATGATAAAAGGAAAGAAGATCCTACTCAACAACTATGTATTTTGAACTTTGCTTTACATGGAAAATAAATCAATCAGTCAAAGTACAAAGAAGGAAAGTCAATTAATCAGCATTGTCAAAGATTCTCAAGCGCGCAAGAATGGGAAGAGAGCTAATCAAGGCTAGAGATCAAATCCAGAAGATTCTGCAGAAGCTCAAATCAAGGAGGAATGAATGAAGCAATTCGTCAAGATTAAGAATGAATCTAGCTACCATTTCAAGCTAGTTTAATGAGGCTACCCTTGGATCTTTAGATGTATATGCCTCACAAGGAAAGGACTCCTCGAATTGCTGCAATTCAATCCCAGAAGATAAGGAAACAGAAGACTCATCAAGCTATAAAGGAAGAAACATAAGAACATTCAAAGACACACAACTACATCATCTGTTTCTAAGCCTTTCTAGTTCTTAGTACAAACACCGTATTCTTGAATCTACAAGTGTCACAGAAGATATGAAGAGTTAGAACACAAAACGAGAGTTGTGTCAACATTGGAAAGAATCACTGTTACTGTAACGTACTAAAACCATCACTGCTGTAAACATTTATCAAAAATCTAAGAGAACCCTTGTGACCCAAGGGAACTGGACGTAGGTACCACACCGGTACTGAACCAGTATAAAAATTGCTGTGTCTTCTTTACGTTTCTGCTCATTTAATTTATCTCTACTGAAATTATTCACTGTGCAAAGTCTAGTCGACCCCTGTTGTACTTTCACTTTAGTCTGATACTACAAAGTTTTCCTCTTTGTTATTACTGTTCAGTATGGTGCTCGGCCAAAAACAGACCTTAATTCCTGACTGTATCTAACGCATAGCAGCCATTTTTTTTTGTTAACGGTTTCCAGGCTAGCTTACGTGTGTTTCAACTATTTCATCGGGTACCAGTTACCTCCTGCCATCATAGGTACCAGGTAACTCAGCCTACCAAGACTTAGGCAGATGAGAAGAAATCACCTAGTCTTTTATTGCCTCCGCTGAGATTTGAAGCTGAAACCTCATAATTCTCCTCTCACTTGATTGATCACTATGCCGCACCCTAGGGCGCCAAAAGATAACAGCCACATATTAGTATCAAGAGCTTCTGTAATACCACATTCAAGGTGATGGTTTTCTAATTTTATGTTCTTCTGCTGTGTGCTGCATTTTTGTGATCGTGTTCTTTGATAACTCCGTTACATGTACTTTCTAGTGTGGTGCTAAATCTTTTGCTCTATGAGGACGCGCGGTAGACTGTTGAACCATTGTATACATATTCTGTCAGCTAGTTTATGTTTTTGTTGAACTTTCTGATAGTTGCATCACGAAATCAATCTGGTATCTATTGTTTGCAGACCTAGTATAGCTCTTGAGATATAAAATTCAGAATAGTAGCGTCTTCTTAATATGAACCTCGTACTACTAAATTTTCGTGATCTGAACTGTCTTACATCCATAGTTGGACCTAAGGTTTTGAGTTAGAGGGCATGATGTATCATTACATTTACTAATCATTTGTAACAATAGAACATGAACTTAGTATAATCATACACATTTGTAAAAATTTCCAACTCCATATGTATATTGTTACAACCCATATTCACATACGTTAGTTCATTCCATAAGGTCGTCGATGTAAATCCATGAAGAGATTATCTTTGAGATGATAAGAGATTAATCCTATTGGTCTTAAATGATACAAAGGTGTATAAGGGTGGTTAACAAGTATTAGAAGTTAAACGAATCAAGGATGTTGTCAGCCGTATTTTTTGACAAACCTAGGGGTGCTTAATACTCTCAAGAGGTCGTATTTTAAGGTATATGAATCATAAAATATCCGTATCATAGTCTTGAAGTCAAACGAGTTATGAAACAAAAGTCGACAAGAGTTGTTGCAACTTAAGTTCATAGTTTTACTTAAACTTTAGGTCAAATATTATTAAGCTTTTCTCCCAATATACTTGGAATTACGGGGTGATCTACCCACCAAATTGAAGATCTATGAGTCTAGTTTCCAACGCATTAAACCTTTTATCAATACGACATTGGAGTAGAGAGATATTTGCGTTTTTGCGAGACTGCGCCAAGCACCTCTCTATGGGACCCACTTAGGCGGTTTAAGACATTTGGATCTATATAGGACGCCTCCAACCCGTTTTAAGTCATTTATTTTCACTATTTTCAGACCTTAGAACCCTAGGAACACCCTCTCAAGGTTCTCTCAAGATTCAAGACCCAAACAAAGGGCAAACAACACAAATCAAGTGTCGGGAATCCCGTGGCGCTAGTAAGTCTCTTGTTCTTCTTGTTGTTGCTCATTTTTGTGTTGTTCCAGCTCGTGTGGGAGGTTGTTTTAAAGGGTTTATGTTCTGTAAATACTCCCTCAAGTTCTTAATATCAACCCTAGGTGATTTCAAGCCTTCTAAAGTGATTCTAGTGCCAAAAAGAAACACTAATTGATTGCTAGTTTCGCTTCCTTGTTGTTGTGGCAGAATTGGAGGGATATTTCGTGGAGAATTAAGGTCAAATTGGAGTTGTTCTTTCTGTATAAAGGTAAGGAACCTCTTAATCTATATGTATTTAAGATTATCCAAGTTACGGCTAAGTCATTGAAGCTAGAACTTGTGAAATATATATCGAAAGGCTTGGTAGTAATGTTATCGGTTGGTGGACTATTTTGGGATGCTCAATATGATTATTATTGATGTTGTTTGGGCTGTTTGGTGATTGTTTGGAATTGTGTGAAGTCATATATATAGGGGAGGTGCTGTCCGTTTCATCGTAAAATAGGTTGTGGTCGATACATAATAGTTATGACGCTTGAATGGTAACTATAGTACCGTTTCTCTTATTGTAGACTAAGGAGTCGTGAAAATTGCATAGCTTGAGATTGGGGCAGTATATACAAGGTATGTGAGGCTATCCCTTTTCTTCTTTTGCACGACTCCGATTGTACATAATGTAATGAACGAGCTTCCAAAGATACTCTACTCTTAGAAGCTAGCAGTACTTACATTGTTTCCCCTCTTATGGAACGATTGATGTTGATGTTGCTTCTCTTATTCTTATGTTGTCAATGTTATTGGTACTTCCTGATTCTTATAAGGTTCATGGTGAAGAGTTAGTCCTAATAACGTGTACAGAGGATACCGACCTTACGTCACTCCGAAAGGTTTAGAACGTGAGTTCATGAGTCGAGCATGCATTATATATATGTATCTATTTTACTCTACCGAGCCGCGCTATAGTCGGCCGGGTATGGCACCTATTGTGCAACCACTGATCAGTTGGGTTTTACCGAGCTCCACGTGGCCGGGTACGTTTTTACCGAGCCTATTACGGCCGGGTACGATATGATGATGATGATGCCCACAGAGGCGTATGTTTTAAAAGTTTATGTATATATACATATGTATCACGCATTTCATGTCAGTAGCCCTTAGAGGTACCCAGATGTTACAGGTTGTTTATTCTCTATCCCTGCTTACATTACTGTTCGTACTTATGGTTCCCTGCCTTACATACTCAGTACTTTATTCGTACTGACGTCCTTTTATTTGTGGACGCTGCATGTCGTGCTGCAGGTCCTGATAGACAGGCAGGCGCAGCTCCCCCACCATAGTAGGCTGTCCAGTTCAGCGGTGATTGGCGAGATCCCTTCTTCGGACTTGCCTTGGTCTTGGTATGCATTTTTGTTATAGATATTATGGGTATGTCGGGGCCCTGTTCCGGCTATGTTGCAACACTTATGTTCCTTTAGAGGCTCATAGACAGGTGTCGACTCATGTATAGTTTGGTAGGCCTTGTCGGCTGGCTTTTGTTGTATAGTCTTTCATGATAGTGTGGTAGCTCGTACCTTATATATAGTTTCTTGATTGTCTAGTCATCCCATGTTATGTATGTTCATGCCATCATATTTTATTGTTGGTTGTCCATGACCCATGTCTACCATTTATATTGATCTCGTCAGCCCTAAAAGATAATAAAGAAGGTTAGATAAAATGTATGTTGGTACTCGGTAAGTATGGCCGGGTGCTAGTCATGGCCCTCCAGTTTGGGTCGTGACATATATATGTTGTATATGTATGTATATTTACATATTATATACAATCAAACCTCTCTATAATAACTTAATTTGTTCCGATATTTTTTGGTTGCTATAGTGAAGTATTATTATAAAGAACATATATCATAACATAAAAATCCGTTCCCAGGTAAAACTTGACTTTTATAATGAATGGTTGTTATTTAGGAATGTTGTTATAGAGAGATCTGATTGTAATTTGAGCCGGAAGTAGTGAGTGTATCTGCATTCTTTGCCAGAAGCATGGATAGGTGTACTCGTCCATGCTTATATTCCAAATTTGTTATTCAAGCTAAATGATGATACTTCGACTTTTTCATTTGAGGCTGAAACCAAGAGATTTCATGGTTCTCTTCTTCAATATTATTAGAAGGTAGCTGCTGGTTAGGGGATGCTGCTGCTTCAGCCTGCAGATATGGTGCCACCGGCCGCAATGCTGAGGTCGGAGTTTCCATTTCAGGCTGCAGGCATAATAAACAAGAAGATATTATTACAGGTTTGATACATACTCGATTCATACTCTATTGTAAGATTTTATACACGCTTTAACAAACATGAAAAAAGGGAAGGGCCAGTGCACAAGGCATCTCGCATTCATGCAGGGTTCGGGGAAGGGACGTATCTCAAGGGGTATGATGTAGACAGCCTACTCTAATGCAAGCATTAGTGACTGCTTCCACATCTCGAACCTGTGACTTATAGGTCACACTGACACATTTTAAGAGAATAATATAAAAGAGAGTGTGAAATTACCGTGGCAAATGAGAATGATGTTTGTAATGGAGTAATAGGTGGGAAGACCCTGGTTGAACATTGTGATTGCTTAAAGTTTTCATCAGTTAGGGAACTAAAACTTCCTTCTGCAGTACTTGTTTGGGACATTTGATAGTTAGACGTTGTAACTTTAGGTTGAAATCTGCAGTCGAGTTCATTGTTCTCTTTATAATAATTACTTGAAGATGGCTGCTGGCTAGACGCTGCTGTTGCTTCAACCTGCAGATATGGCGCTACCGGCCGTAGTGCAGATGTGGGAGTTTCCATTTCAGGCTGGCATAACAACCAAGTAGTCACATTACTGATATCTGTTTAATATTGGTCCGATAAGTACTTCCTCCGTTCCAATTTGTTTGGTATAATTCGACTCAACATGAAGTTTAAGAAACAGACGAAGACTTCTGAAACTTGTGATTTTATACATGTCATAATATTTGTGTGACCATACAGAAATTTACTAGTCTTCTTGTAACTGATTAATAAGGAAACTAGCGCCTAACCAGTTGGAATAGAGGGAGTACTTTATAGAGTATGGTAATGTACTCTAAGATCCAATAATAACTGTATGAAGTCTGTAGTTTTTACTATTGCCAAATGATATGTTTTTATTCATAGAGATCTAAGTTAATTCATGGACCATAGGGTAGCCCTAGCATCCCGCATTCACGCAGGGTCCGCGGAAGGGCCGCACCACAAGGGGTGTGATGTAGGCAGCCTAACCTGATGCAAGCATCAGTGGCTGATTCCACGGCTCGAATACGTGACCTACAGGTCACACAGAGACAATTTTACCGTTGCTCCAGGGCTCCCCTTCAATTCATGGACCATACTTTTACTAATATAACTGCATGACATAAAAAGAAAGAAGGTTTCTTTTTTTGGTTAAATCAAATTACACTGGACTATTGATGTACAAAACCAAATTAAAAAGCTCACCTTGGCAAATTTGAACGAAGTTTGTAAAGTGAGAGTTGGGAAGGTTCTGGTTGAATGTTGTGATTGCTTAAAATTCTCATCAGTTCGAGAACTAAAAGTCCCTTCTTTATGATAATTACTCACACCACTTATACTTGTTTGGGACATTGCATCATAAATAATTGGAGATGGAAGGTTCATAGAACTGCAAACAAGTCATAAATCTAATTATTCAACATAATTAATACCTAATTTAATCCTTAAACTGATAGGAGAAAATGTCCAAACCTTTGAGTAAGAGAAGATGTTTCTGAGGCAGCATAAAGATTACAATTGTTGTTTTCATTAATATAGTTTGTGTAACTATAATCTTCAAGCTCTAGCCATAAGTCATAGGGGGGTTCCTCCAATGAGGGGTTTGTGTCCTCTGTTTGTGTGTTGTCTATGTATTGAAGGAGTGCATTTATTTGCTATGATAAAAAAAAAAAATATAAAATAAAAAATAAATAAAAATTGGTTCTTGGAACTAGTGTACAGAATGATATATGTGACATACAAGATTATGCAGTCAGTTTGATCATGATCAAGTGACAATGGTTATAAGAAAAGAAGGTTTGTATCGCATAAAACGTGTACCAGAAGTATCCATAAAACGTGTGTTTCTGTGTGCACATGTGTAGAGGCGGAGCTAGGATTTCAATCTTATGGGTTCGAAATTCTAATTTAAGTTACTGATTTCTAAATTAATAACTTGTACATATTCAATAAATTTTAAAGAGAAATACGATATTTGAATCAAAACTACTAGTTCGGCCGAACTCGCTCCCGATACTCTAGATTCGTCCTGCACGTGTGTGCGTGTGAGTTATGTAAAACGAGATAACTTTATATTATGGTAAGATATTTCAATGACTTGTATTAACCTTTGAGACTTTAGTGTTAACCTTATGAGCCTCTAGAGCAAGTGCATATATAACAAAAGAGAATGCACATTCTAATATCTTATCCTCTTTATTTCTTATCATAAACTACAAAAACATAAGTATTTTTAATTTTTTTTTTACCTCCATATTATCTTCATAACTTGATGTATTATGATTGCTGGAGAGTTGTTCCTGAAACAAAATGAGATTTTTAGAAAAATAAACACAAAAAATTAGTAAATCATAATCTTTGGTTATTTGGGGAGAAAAATGAACAGATATGCAATCATACCATTCTTTGTCTAACTTGGTTCAAGGCAACCTGAAGACGTTTTTCACACAAATCAAGCTCATGGAGTGATGTAATTTTTTTTGTATCTGGTTCAAATATTCTTTAAATAAAGTCAAAATGTGAAAAGAGAATAAATCAGACAATTAATCAAGGCATTAAGAATTAGTTAAGAAAAAGAAAAGAAAAATATTGTACTATGAAGATTTGATTAACTCAAAGGAGTATTTCTTCCTTCTCTTTAATTACCTTAATAATCCCTCAGCCTCATCGAGTTTACAATGCAAGCCATTAATTTCCTCTTGAATTTTCTAAGGAAAAAACAATTAAAAAATAATAACAAAATTGAAATGTAAAATTAATAAGAAAAAAACCCGTAGAAAATTAATTGATTAAGCACCTTTGTCGTGTCACTTGTGTTGAGGTATGCAGGACTTATCCTAATTAATTCAATAAAAAGAATTATGATAAATAATACACGAAAAGTGTTGTTGTAAAAGTAAAAAAGAAATTCCACAGATGAAAGAAAACGAACCTTTCAATATCGCAGAATTTATCTTGAATTTCAATCTTCCTTAGGTTCCAGAGTACAGACTGCATAGAGAATGCAGTAATTAAAATGAATTTTCTTTTATTTTTTCTTCCCTAGCAATTATATCTGACTTAAAAGAGTTTAACTTTTATACATTAAACTATAAGACCATACATTATAGCAGGTTAAAATATTCTTCACACGTCACTGTATATAGACAATCCTATTCAGAAAGTATAGAATCCGTCTCATTTTAACTGTCTCTTTAGCTCAAAAAATTACCTGAAAATAACGGTCTCTTTAAGATTTGAGACTAAATTTGTTAGTTGTTTCCCACTATATCGTTAATATTAAAGGAATAGTGGTTCTTTTTGTTGCTGCTCAATTCTCAAAAAGTATTTAACAGGGGTAATTTAGTAAATTATACCTTGTATTTGTTATTTTTCTTAATGATCATGAAAAGAGCTAAAGCGGCAGTTAAAATGGGATGAAGGGAGTAATGGCGACCATAAAAAGTCAAGTAAAGCTCACCTCTTTATTATTGATATAGCTGCATTTGACAAAAGAGATTTTGAGTTAGATAGTGTAGTTTATAAAAAATATATAAAAGATGAGAAAAAAAACTCAACTAGAAAATAAACAAAGAGGGGAAAAAGTTTCATAAATTAATAAATGAAAAACTTACAATCCTCTTTCACTATCCGGGAGATTGACGAGTTCAGAAAGAACATCTTCAATTCTGCATTGATAAAATCAGCTTATTATTAGTAATCAAATTTGATTTTATATTTTTTTCTGAAGTTTTCTAAATTTATATAAATACAATATTTTTTGCTATAAAAACATTATATGTAGAAACTAACGACGCAATAAAGTAATACTAATATCATAATTACAATAATAATTAAACAAAATATCAGCCACTGTATTTGCTTCCCTGAAAACATGCTGCAAAATTGGCCCTCCAATATACAATGAATAGATTCTGTTATGTCTATATAATTCTAAAATCTCTAAGAATTATTTCATGAAACAAATTAATGCTTTTTTTTTTAAATTCAATTTTGGTAAAAAAATACGAAGGGGAGCCTTGGAGCAACGGTAAAGTTATCTCTGTGAGACCTATAAGTCACGGGTTCCACCCGTGGAAGCAGCCACTAATGCTTGCATTAGAGTAGACTGTCTACATCACACCCTAGGGTGCGGCCCTTCCCCCGACCTTGCATGAATGCGCGGGCCGCTTAGTTTAGTAAAAAATTTATTTGATCTCAATCAACAACACAACATATAAATATGGGACAGTTTAATTTCTTCTTGACTAGCCTATTATGCATTGGAACAAAATCAAGAGCATGTTCTTATGAATTTCATATCTTATAAAATTACTATATTAATTATATTTATGCATGGGAAGAATTTCATCACCTTCTTTTACGTGAATAATGTGTGAGACGACCAGAAGGAGAGAACATGATAATAGCAACATCTATATCACATAAAACTGATAATTCATAAATCTTTTTGAGGATTCCATTTCTTCTCTTGCTAAATGTGACTTGTCTATTCGTCAAGCTCTCAATCTTCAACAATGGTAACTTACTTCGTCCCATTATAACTTTTTAATCTTTCTATAATTTAGAAAGATATATACACATATATACACGAACGTAATAATCAATTAAAAAATGCAAGTTCCATTTTTCCGATTGATGTAGAAAATTACATTCGCACATATTTTTGCGTTCATTTTGTTGATAGAAACAATCCATTCCATCCCAACAAGAACCTCAGGGAATCCAAAAATATGAAGATTTTAAATATGATCAATGGAATATAAAATTAAGGAAGATTATAGGGATGAATGTGATGATAAATATGAGGGAAACAAAGTTGATGAGATTTTACATTTGTATTTTTAGGGTTATGAAAATATTGATTCCCAAATACGAAGGGAGAAAAAGAGAGCATGGTTTTTAATGAGGAGGAGGAGAAGAAGAAAACTTAGAAGCTGAGAAAGTTAATGGTGGGGATAATTGATTTGGTCCTAAAAGAATGGGGAAGTTGGGGTGGATGGAATATACTCGAATTATACAAGAAACTAGATGTAGCACCGACAAAGGGCATGAATGGAAGAAAATTATTTAGACTTTTGAAAAAAATATATGTTAATTTAGTAAAAATCGAGATAAGAAAATACATTAATTATCTTAAAGCTTGCATAAAGGACATATATCATGTACAATCAAACCTCTCTATAACAGCCTCATTTGTTCCGATATTTTTTTACTTTTATAGTGAATGGTAGGGTGTACATAGGTTTGGTTGGTTCGGATTTTCGAATTACCAAACCAAACCAATTGTATCGGGTTATTAAATCTAAAGACCAAACCAAATCAATAAAAGTTGGATCTTTTATCTCGATTTTTCTCGGGTTTTTCGGATTTTTTTGGGAATTTTTTTTCTTCATAAAGTCTTCATAGCACAAAACATAGAATTTACGCTCCAAATATTTCTTTAATCCTAGTAGACATAAATATTAAAGGTGTTTTTCAAGAAAATAACATAAAATATGAGATGAGCCATGGCATTGTACTAAAATATTCAACAATATATAAAGATTATAAGATAATAAAATCGCGTAGAATAAATATTACTAATAAGTCATAATGAAATACATATAATATAAAATTATTAAGTTGCTAAAGTAGGTACGACTAATAAGTACTACTGTTATTTACATGACTAAACACTGAAAAATAAAATAAGTTGCGCATTTATCTAAACCATGAAAATCCTAAAAAATAGATATTCAACACTATTGTCATTCCTAGTACAATTGAATCGAATGTCTTTTGTTAGTATTAATATTGATTTGATTTTTGTTTGTGATTAGTTTGAGTTACTAATATTTTTGGACTATAAAACTTATTGGAACATTCAAAGATTATAAGTCCAAGCTTGAAATAATACATTAAAAGATAAAATTATGAAAAAGTTTAAGAAACATTTATAAACTACACTACAATGAATATTTTTATGTATTAAATATATTTAAAGCTTCCATATATGTAATGTCGGGTTGGTTTGATTTCGGTTTGACTTTTCTTAGTTAAAATCAAACCAAACCACATTATGGTCGGGTTTTTTTTCCAACACCAAATCAAATCAAACCAAACCATAGTCAGCTTTTTCTCGAATGATTCGGGTTATTGGTTTGGTGCAGTTTGTCGATTTCCGTTGTACACCACTAGTGAATGGATGTTATACACGTATAACAACATTTGACCTTTAAGTATTTTTTTACTGTTATACACAATAATTATCCAAAAATTATTCTTTTTCCCTTTTTAATATTACATATAAAATACAAGAAAATTATTCAAATTAAAAATCTCAAGAGATATGTATATTTTACTAATTAAATATTAAAAAAATTAATACGTTATTAATAAATCTATAAATAAATGTCCAAGGAGCTAATTCTAAGGCACACATTTTAAAGCTACTAACAAAAATAAATTCTTTTAAGTGTAACGATCCGACTGGTCATTTTGAGCAATTGCGTCCGGTTCGGCAGTTTGAGGTCACGTGTAGCTTCACACAATGTATTATGACTTGCGTGCATCATCAGTTCGCGTTTTTGAGAAGTTCGGAAAGAATTTTTAGAAGCGACTTCCATTTGAGAAGCTTGAAGTTGAAAGAATTGACCAAGATTTGACTTTTGAGTATTTGACCTCGATTGGAGTTTCGATGGTTCCGATAGGCTCGGGAGGTAATTTTGGACTTAGGCGTACGTCTGGATTTGAATTTGGTGGTTCTTAGGGTAATTTGAAGCATTTTGGTAAAAATTTGGAAAGTTGAAGATTTGGAAGATCGAAAGGTTTGGTCGAGAGTTGACTTTGGTGATATCGAGGTCGGAATGCGATTCCGAGAGTTGAAACAACTCCATTACGTCATTTGGGACTTGCCTACAAAATTTGGTGCCATTTGGAGTTGATTTGATATGGTTCGGACGCTTGGTTGCGATGCTAGAAGTTCTTGAAGTTCAAGGTGATTTTCATGTGTTTTTGGCATCTGATTCATGGTTCTAGAGGTTATTTTGGTGTTCTGATCACGCGAGCGAGTCCGTGTTATGTGATCAAACTTGTATGGGTGTTTGGTTTGGAGCCTCGGGGGCTCGGGTGACTTTCGGATTAGCTTTGGATTGATTTGCTAACATTTTGTGTGCTGGTTCCGATTTTCTCGCATTTGCGAGGTTTTGGTCGCAAATGCGACTACCGCAATTGCGAGGTAGTCATCGAAATTGCAAACCTAGGTTAATGGGGATTTGGGTCGCATTTGCAAAGAAATTACCGCTTTTGCGAAGCCTCCAGAGTTCGTATTTGCGAACTCCCTATCACATTTGCGATGAAGGCAGTACTGCTCCATACTTCGCTTTTGCGAAGGATTCTTTATGTCACGACCCCAATCCCGGTCGTGATGGTGCCCAACACAATGCTAGGCAAGCCCGACCATTTGAACACTCTCAACCCAGGTACGAAACACATTACCAATTAATAGAGTTAAATTACCAGTTAAGCATGATTCTAATCTGTGATAATAGCTAAATCAGTGCGGAAAAACCATAGCAAATACCAAAAACAACGCCCAAAGGATCTGGTGTCACGAGTCTAGAGCCTCTACATACAACCGAGTAGCAACCTATACATGTAAAGGTCTAAAATGCGGAAACAAAGGGGATAAGGGGAGGAATCGAGTCCTGCGGACGCCATGCAGCTACCTCGATAACTCCGGTATCAAATCTGAGCAACAGCAAAGCACTCTACGGAGCCTCCTGGATACCTGTATCTGCACACATGGTGCAGGGAAGTAAAGTGAGTACTCCGACTCAGTGAGTAACAGAAATAAATAACGACTGAAGGTAAGAAAACTCGTAAAAACACTACACAGTTCTATATCAAAAGCAAATGCAGTAAACAGCAGCTAAGTGAGGAAAACGGGTGAATATCCCTCGAACCAGTACACAACTCACTTACTCCTCTCAAAGTCCGATAATTTACCTACATTGCTGCGGCGTGTAGCCCGATCCGTACAGTATACTGCTGCGGTGTGCAGCCCGATCCATATATATATATATATACTGCTGCGGCGTGCAACCCGATCCAATAATAATATATACTGCTGCGGCGTGCAGCCCGATCCAATAATAATATATACTGATGCGGCGTGCAGCCCGATCTAATAATAATAGTCGACTGCGCTCACTGGGGGTGTGCAGACTCCAGAGGGGCTCCTACAGCCCAAGCGCTATAATACTGCGGCGTGCAGTCCGATCCATATAATATATCACTGCAGCGTGCAGTCCGATCCATATATGTATATATGTATTCCGCTGCGGCGTGCAGCCCGATCCGGTATATATATCAAATACCCTCACTATGGGGCCCTTGACCCCTCTCAGTCAATATAGACTTGGTCTCTCGGGCCCACTCAGCTAAGACAGGGTTTCTAACCCTAGGTGTTCCTCATTTGGATTGCCAATTTCTAAAGCCGGTTCATATTATGTTTAACAGTTAAGAACATGACTGAGGGTATGATTTCGACAAGTAAAGTGAAGTCAACTAGTACAAAGTACCCCCTAAGGGTTCTACAGATCGGCACAAGGCCCCAAACATGGCAACTAGCCCAGAATATACTGATATTAATTAAGTCTCAGCCAAAAATACAATAGAGTCATCAATCGGGGTGGACCGAGTCCGAATCCCCAGCAATAACAACCCCACGCTCATCATACAATGTGTGTTTCATCTCAACATAGCACCACATAGTGCAAATCTGGGGTTTCAAACCCTCAGAACGTCATTTATAACCGTTACTCAGCTCAAGCCGTCCGAAATCCTAGCTCGCTTTGCGCTTGCCTCGCAAATCAACCTCCTCGTGCGTAGAATCTGGTCAAAACCACAAGGAATACATCATAATGGGCTAAGGGAACATAACCCAATCGAAAAGACTCGATCACCTCCAATACCGATAATGAAGCATAGAGAAACATAAAAATGAGGGAAACGGGGCGGTAACTCACGTGACGACGGGCTGGGTCGTCCTATCCTCCCTAACTAAAACAAACGCTCGTCCTCGAGCGGGTCAAGAAACATACCTGGAGCCATAAACAGGTGAGGATATCTGCTCCGCATCTCCCGCTCGGTCTCCCAAGTAGCCTCCTCCACGGGCCGACCTCTCCACTGCACCTTCACTGAAGCTATATTCTTTGATCTCAACTTTCGAACCTGACGACCCAAAATAGCCACTGGCTCCACATCATATGTCAAATCTTCATCCAACTGAACAGTGCTGAAGTCTAATACATGAGACGGGTCCCCAACATACTTCCGGAGCATAGATACATGAAATAGCGGATGCACGCTCGACAAGCTGGGTGGCAAAGCAAGCTCATAAGCCACCTCCCCAATCCTCCTAAGTACCTCAAAAGACCCAATGAACCGCGGACTCAGCTTCCCTTTCTTCCCAAACCGCATAACACCCTTCATGGGCGAAACCTTCAGCAAGACCTTCTCACCTACCATATAGGACACATCCCGAACCTTCCGGTCCGCATAACTCTTCTGACGCGACTGTGCTGTACGAATCCTCTCCTGAATCAGCTTCACCTTCTCTAAGCATCCTGAACCATCTCTGTCCCCAATAACCTAGCCTCTCCGGGCTCGAACCATCCAACTGGAGATCTACACCGCCTCCCATACAGCGCCTCATACGAAGCCATCTGAATTCTCGACTGATAACTGTTGTTGTAGGCAAACTCTGCAAGCGGCAAAAACTCATCCCATGAACCCCCAAAATCAATAACACAGGCACGCAACATGTCCTCCAATATCTGAATAGTGCGCTCGGACTGCCTGTCCGTCTGAGGATGGAATGCTGTGCTCAACTCTACCTGCGTACCCAACTCCCGCTGAAATGTCCTCCAGAACTAAGAAGTGAACTGAGTACCCCTATCTGAGATAATAGAGACTGGAACCCCATGCAATCGGACAATCTCCCGGATAAAGATCCCTGCCAGCCGCTCCGAAGAATAAGTAGTACATACTGGAATGAAGTGCGCGGACTTGGTCAGCCAATCCACAATCACCCAAATCGAATCGAACTTCTTCAAAGTCCGAGGGAGACCACTCATAAAATCCATAGTAATCCTCTCCCGCTTCCACTCGGGAATAATCATCTGCTGAAGTACACCGCCCGATCTCTGATGCTCGTACTTAACCTGCTGACAGTTGAGATACCGAGCTACAAACCCCACTATATCCTTCTTTATCCTCCTCCACCAGTAGTGCTGCCTCAAATCCTGATACATCTTCGCGGCACCTGGATGAATAGAATACCGCGAGCTGTGGGCCTCCTCCAATATCAAATCCCGAAGCCCATCCACATTGGGCACGCAAATCCGGACCTGCATCCTCAACACGCCATCGCTATCAATGGTCACATCCCTTGCATCATCATGCTGAACCCTGTCCTTAAGGACAAGCAAATGCGGATCATCATACTGGCGCTCTCTGATGCAGTCATACAAGGAAGACCGAGAAACAACACAAGCCAACACTCGACTAGGCTCTAAAATGTCTAATCTCACCATCCGATTGGCTAAAGCCTGAACATCAACCGCGAAGGGCCTCTCCCCAACTGGAATGTACGCCAAACTCCCCATGTTAACCGCCTTCCGGCTCACAGCATCGGCCACCACATTGGCCTTCCCCGGGTGATACAAAATGGTAATATCATAGTCCTTGAGTAACTCTAGCCACCTCCGCTGCCTCAAATTAAGATCTTTTTGCTTGAATAGATGCTGAAAACTGCGATGATCGGTGAATACCTCACAGGATACTCCATACAAGTAGTGCCTCCAAATCTTCAAAGCATCAACTATAGCAGCCAACTCCAAATCATGTATAGGGTAGTTCTTCTCGTTGGGCTTCATCTGACGAGAAGCATATGGAATAACTCTACCCTCCTGCATCAACACACATCCGATCCCCACTCTCGAAGCATCACAATACACAGTGTAAGAACCTGAAGCTGATGGCAATACCAACACTGGAGCCGTGGTCAAAGCTGTCTTGAGCTTCTGGAAGCTCTCCTCGCACTCATCCGACCACACAAATGGAGCACCCTTCTGAGTCAACTTGGTCAAGGGCGATGCAATGGAGGAAAATCCCTGAACAAACCGGCGATAATACCCTACCAACCCAAGGAAACTACGAATCTCCGTGGGTGAGGTCGGTCTAGGCCAACTCTGCACCGCCTCTATCTTCTTCGGGTCGACCTGAATACCCTCGCTAGACACCACGTGTCCCAAGAAAGCCACTGACCCAAGCCAAAACTCACACTTGGAGAACTTTGCATAAAGCTTCTCCTCCCTCAATCTCTGTAATACCACTCGTAAATGCTGAGCGTGCTCCTCCTGGCTACGCGAGTACACCAATATATCATCAATAAAAACAATCACGAATGAATCCAGATATGGCCGAAATACATTGTTCATCAAGTGCATGAATGCGGCTGGGGCATTGGTCAGCCCAAAGGACATAACAAGAAACTCATAGTGACCATATCTAGTCCTGAAAGCCGTCTTCATAATATCTGAAACCCTGATCTTCAGCTGGTGATACCCTGAACGGAGATCAATCTTGGAGAACACCTTTGCTCCCTGAAGCTAGTCAAACAAATCATCAATGCGGGGTAGAGGATACTTGTTCTTCACCGTTACTTTGTTCAATTGCCTGTAGTCAATGCACATTCTCATTGTGCCATCTTTCTTCTTCACAAATAGGACCGGTGCTCCCCACGGCGATACACTCGGACGAATGAACCCCTTATCTAGGAGTTCTTGAAGCTGCTCCTTCAACTCTTTCGACTCTGCTGGTGCCATACGATAGGGAGGAATAGAAATGGGCTGAGTGCCCGGCACCAGGTCAATACCAAAGTCAATATCCCTGTCCGGCGGCATGCCCGGCAGGTCTGCAGGGAACACATCAAGGAACTCCCTCACAACAGGAACAGAATCAAGACTGGGAGTCTCAGCTCCCATATCCCTCACAAAAGCCAAATATGATAGAAAACCTTTTCCAACCATCCGCTGGGCCTTTAGAAAAGAAATCACCCTACTAGGCACATAGTCAGTCATACCACACCATTCGATCCTCGGAATACCCGGAATAGCCAACGTGACTGTCTTAGCATGACAGTCCAGAATAGCATGACACGGAGATAACCAGTCCATGCCCAGAATAACATCAAAATCTACCATGCTCAATAGCAACAGATCAACTTGGGTCTCCAGACCCCCGATAGTAACCAAACATGACCGGTATACATGGTCCACAACAACAGTATCACCCACCGGGGTAGATACATGGACAGGTAAAGCAAGACACCCTCGGGTCGTACCCAAATGATGAGCAAAATATGAAGACACATAGGAATAGGTGGAACCGGGATCAAATAAAACTGAGGCATCTCTGTGGCAGACTGAAATAATACCTGTAATAACAGCATTAGAAGCAATAGCATCTGTCCTGCCCTGGAGAGCATAAAAGTGAGCCTGACCACCGCCTGATCGACCACCACTCCTGGGGCGACCCCTGGCTGCCTGACCCTCACCCTAGCTGGCGGGGTGGGTGCTGAAAAAACTGGACCCGAAGATGAGGGCTAACCCTTCTACTGAGATGAGCTAGCAGCACGACAAGGACACTCCCTCCGCATATGCCCGAACTCTCCACACTTATAGCAACTCCCGGGTGCTGGGAACTGGGACTGAAGGGAACCCCTCGTGCCGGAGTGACTAGCTGATGCACTCGGCCTGGAAGAACCCTGAGCAGATGGAGCACGAGACGAACTCTGTGCTGGAAGAGCGCTGAGAGATGGCTGACTCTGCTGAGAACCCTGATAACCACGACCTGAAGATCCTCCTCGGTACTCGGGTCGAGCTGACTGCGCGGGCCTGAAGGAACGACCCCGACCCTGCTGGGACTGGCCCCTCGAAGGAGCGCCACTGTAACTACCAGAACCTCGAGGCCTCCTGGCCTCCCTCTCATCTCGATCCTGCCGGCGAACCGACTCAATCTCTCGGGCTATATCGACCACCTCCTCGAATGTGGCACCCAGCACTCGCTCCCTAGTCATAAGAACACGAAGAGGGTAGGTGATACCATCAACAAACCTCCGGATACGCTCACGATCTGTCGGAACCAGCCAAACTGCATGACGAGACAACTCAGAAAATCTCATCTCATACTGGGACACTATCATATCTCCCTACCGTAGCCCCTCAAACTGTCTGCACAGCTCCTCCCTGCGAGACTGCGGTACATACTTCTCCAAGAAGAGAGTGGAGAACTCCTGCCATGTCAAAGGTGCTGCACCGGTCGGCCTACACCGCTCATACGCCTCCCACCAAGTGAAGGCAGCTCCCGTAAACTGAAAGGTAGTAAAAGCCACACCACTGGACTCAAGAATCCCCGCTGTACGGAGCATCCGCTGACATCTGTCGAGAAAACCCTGGGCATCCTCGCTCTCAGCTCCACTAAATATCGGAGGCTGGAGTCTACCAAACCTCTCGAGGCGACGCTGCTCGTCCTCGGGCATAACTGGAACCCTAAACTCCTGTACTGGTACCACTGGCTGAGCTGGAGGTGCCTCTGGAGTCTATAATCCCTGTGCTACCTGCTCAGGTGTGCGAGCAGCGGGGGTCTGATTGCCTCCCCCGACCTGTGAAGTAGCTGCTGGTGCTGTAGTGGCTGAAACCACCTGAGCCAGGCCCGTGCACACTGTCAAGATCTGAGCTAACGTCTCCTGAAGGCCAGGAATCACTATGGGCACAGCCGGTGCCTGAGCTGGTACTGCTAGAACCTGATCCGGAACTGGGGCAGCTGGTGGATCAATAGGTGCTGCCCTCGCTGCTCTACCTCGGCCACGACCGCGTCCACGGCCTCTGGTGGCCTCAGTAGGTGGCATTGGTGGTCGTCTGCCACGTCCGGTAGCTCGTGTCCTCACCATCTGTGAGAGAATAAAATAAGGAGAAGATTAGTATTCGGATCAACAAGTTCGCACGACAAGAATTTCAAGAATGTGGAATTTTCCTAAAGGTTCTGCAGCCTCTCGAGGATAAGTACAGACGTCTCCGTACCGATCCGCGAGACTCTACTAAACCGGCTCATGACTCGCGAGACCTAGTAACCTAGGCTCTGATACCAACTTGTCACGAACCCAATCCCGGTCGTGATGGCGCCCAACACAATGCTAGGCAAGCCCGACCATTTGAACACTCTCAACCCAGGTACGAAACACATTACCAATTAATAGAGTTAAATTACCAGTTAAGCATGATTCTAATATGTGATAATAGCTAAATCAGTGCGGAAAAACCATAGCAAATACCAAAAACAACGCCCAAAGGATCTGGTGTCACGAGTCTAGAGCCTCTACATACAACCGAGTAGCAACCTATACATGTAAAGGTCTAAAATGCGGAAACAAAGGGGATAAGGGGAGGAATCGGGTCCTGCGGACGCCATGCAGCTACCTCGATAACTCCGGTGCCAAATCTGAGCAACAGCAAAGCACTCTACGGAGCCTCCTGGATACCTGTATCTGCACACATGGTGCAGGGAGTAAAGTGAGTACTCCGACTCAGTGAGTAACAGAAATAAATAACGACTGAAGATAAGAAAACTCGTAAAAACACTACACAAATCTATATCAAAAGCAAATGCAGTAAAAAGCAGCTAAGTGAGGAAAACAGGTGAATATCCCTCAAACCAGTACATAACTCACTTACTCCTCTCAAAGTCCGGTAATTTACTTACACTGTTGCGGCGTACAGCCCGGTCCGTACAAGTATACCTGCTGGCGGGTGTGCAGCCCGATCCATATATATATATAATACTCTGCGGCGGCGTGCAACCCATCCAATTAATTATATATACTGCTGCGGCGTGCAGCCCGATCCAATAATAATATATACTGATGCGGCGTGCAGCCCGATCTAATAATAATAGTCGACTGCGCTCACTGGGGTGTGCAGACTCAGAGGGCTCCTACAGCCAAGCGCTATAATACTGCGGCGTGCAGTCCGATCCATATAATATCACTGCAGCGTGCAGTCCGATCCATATATGTATATATGTATTCCGCTGCGGCGTGCAGCCCGATCCGGTATATATATCAAATACCCTCACTATGGGGCCCTTGACCCCTCTCAGTCAATATAGACTTCGGTCTCTCGGGCCCACTCAGCTAAGACAGGGTTTCTAACCCTAGGTGTTTCCCATTTGGATTGCCAATTTTCTAAAGCCGGTTCATATTATGTTTAACAGTTAAGAACATGACTGAGGGTATGATTTCGACAAGTAAAGTGAAGTCAACTAGTACAAAGTACCCCCTAAGGGTTCTACAGATCGGCACAAGGCCCCAAACATGGCAACTAGCCCAGAATATACTGATATTAATTAAGTCTCAGCCAAAAATACAGTAGAGTCATCAATCGGGATGGACCGAGTCCGAATCCCCAGCAGTAACAACCCCACGCTCATCATACAGCGTGTGTTTCATCTCAACATAGCACCACATAGTGCAAATCTGGGGTTTCAAACCCTTAGAACGTCATTTATAACCGTTACTCACCTCAAGCCGGCCGAAATCCTAGCTCGCTTTGCGCTTGCCTCGCAAATCAACCTCCTCGTGCGTAGAATCTGGTCAAAACCACAACGAATACATCATAATGGGCTAAGGGAACACAACCCAATCGAAAAGACTTGATCACCTCCAATACCGATAATGAAGCATAGAGAAACATAAAAATGAGGAAAACGGGGTGGTAACTCACGTGACGACGGGCCGGGTCGTCACACTTTGCTTTGCGAGGTCGCATTTGCGAACCCAGTATCGCAAATGCGACATCTGCAGCCTGCTAAAAGCTGGGCATTCCGAATCTTAGCTTCATTTTATCATATTTTGAACCCTGCTTCCGAGAGTGTGCAATTTTGAGAGAGGATTTTCATATCAAATCATTGGGTAAGTGTCTCTAATCGATTTTCAACTATATTTTGTGATTATATCTTAGATTTAACATCAAATTCATGAGAATATAAAGGAAAATTTGGGAAATATTGTAAAATCTTTCAAAAATGAAAAGTGATGATTTGAAGTGTCACGACCCAAATTCCATTGTAGGTCGTGATGGCGCCCAACACCGTTGTTAGGCAAGCCAACCCTAATCAACTAGTGAGTTCTCATTCTTTTAAATGAATACTCCCAACATTTACTTAACTTAAATTTAAAACAATCGATAATTAACAAATTATAAGGCAACTAAATCGGGAAAGACTAAAGGGAATCATAATAATAGGAATACAACCCAAAAATAATAGTCTACTAATGTGTGTGCCAGGATCCGGTGTCACAAGTACTAGGGCAACTAGTAGAATGCACAAAAAGAATAACTATCCTACTGCCTGAAATAGAATAGATAGTAATAACAAAATGAGAGACTTTTGCATGCTGCTGAACGGCTCAGAAGGGGGCAGCTCACCGCGAGATCTCGATCAAGTATCAGGAATGCACGCCAGACGGGTAGCCAGATGCACCTGCCTCAGATCCTGTACAGTTAAGTACAGAAGCATAGTATGAGTACATAAACAATATGTACCCAGCAAGTATCCAGTCTAACCTTGAAGAAGTAGTGATGAGGGCTCGACTTGACACCTACTAGGGTCAATAATAATAAAGTTTAACTGTTACGCTAAGCATGAATAGCATGAATACAATGACAGTCCAAAAACAAGGAGACATAAGATATTCTTCCATAAATAACATATCATTTCAGTCATATCATGTAATGACTTACTATTCAAAGCATTAAAGTGGTGTAAATCACGGAAAGTTCTACATAAATAACATGCGCACATTGTGCCGAGGTCATATGGCCCAGTCCAATATAATATTAATTGTGCACTGTCAGAGTGTCGAATGGCGCGAATCATAGATGCATCTATTTAATACCGAGGCGCTCGGCCCGATCCACAAATAATAATTTATTACCAAGAAGTACACATTGTCCATTCATAGTCAAGGAATTCATAATAATTCTCAAGTAAGTGAGTTTAGCCGTCTATATTTATTTACCAATTTCCAGCATGAATTAAGTTATCTTAGTAGCAAGTAAGGACGCAAGCATTTGCAAGTATAGCATGATACGAGTCCTAAACTACCCAGACAATTAGCATAATAGTAGCTACGTACGGGCTCTCGTCACCACGTACGTACGTAGCCCCCACAGATAGTTATATACATTTATTTAATTCACCTATGGGGTTAATTTCCCTCTTACAAGGTTAGAAAGGAGACTTACCTTGCCTCAAAGCTTACTTCCAAATTCAAGAATGCGCTCAAACCCTCAAATCGGAGCCAAACGATCCAAAACTATTCAAATGGGGTAAGAACTAGTCAATACATGCTCAAGAGTTCATATTCTAACTATTAAAGAAATTTCCCAACCCTAAATGCAAAGTTCCTAAAATTCATCCCCAGGCCCCACGTGTTTCGGAAATTTTTGAAGAAAGTTGTTACCCATAAGCTAAGGATCAAGAATATATGATTTTTACTTCATTCCATAACGAATTTCGTGGTTAAATCTTGTTTTTATCAAAAACCTTGGTTTTACTCTAATCCCATGATTTTCACTAATCTTTACATGTTAATCTACCTAAAATCCAAGTATTTAACTCACATATAGTAGGAATCACTTACCTCCAAAGGCTTGGTGAAAACCCCCTCTCAAGAGCTCTAAAATCGCCCAACAATGGAGTGGAAAGAGCGAAAAATGACTAACTCCCGTAATAAATGAAGGTCACTGCCTTCAGTAATTTCTGCATCTGCGGCCCTGGGCCGCACCTTGCCCACCGAATCTGCGGAATTTCACTAGGCCGGCTGGGCCGCTTCTACGGAAGGCTAACTGCTTATGTTGTTCTGCTTCTGCGGTTTCTGGGCTGGCCACCCACGGCCACATATGCAAGACAAAGCCCGCACCTGCAAGCTCGCATCTGCGGCTGACCAACCGCAGGTGCGGTTATGACAAAAGCTGGGCATTCAGCCCTTGCCCAAAATTTCCAACTTGGTCCGAGCCTCGTCCGATTGGCGCTCAGGGCCTCGGGGCCCCGTCCTAACACACCCACAAGTTTGTAATGATAAAACGGACTCGCTCGAACCCTCAGAACACTGGAAACAACATCAAAAGTAGGAATCACACCCTAAAACCAATTGATTCAAACTTATGAACTTCAAGTTCTTCAATTTACTTCCAATGTGACGAAACACGCTTATACTACTTGGATTGACACCAAATTTTGCGTGCAAGTCTTAAATGACATTATGGAACTATTCCCGGTCTCAGAATTCTGTTCGGACCTCGATATCACAAAAACCTACTCCAAACCAAATTTAAAGAATTTCAAAATCCTTAAAGAATCAACTTTCACTATTAGGTGCCAAAACACTCCCGGGTTATCCAAAACCCGATCCGGACATATGCCCAAGTCCGAAATCATCATACGAACCTGTTAGAACCTTCGAATCCTGATTCTGAGGTCGTTTACTCAAAATATTGATCGAAGTCAAACTTGGCCTTTTAAGCCAACCTTAAGGAACCATGTGTTTCGATTTCAACTCAAACTCATCCAAATCCCGAACCAACCATCCCCGCAAGTCATAAATCAGTAATAGCAAGTATGGGAAGTCTTATTTAGGGGAACGAGGTTCTAGAAAACAAAACGACCAGTCGGGTCATTACATTCTCCACCTCTTAAATAAACATTCATCCTCCAACGGGTTTAGATTCATACCTGAAGTGCTAAATAAGCGTGGATATCTGCTCCGTATGTCCTCCTCAGACTCCCAGGTCGCCTCCTCGACTGGTTGGCCCCTCCAATGAATTGGATCTCAATTGGTGATTCTGTTAATCAACAATAGCAATTGGCTCCTCCTCATACCCCAAGCTCTCATCTAGCTGAATAGTGCTGAAGTCTAACACATGCGACATGTCGGCGTGGTACTTCTGGAGCATGGACACGTGAAAAACCGGATGAACTCCTAATAGGATGGGGGTAAAGCAAGCTCATAAGCAACCTCCCCAACTAGCCTCAACACCTCAAATGGGCCTATAAACTTGAGGCTCAACTTGCCCTTTTTTCCGAATCTCATAATACCCTTCATCGGCGAGACTTTCAAGAGAACCTTCTCGCCGACCATGAATGATACATCCCGCGCCTTCTGATCTGCATAACTCTTCTGTCTGGACTGTGCTGTGCGAAGCCGCTCCTGGATCAACTTTACCTTCTCCAAGGTATCTTTCACCAAATCTTTACCATATAACTTAGCCTTACCAGGCTCAAACCACCCGATAGGAGATCGACATTGTCGACCATATAAAGCCTCAGATGGAGCCATCTCGGTGCTGGACTTATAACTGTTGTTGTAAGCAAACTCGGCAAAGGGCAAGAGCTGATCCCACCGCCCTCCAAAGTCAATCACACATGCTCTAAGCATGTCCTCTAGAATCTGAACTATCCGCTCTGACTGCCAGTCGTTCTCCGGGTAAAATGCTGTGCTGAGCTCTACACAGGTCCCCAACTCACTCTGTACGGCTCTCCAAAAATGGGAAGTGAACTGAGGGCCTCTATCTAATATGATGGAAACAGGCACACGGTGCAACCGAACTATCTCCCGAATATAGATCTGAGCCAACCTCTCTGAAGTATAGGTAGTCACAACCGGAATGAAGTGTGCCGACTTGGTCAACCTGTCGACAATGACCCAAACTGCATCAAACTTCCGCAAGGTCTGCGGCAACCCAACTACGAAGTCCATAGTAATGCACTCCCATTTCCACCCAGGTATAGGCATCTGCTAAAGTAGGCCACCTGGCCTCTGGTGCTCATACTTAACCTGCTGGCAATTCAAGCACCTAGCCACATACTCAACTATGTCTTTCTTTATCCGCTGCCACCAATAATGCTGCCTCGGGTCACGATACATCTTCGTAGCACCTGGATGAATAGAATACCGTGAACTGTGTGCCTCCTCTAGAATCCTCTCCCTCAAGCCATCGACATTAGGAACACATAGACGACCCTGGAGTTGCAGAACACCTTCCTCGCCAATAGAAACCTCATTGGCACTACCCTGTAGCACCGTCTCTCTTAGAACTACCAAATGCAGATCATCGAACTGCCGAGCCTTGATCTGTCCCAATAATGAAGACTGGGCAACAATACACGCAAGGACTCGGCTGGGCTCTGAAAAGTCCAACCTCACAAGTCTGTTAGCCAAGGACTGAATGTCCAAGGCTAATGGCCTCTACTCCGCTGAAATGAATGCCAAGCTACCCATACTCTCGGCCTTCCTACTTAAGGCATCTGTGACCACATTTGCCTTGCCCGGATGATAAAAAATGGTGATGTCATAATCCTTAGTAACTCAAACCACCTACGCTGCCTCAAATTGAGATCCCTCTGCTTGACCAAATGTTGCAAGATGCAATGATCAGTATAAACCTCACATGAAACCCCATACAGATAATGCCTCCATATCTTAAGAGCATGAACAATCGCTGCTAACTCTAGATCATGCACGGGGTAATTCTTCTCATGAATATTCAGCTGACATGAAGCATATGCAATAACTCGCCCCTCCTGCATCAATACACAACCCAAGCCAACATGTGAAGCATCGCAATATACCGTATACATCCCCAATCCGGAAGGCAATACTAGAACCGGTGTTGTAGTCAAAGCTGTCTTGAGCTTCTGAAAGCTCGCCTCACAATAATCGGACCATCGGAAAGGAGCTTCTGGGTCAATCTAGCCAAAGGTGATGCAATGGATGAAAAGCCCTGCACAAATCGACGATAATAACCTGCTAACCCCAGGAAACTCCTGATCTCAGTCACTGAAGTAGGACGTGGCCAACTCTGAACTGCCTCAATCTTCTTAGGATCCACCTTAATACCCTCTCCTGATACAACATGCCCCAAGAATGCTACTGACTCAAGCCAAAACTCACACTTGGAGAACTTAGCATATAGCTTTTGCTCTCGCAATGTCTAGAGCACTACTCTCAAATGCTGCTCGTACTCCCCCAGGCTAGGCGAGTAGATCAAGATGTCATCAATGAAGACAATAACAAAGGAATCAATATAAGGCCTGAACACCCTGTTCATCAAATCCATATACACCGCTAGGGCATTAGTCAAGCCGAAGGACATTACCAGAAACTCATAATGGCCATATCTAGTACGGAAATCAGTCTTCGGGACATTTGAGTCCCGAATCTTCAGATGATGATACCCTAATCTCAAGTCGATCTTAGAGAACACCCTAGCACCCTGCAACTGGTCGAACAAATCATCAATGCACGGCAACGGGTACTTGTTCTTGACGGTAGCCTTGTTCGATTTGTGGTAATCAATGCACATCCGCATAGTCCTATCCTTCTTCTTCACAAACAACACTGGTGCACCCCAAGGTGACACACTCGGTTGTCGTGCCTCTTTTTCTCGCGAAATCGGGTTTTGACATGTGACAAATCTTTTAAGGAAGGGTTTTAAAAGAGAGATTCGCCACCTAACGGATTAAGGTGCGTTAGGGCACCCATTTGCAAATAACTCTGTTTGACCAGTTTGCATCACCAAAGATCGGGTAAGGGCTCGAAATTACCTCGAAGAGAAGGTGTTAGGCACTCTTCGAGGTCCACAACTGTGGATCCGGGCCGAACTCAATTATATGAATTAGTCTATATGATCAAAGATAAGAAAATAATGGGATTTGGGGAGTTCATTACTAAACATAAATAATAGATTGAAAGGCAAGGTGGGGGA
This sequence comes from Nicotiana attenuata, assembly GCF_001879085.1. Classification (NCBI taxonomy): domain Eukaryota; kingdom Viridiplantae; phylum Streptophyta; class Magnoliopsida; order Solanales; family Solanaceae; genus Nicotiana; species Nicotiana attenuata. The sequence goes on from NC_031997.1 coordinate 33,117,749, forward strand.
GGGGTCCTAATTTTTTAGCCTAAAGGATCACCCCGTGCAACATAAGTAATACTTCGTAACTCCCTCGAGATTGGGTGTTACTCATATTATTCAGCAGGCATAGACTATCATCTCTTGCTACCCGATTACTATCTTTAAGTTGTTTACCAGAAGCGCACTAATCAATTCTAAGTTGTGTCCTATGCGTGCACTACCCGTCCCATGCCTGTGGTCCAGGAGGCATTTGGACATCTATTTCATGGTGGTTCTAGACCTTAACTTAGGCTGCTCAACAATGTTAAAAAGCTAGGCGACATTCAAAACACACTGGACTTTCATTTAAGAGCAAGTAACGGCTTAAGTTGGCCTCAACAATTAGAAAACAAATACACGCAAGTGAGATTACCAAAGACAGTTGCTGATTTTAGATAGTTAAGATTACAAAAACCTATAGGTAGGATCTCTATATGAATCTAGATTTTATGGGCGAACAGTTATGCGCAAAAGCCATTATACTTTCCAAAAACCTATATGATTTGCCTACTGATTTTGAACATAAGGGGATTAAAACTATAGTCATTAGGTGTTTTACGCGATAATAAATAGTGGCAATCGCAGAAACATATCCAGAAGTATATGTTTTAGTCCTATAGGCATGTTTTCTAGTAAGAGTAACAACACAGTATTTGGAAACTCATGAATAAGCGGGCAGAAATTAGGTTGATTCAAACCTATAGGCATGCTTTCTACAATTTGTTCCAATTTTAGATCCTATAGGCATGATTTCTATAATTTGTACACAGAACAGCATGTGAATAAGGTTTTTGCACACACATTGGATATACAATTCCCTATAGGCATGGTTTCTAACACGATTAAACCAAGTATTGAACCTATAGGCAGGATTGCTAACACATAATGGCTGAACATAATAGGATACCTATAGGCATGATTTCTAACACACGATAACTGAACATGCAGTAGCACATTGTTGAACCTATAGGCAGGATTTCTACCCAATTTGTTGCAAGTATAAAAAAATCCCTTTCCCAATTTCACTAACACCCCAAAATGTTATTACAATAGTTATTACAGACTCAGAATTGAATGTAGTAAATTACAGAATAAGTATAACTATAGTGAGCCTACAACAGGCCCAAATGCACCTGGACGGGCCAAGCTTTCAACCCATAACAGCTCCAAATTTTATGTTCATAAATACAAAATAACCAGTCGTTGAATGATTCACCCATATATCAAGGCAGAGCCCAAATCCCTAGTGTGTCAGAGTTCCCAAGGGCTTCAAGAACCCAGGACAATGCTCACACTAGAGGGATTGATCAGAAAAAGTTCAGGGAAAAGACTAGGGACCAGGTCCTAGTGTGTCAGAGTTCACAAGGGTCTCACATGGACCCCGAGCAGTGCTCACACTAGAGAGGTCGGAGGACAGAACCTAAATAGCCTTAGCTTTCATCAGCTAAGAATGAGGATTCAGAAAGGCTAGATAGTAAATGAATAGGAGATGGTCAAAGAATTTCACAGAGGGGACAAAACGCATATACACAAACAAGTAGTAGACATGCTTGCACTTAGGCAAACTTAGTCAAGTTTTAGGAATTAATCACATGATAACAAGGCAGGTTCATAAACGTATTCATAGTGATAACAGAAGATCTAGATTAGATTAGGTGCAAACATTGGTGTCATAGAAAGGATCACATTAGCAACAGATTAGGACAGGTCAAAAACTGATTAAGGCAGTTACTAGGAGTGTCATAACACAGTAAGAACAGAGTTAAACAGGCCACATTATAATGTACTCAAAGCTGAGTTGTTATACTATTACGGAAGACATCTACACCTAGTTAATCTATCCACAAGAAAGGCAAAAAAGCATACTTACAAACAGGTTCATAACTTAAACTTCGAGAGATAGTTATCAATAACATAGAGTTAAGCTGGATTTCATTAATCAACTCAAAATAAGGTTCAAACATGTCTCAAACTGCAAGAAATAGCATTCAGGATAACATAGTCCAATTGTAGTTACACATTGAGCAAATAGTCATAATGAAATGGTAGAGGGTCTAATAACTCACCAGTTGAGATGAAATAGGGAATAAAGGAATCCAACAGTGTAATGAATATCACCAGACATAAACAAGAATTTGGGAATTTTTGGCCTTGGCTTTCAGCAGGCCAGGAATCAAAACACAGAGCAAAATTATTCAAGAGTGAGTGGAATCACACAGTTTTTGTATAGTAGTGAAAGATTTCGAACTCAGAACTTAGGACCTCTCTAAAGGGGAGTGGGGAGGGGTTTAAATAGTGCAGAAACTAAAACATAAACATGGAAAATAATTGATTCATACACTAAAAAGGCAAGAACTTAAATCGGTAAGGAAAGAAGTTGAAACCCTAATTTTAGGCAAAAAAAATACACAAATTCGGCGAAAAATACAGGCAAAGAATAACATATTACATAAAATGAACATAGACAGGAAACTATTCAAGAGAAACACATAATCAAACCAGATTTGGTTCGAGTAAAAAGGGTCTGAAACTCTGATTTGGGTAGACCACAAAATCGGCGAAAAATAAGGCAAAAAATCACGTATTTGCGTAAAACGAACATAGATAGGAGATTATTCAAAAGGAAACACAAAATCGAACCAGATTTGGTTCAATTAGAGAAGATCTGAAACCCTAATTTGGGTAAGTAAAAGAAATCGACAAAAATAGGCAGATATACAGGTAATAGAGTGAATAGAGACGGAATAATGCTAAAATCAGAGTTTGAACCGGTTTAGGTTCAAATCAAAAGAGAATATGAAACCCTAACCTTTAGGGTTAAGTATAAATCAGCGAGATACGAGAGAATCGGTACAAAGTAACGTGTTTCGACTCAAGATCGTCCAGATTCAAGAGGTAAACATAGATTTGGACCGAATCAAAGTGGGGTACTTGCCATGTTTAGGCAAGTACCTAAGTTATTCCATAAAATAACACCAAATAAGGAAAATATCTCGAGATGGTAGGTGAATGGGGAAAGAATCCCATTAGTAATGGGATTTGGGGAAATTTTAGTGAGGCAACAGAATTAGGGTTTATCGGGGAGGGGGGGGGGGAGAACAGAGGCGGCGGGATTAAGAAAATGAGGGATAGGGCTTGGGGGTAGAGATATAAGGAACGGGGGGTGATCGCTTATGAGCCGTTGATCATTTTTGATCAACGGCCGGGATTCGAGCGGATTGGGTTGGGTTTAATTGAATGGGTAAGGGTAATTGGGCCAGGGGTATTGGGCTTGGTTTGGGTAGCTTAGGTCCGAAACTTTGATTGAAAATTACGCTTGGTTTGGGTAGCTTAGGTCCGAAATTTTAATTGAAAATTGGGGCCGGATTTTAAATACCCAATTTTAATAAATAAATAATTATAAAAATAATTAATATATAACAAAAATATCATTTGGGCATGAAAATAATTTAAAACAATTATTTAACACTATAAATAAAAGGTTATTTTTTGCATAAATAATATAATCATAAGTACATATGGGCTATTATTGCAAAATGTGCAATTTAACCTTAAAATACAAATGTAATTATAAAAAATGTACTGAAAAATATTTAAACATTATGTTGTATAAATTATAAATTTAGATGATTAAATCATCATAAAAATAATATGAAGGTTAATTATTGGATATTTATATAATAAAAATGCAGAAATTGGGTAATCAACATCGTTCTCACAAACCCCTTTGATAACAACTCCTCAAGCTGCTCCTTCAACTCCTTCAACTCTATCGGAGCCATGCGGTACGGTGGGATAGATATTGGCTGGGTACCTGGAGCCCAATCAATACAGAAATCAATATCACGATCCGGTGGCATGCCTGGAAGGTCAGAAGGGAACACATCGGCGAACTCTCGGACCATTGGAACTGAATCAATCGTCGAAGACTTTGCAGCGGTGTCCTGAACATAAGCTAGATAAATCGAACAACCCTTCTCGACCATATGTCGAGTCTTCAGAAAAGAAATAACCCGACTAGATGTACTATCTGAGGAACCCCTCCACTCCAACCTCAGCAACTCTGGCATAGCTAAAGTAACGGTCTTGGCATGGTAATCTAGGACGACGTGATATGGGGATAACCAATCGATGCCCAGGATGACCTCAAAGTCGGTCATATCAAGCAACAAGAGATCTGCTTTAGTCTCAGAACCATAGAATGTGACCACACATGACCGATAGATCCGATCCACAACCACAGAGTCGCCCACAGGGGTGGACACATGAATAGGAGTACCCAAGGACTCACGAGGAATATCCAAGAAATGAGCAAACAGGGATGATACATATGAATAGGTAGGCCTTGATCAAATAGTACTGAAGAATCCTTACCGCTGATGGAAATAACACCTGTGATAATGGCATCTGAGGCCAATGCATCTGGTCGGCTGGAAAAGCATAGAATCTGGCTGGAGCACCGGCTGGCTGGCCTCCACCTGATTGAACAGTAGCTGGCTGACCTCTCCTTGCCTAACCTCCACCTCTAGGACGGCCCCTACCAGTCTACCTTCCGCATCTGGGCGGCTGGACAGTCGGTGCTGTAATTATGGGTTGCTGACCCTACTGCACTGCTTTGCCCATAGTCTGGGGCAGTATCTCCTCATATGATCGAGATCTCGCCACTCGAAACAGCCCCTCGGGTATAACACTAAAGTAGGAGCTGGAAGAACCCTGGGACCTGAATACCCACTGGAAGAACCCTGAATGGCTGGCGGGCAGTAAGAACTCTCTAGTATGGTGCTGAAATAGGGGTGCGCTGGAGCACCTCGAGGAGGTGGTGGTGCTGAATATGGGGTCCTACTGGGCTGACCCCTCCCAAACTGACGTCTACCCCTAGCCGGGGCACCTTTTAAACTCTCCGAAGAAACGGGCCCTCTTGACCTGCTGTATCTGCTCTCTACCCCTCTGATGGTAGCCCTCAATCCTCTGAGCAATCTCCACTACCAGCTGATAAGAAGTCCCCATCTCAACCTCTTGGGCCATGTTGGCCCTAATACCAAAATGCAACCTACAACAAACCTCCGCACTCTCTCTGTGTCAGTGGGAAGTATCATCAGTGCATGGCGGGACAACTCAAAAAACCTCACCTCATAGCCGGTGACAGACATCTGACCCTGCTCAAGCTACTCAAACTGATACCGCAACTCTTCCCTCTCAGAGGGTGGAATATCCTAACCAGGAAAAGTTGTGTCAACTGACCCCAACTAATGGGAGGAGAACTCGCTGGCCTGTCAAGAACATAAAACTGCCACCATCTACGGGCCTTGCCCTCCAGCTGGAAAGTAGTAAAGTCAACCCCATAAGACTCCAATATCCTCATGTTGTGCAGTCTGTCCCTGCACCTATCAATGAAATCCTGGGCATCCTCATGACGCTCACCTCCGAAGATAGGAGGGTGTAGCCTAGTCCATCTGTCCAATAACTTCTGCGGATCGCCGTCCGCAACTGGTTTGGGCTCGGGTACCACTGCGGCAACTGGCTGGGCCCCATCCGCGGGTAGTGCTCTGCTGCGGGCACCTCGCCCTGCTCATCAATAATAAGATCCCCCGCAGGATTCACCAGTGGTGCAACTGGGGCAGCTCTGGGACGCCCTCGTCCCCTACCTCGGGCAGGTGCCCTCCCCCGGCCTCTACCTCGGCCTCTAGCAACAGGCGGAGCAGCTCCTCCCGGGTCTGGAACGTCCGCCGTGCGCGTCCTAACCATCTGTGATAGAATAGAAGAAGTAAATTCAGTATACCATCAACTGCACGATAGAAGATGAATAAAGAGTAGTTTCCTAACACCTCATAGCCTCTCGAAGATAAGTACAGACGTCTCCGTAGCGATCCGCAAGACTCTATTAGGTTTGTCCATGACTTGTGAGACCTACGTGAACCTTGTGCTCTGATACCATGTTGTCATGACCCAAATTCCATTATAGGTCGTGATGGCGCCCAACACCGTTATTAGGCAAGCCAACCCTAATCAGCTAGTGAGTTCTCATTCTTTTAGAGGAACACTCCAACATTTACTTAACTTAAATTTAAAAAAATTGATAATTAATAAATTATAAGGCAACTGAATCGGGAAAGACTAAAGGGAATCATAATAATAGGAACTACCCAAATATAATAGTCTACTAATGTGTGTGCCAGGATCCAGTGTCACAAGTACTAGGGCAACTAGTAGAATGTACAAAAAGAATAACTATCCTACTGCCTAAAATAGAATTGACAGTAATAACAAAAGGAGAGACTCCGGCATGCTGCTGAACGGCTCAGAAGGTGGTAGCTCACCGTGAGATCTCGATCAAGTATTAGGAATGCGCGCCGGACGGGTAGCTAGATTCACCTACCTCAGATCCTGTACAGTTAAGTACAGAAGTGTAGTATGAGTACATAAACAACATGTACCCAGCAAGTATCCAGTCTAACCTCGAAGAAGTAGTGACGAGGGCTCGACTGACACCTAGTAGGGTCAATAATAATACAGTTTAAGTGTTACGCTAAGCATGAATAGCATGAATATAATTACAATCCCAAAACAAGGAGACATAAGATATTATTCCATAAATAACGTATCATTTCAGTCATATCATGTAATGACTTACGTTTCAAAGAATTAAAGCAGTGTAAATCACGGAAAGTTCTACATAAATAACATGCGCACATTGTGCCGAGGTTGTATGGCCCGGTCCAATATAATATTAATTGTGCACTGCCAGAGGTCGGATGGTGCGAACCATAGATGCATCTATTTACTACCGAGGCGCTCGGCCCGATCCAAAAATAACAATTTATTATCAAGAAGCACACATTGTCCATTCGTAGTCAAGTAATTCATACAAATTCTCAAGTAAGTGAGTTTAGCCGTCTATATTTATTTACCAATTTTTCAGCATGACTTAAGTGATCTTAGTAGCAAGTAAGGACGCAAGCACTTGCAAGTATAGCATGATACAGGTCCTAAACTACCCGGATAATTAGCATAATAGTAGCTTCGTACGGGCTCTCGTAACCACGTACGTACGTAGCCCCCACAGATAGTTACATACATTTATTTAAGTCACCTATGAGGTTAATTTCCCTCTTACAAGATTAGAAAGGAGACTTACCTTGCCTCAAAGCTTACTTCCAAATTCAAGAATGCGCTCAAACCCTCAAATCGGAGCGAAACGATCCAAAACTATTCAAATGGGGTAAGAACTAGTCAATACATGCTCAAGAGTTGATATTCTAACTATTAAAGAAATTTCCCAACCCTAAATGCAAGGTTCCTAAAATTCATCCCCGGGCCCACGTGCCCGGATTCTGAAATGTTTTGAAGAAAGTTGTTACCCATAAGCTAAGGATCAAGAATATATGATTTTTACTTCATTCCATAACGAATTTCGTGGTTAAATCTTATTTTTATCAAAACCCTAGGTTTTACTCTAATCCCATGATTTTCACCAATCTTTACATGTTAATCTACCCAAAATCCAAGTATTTAACTCACATATAGTAGGAATTACTTACATCCAAAAGCTTGGTGAAAACCCCCTCTCAAGAGCTCTAAAATCGCCCAACAATGGAGTGGAAATCAGCCAAAAATGACTAACTCCCGTAATAAATGAAGGTCACTACCTTTAGTGATTTCCGCATCTGCGGTCCTAGGCCGCACCTACGCCCAACGCATCTGCGGAAAATGGTCCGCTTCTACTGAATATCACTGGGCCAGCTGGGTCGCTTCTACGGAGAGATGACCACTTTTGTGGTTTCTGGGCTGGCGACCCACGGCCGCATCTGCGAGACAAAGCCTGCACCTGCGAACTCGCATCTGCGACTGACCAACCGCAGGTGCGGTTATGATAGAAGCTGGGCATTCAACCCTTGCCCAATATTTCCAACTTGGTCTGTGCCTCGTCCGATTGGCACTCGGGGCCCCCGGGGCCCTGCTTGTACACACCCATAAGTTTGTAATGATAAAACAAACTCGCTCGAACTCTCGGAACACCGGAAACAACATCAAAACTAGGAATCACATCCTAAAACCAATTGACTCAAACTTATGAACTTCAAGTTCTTCAATTTACTTCTAATGTGACGAAACACAGTTATACTACTCGGATTGACACCAAATTTTGCGTGCAAATCTTTAATGACATTACGGAACTATTCCCGGTCTCGAAATTCTATTCGGACCTTGATATCACAAAAACCTGTTCCAAACCAAATTTAAAGAATTTCAAAATCCTTAAGGAATCAACTTTCACTATTAGGTGCCAAAACGCTCCCGAGTTATCCAAAACCCGATTCGGACATATGCCCAAGTTCGATATCATCATACGAACCTGTTGGAACCTTCAAATCCTAATTCTGAGGTCGTTTACTCAAAATATTGACCAAAGTCAAACTTGGCCTTTTAAGCCAACCTTAAGGAACCAAGTGTTCCGATTTCAACTCAAACTCTTCCAAATCTCGAACCAACCATCCCCACAACTCATAAATCGGTAAAAGCAAGTAAAGAAAGTCTTATTTAGGGGAACGGGGTTCTAGAAAGCAAAACGACCAGTCGGGTCGTTACATGAAGGACGAATTATTATCGGGACTTGATAATTTTTGTATGGTCGAACTCATATCGGAATGGGTGTTCGGGTTTAGTAAATTTTGTTGGGTTTCGAGGTGCGGGCCCTGGAGTTGACTTTTTGCAGATTATATAAGGATCATAGCTTTGTTAATTGAAATTATTTTCTCTTACATTGTTTGATGTATTTAAGTCGTCTTTGGCTAGATTGGGCCGAGCGATGGTGAATTGGTAAAGGAAAACCTAAATTGAGTATTGAGTTGGCCGAATTGAGGTAAGTATCTTGTCTAACTTTGTGTTGGGGAAATCACCCCTTAGGAATTGAGTCAATTGTGCTATCTTGATATGTGAAAGCTGTGTACGCAAGGTGACGAGTGGGTACACGGTCTATATGTGGTATTGACCGGTTAGATTGTCTAATCTCTTTCCATGCCTTTGATTAAATTGTCATATTATGTGGTATCTTGTTGTTAGGCTACTCTTACATGCTCTATATGATGTTGTTAGCACTTATTTGCCTCTTGCTCGTTGTTTGGCCCTTAATTGCCTTAGTTGAAGTTATTGCCTTCCTTATTGTTTTGTTACTTCTTAATTGTGAGTTCCTCTTTGACCTTGTGCATATATGCTACATGTCCAAATTGTTGTGGTTGTCTGTGTAGTTATCACGTGCCTTACATGTCCTGTTATTTTGTAAAGGTTGTTGTATTCCTTTGATTTTTATGTAATTCCCTTGTGGTCGTGTACTCATACTCTTGGTTGAAGAAATTCTTGTAAATTGAGTTATTGAATTGTTGTTGTTGATTTAAATTATTGTACGGGGGATCGGGTTGCATGCCACAACAGGTGAAATAAGAGAGGTGGTGGAATAAGGGAGGATATTTATATTGTGATATTATTATTATACGGTAGGATCGGGTTGCACGCCGCAACAAGTGAAATAAGGGTGGATTATTATGGTGAAATAAGGTTGAATTATGATATTGATATTATATGGTGGGATCGGATTGCGCGCCGCAACATATTATGTTTATTGTCATGATATTGATATTGTACGGTGGGATCGGTTTGCACGCCGCAACAGGGAAAATAAGGGTGAATTGATATGGTGGAATAAAGGTGACTTATGATATTGATATTATAAGGTGGGATCGGGTTGCGCGCCGCAACATATCTTGTATTTTGGTATCCCCTGTTTTACTGTAATCTATGTGTTTGGTTTTCACTGTGTTCTGAGGATTGAGTTATTGTTATTGACTTATTGCCTTGTCGTCATTTCCTCAGCTCTTTTCCTAATACTATTATTCTGGTGAATTGATTTCCAAAGTGAATTTACTACGTTGAGTCATTACCTCCTGACCTGCTCAGTCGTTAGTAATATAGTGATTTAAAATGAAAGAACTAATATCATGCTAGCTTGTGTGACGACTTTAAGTTAGATCTCGCAGTATATTTCAGTATCTACTATTTTTAATAATCGTTATATTTTATTCAATTGCTTCCCTAGCTTAATCTTCTTAACCTGTCTGAGGTTTTTATTTTTACTTAAAAAGGAATTGTTATTATGTTTTAACTTAATAAATTCTATATTAAATGCAATATTTATTCGAGGTTGAATTTTATTTGAAAATGTTATTTTCTTCACTCAAATAATTTCTAAAACAAGACTCATCTTTCTCGTTGATTTTCTATTTGGCTTAGAAACTATAAATTTACTTTATGATGTATAAATAGAATCTCTTGAACATCTTAATTAGCAATTGACACGGATATTATGTACTGAGTAACACGTGGATTTCGCCGTGCAAAGTGAGATGGAAAGATGTGGGCACAAGGTGTCGTGTATGTTAAAGGGTTGGAAGTTGAGGTTTGTAGTACGAGATTACGAGAGATGGAATTATTGGAATCGTGTATTAGAAATAATTTATTTGGTTGAGTTGATATCGTTTTCCCTACTTGAGCACACTTACACTTATCTGTATCTCAACTATATTGTTGTTTAATTACTTGGTTATTTCTCGCTGCCATTCGTGTTTTCCCCTTATCGTCATTACTGTTTGTAATTTGATTTATTCCTGCTATTTGGCATTACTTTGATATCCTTATCTTGTTAGTTTTATGTCCTATCCTGCTCAGGTTTATATGTTCAGTAGGTGTCTTGACCTGGCCTCGTCACTGCTCTACCGAGGTTAGGCTTGATACTTACTGGGTACCACCATGGTGTACTCATACTACACTTCTGCACATCTTTTTGTGCAAAACCAGGTACTTCAGATCGAGTTGGTTTTGTGACTTATGCTTGGTGTGGCTGGAGACTTCAAGGTACACCTGCTGGACGTCCGCAGGCTCTGAAGTCACCTTTTATTGTATTTATTTCTATTGTTTCCTTTTGTGTATTCATTATGTATAACTATTCCTAGAAAGACTTATGACTTGTACTACCGGTTTTGGGATTGTAAATTGTACAGAGATTTCTATTTCGAAATTGTTCGATGTTAGTAAATATTGTCGTTATTTCTGTTAGTGTTAGGCTTACCTAGTTTTAAAGACTACGTGCCATCACGACTCCTTCGGAGGGATTTTGGGTCGTGACATTAAGATTGATGAAACAACTTTATAATTGTAGCTTATTTTGTAGATTTCATTCTCTTACTAACGATACAACGCTTGAATTGACAAACAAATTATATCCAAACTTTAAGCAAAAAGGTATCTGTAGCTTCCCCTTAAAGGCAATCCAAGTGCATAACAATTGAATCTTTTATATAAATATTTTATTTGTCCAATGAAGAAAATATCATGTGTAAATCCTTAAATCTTTTGTACTATGCAAGATGAAAACTTTTTTCAATTAAAAGATTATGGGCATATATATATTTTTAGAACTATTATTAGTAATCTTAGAGATTCTATATGACTTTTATTGAGGAGTAATTCTACAAAAAGAGTTCGGCTATAAATATGGATGTTGTTGTTATAGGTGAAAAGCTATTATGGAGAGGTGACTTAAAAAATCAGTTCCAAGAAAATTTTGACTTTTATTGTGAATGGTTGTTATATAGAGATACTATTATAGAAAGGTTGGACCGTATATATTTGGGTGCATATTGCATAAGATACTAGTAAGTCTTTTTTGTATGCAAGGGTATGCTAGTGATAATGAGGGCTTATTAGGTAATTAAATTCGTTTACAGTGATTTATAGCTGAGATATCTGAAAATAGACGCGACTTGAAATTTGAAATTTTTTTTTAATGACCGAGAAATTCGTCTAGAGCCAATTCTTTGGGCCAACTACAAGCCTTTGATATTCGGGGATGATGAAATCATCCTTTTATCATTCTTCACTTAAATATCAAATCTTAGTTTGCTCAGCGCAGAAATCGAATTCGTGATCTAAGACACAAGTCCCTCAAAGGCTCAAACTAGTGGAGCTTCTTGTCACAAAGGATGGACCACAGTGGTATTATTTTCTTCTTCCCAGCTAGAAGAGGGATCGTAGAAATTAGACCTCAAGAGTCTAGAAACTAAAAGCTAAAGCCTCAATCATACGAGAGAGATATTGTTGTACTATAATTTGACTTGAAATAGGAGACCAACAGTTTGCCCCTATCAATAATGGCTACAAAACTTACAATCTTCAGCTAAGAACCATTATAGTAGCTAGGGGAGGGAGGGTTAGTTTTTGGTCCTTTCATGTATCATATAACATCAATCATTTCGTGAGTAAATGCTCTAGAAAAATTATTGAGAGAAAGAATATTAATTAATACAAGGTACTATGAAAATTTAAAAAGAAGTGAAGACTTTTAGATTAGGGTTGTTACACAAATAGCCGGTCATATTTATTATCTATTTTTTTTAGCCGGTATACGTAGAATATACATTGTTATACACATATTATACATTAGGTGGACGGTTATTTGGGTTAATTGTTCTTTTAAATTTTTTATCTTAAATATGTTTTGGAACAATGGTAAAGTTTCGAACCGTGGAATTATCGATTGATCATGATAGGTTGTCTACATCACATCTCTTGGGGTGCGGCCCTTTCTCGGACCTGTGTGAACGCGAAATACTTCGTACACCGAGTTGATCTTAAATAAGCTACAATGTATGTGTTGCTATAGAAAATTGTCATGAAGAATAAAATAAGAAATTTAAATTAAATATTTCCGAAATTTTAAAAATAGATAATCTTTTTAAAACAGATTAAAATGAAAATAATACCAACTATAAATCTAAATAAAATAATTTTCCTTTCCTATTTATAGAAGGTAATGACGTATGTCAATCTCTTTTCAGCTGTAATTCAGCTATTATTCCTAGTTGTGACATCAAAAATGAAAAGAAGAACGAAAAATAAAAAATATAGAATGCGAAGTTATATCCGATCTAGTACTAAAGTTTAATCTTGTCAAGCTGTGAAGTCTCTTCGTTAAGTGTTCATTACTAGCAATTTTCCATCATTTTCTTTGTCCAAATCACCAACAATTAAATTATTGATGTGGACAACGTACGACACCTAGTATTACCTAAGAACACCATGTTATAATCCTTCAATTCTTTTCCTGTACAGCTAAGGTGGTTTGTTTGGAAAACAAGTTATCCCATGAGTAACTATCCCGAAATTATTATATTGAGATTAACTATTCCACCCTCCCATAAGAATTAAAAAAATACTATAATCTCAGAAAAATTAATTTCGAAATTAGTTATACCATAATTTTAATTTATCCCAACCAAACATGAAATAAACTCACCTCATAAGAATAGAGTGGGAGAAGTTATTACCTAGAGAGAAATTACCATCAGGTAACGTTAAAAAAAAAATTAGGAACAGTTTTTCTCATAACTTCTATTTCTCTTCCCTAAAAACAGAAGTTACTGCTCTGTCTACGATTGAGGATTGAAAAATTCCCTCCTTCTCCATGGACAGGGAACATGTGCTCTCATTCTCTATACGAACAAACACACAAAGCAAAAGAGAACATTTAGTTCGTGGATCAAACTCCGTTTTCTAGTGAATCGAAATTTGGCTTGGTTCTATTCTTCTTTTTTTTTTTTTGGTGATGAGTTCAACGATTCTTCAGTTGCGTTAACAGGTACATAATTATTTTTCTCGCCTCACAATTTGCTCTATCAACATTAAACAATTCACTCTTCTAGTTTTCATTCAAGTGTATCATTAGTCATTGCCTTTTTTCGCTTTTATTGCTGAAGGAAGCCTAATAATTTCCCCCTCCCCTTTTGGAAACTCCACCTAACCCAAGAAAGATCACCCAAAACGTGGGTACTGGGGCCAGTTGTTTGAAATATAGTTTCCTATTGAATGTATACATCAATAATGTAAATGAGGTGTGCCCGGCAACGGTAAAAGTTGTCGCTGTATAACTATGAGATTACGGTTTCAAAAGCCGTGCACATAGATAATGATAAAGTTGCGTACACAATATTCAATGTAGTCCAATTTCTATCTTAGACCTGGCACATAATAAAGCATAGTGTATTGAGTTGTCCTTTTTTTTATTAATAGTGCAAATAATTTTGCATTATTGATATATAGGAGCCTCTCAACTCAAACAAACTTCTTTAATTGCTTGAGGGAATGTTATGAACAGCTGTGTACGACGTGAGAGGAAAATCTTCATCATCATCATCCCACCTAGTATATATCATCAAAAGAAAACCATAACCACCACATTGTAGTAATATAGTACCATTCCATATATTTAACACAAAAGGGAAACGTTCCAAACAACATTCTATAATTCTAAAAGTAGGTTTTCTACAACAACCAATTCCCAATCATCCAAGAATTTATCCAAAAAATCACCATGCACTACCAACAACAACAATAACATAACCAGTGTAATCTACAAGTAGGTTTGGAGAGGGTAATGTTGTACATACACCTTATCCTCTACCTCATGAAGATAGAGGAGAAGTTTTCAATAGACCATAGGCTCACAACGAACAACGAAATAAAACAACAAACAATATAATAACAACAACAAGGTAATAGGGTAACAAAAGCGAATGACACAACATGTAATAATAACAAAATAGGAATAAGAAAATACAAGAATAGTACTAGTATTATTGGTAAGCTTAGGAGAAACTCATCTGCCAACCATGCACTACCACCTACAAAAAATTTCCCTTATCTCACTTCTCAAACCCTTTTCCCCTACAAGCTTTCATACTTCCCCGGAGGTAGAAGTTATCCGATGAAATAGTTAATAGCGCATGCAAGCTGAACATATACCATCGCTATAATAAAATCCCATTGAATTTGAAACCGAGCGACATAAACAGTAAGAATTCATATAGTCGATCTTAACTTTCACGGAATTTGAGGTGTAGTTATTGTTGTTGTTACATTATGGAGCAAGCATTAGGGTTGTCATCACTGAACATGGTGACATAAGCAGGGTCCTCAAATGTAGAAATTGTTCCAATGGTTGTGTTTTCAACCCTTCTAACATAACCAGGAGGAGCTTTCTTGTCATAAGCTGCTGCAGCATAGGGCTGAGCCACTAAATTGTAGGGCACATAGGGCCAAATCTCAGACTTCTTCCCTGTTGACTTTGCCTTCTTTAACACTTTATTTGCTTCCACATATCCTGTTACTGTCACCTTTTGCTGTTTTCTGTTTATCTCCACTGATTTAACTCCTGCAAACATTAAAGAAATTATTTAATTACTTATTGTAATTTAACTTATTATAGCAAGTTAATTACCGTTAACAATTTTATCAGGCTACAAATTACGTATTACTTTATCGCATTTCAATTTATGTAACACTCTTTTCTTTTAGTTTATCCTAAAAAAAGTATAACATCTTTTTATATATATTTTAAGATGACATATAGTCCCACAAATTTTAGACCATAACTTTCAATTTTTGTTCTCTTCCTTAATCTTCGCGACCAATCAAGACAACATAAAATTTCACGGACGGATGGAGTAATATGTATCATATTTTGTATATACACTATAATTACCATATAGGTTATCTGATTATATAAATAATGTGTACATGTTGCATAGAGTTTAAACTCAGGAAGTTAATTAAAACAAAGATCAACTTTTATCAAAGATGCATAATATAGCAATTTGTACGAGAGAAAATTCAACCCCTGTACACATCATGTGCGGGGCGGGTAGACGTGGGTGTTGATACGGGGTGGGTGAACGCGAGTGCAAATACTATGTGAAACGGTGCACGGCGGGTGGACGCGGGTATTGACACGGAGTGGGTGAACGTGGCTGCAAATACTATGCGGGGTGGTGCGAGACGGGGCGGGTTGAAATTTTGCGGGTTAAGATAAAACCTTCCCCGCACCCTCCTCGCTCTGCACCGCTTGCCATCTATATGCATGCCAATGTTGTGAAGAAGATGAACCTCTAATGTAAGAAAATAACAAAACATCAAATATTATAACATACTATATTGTTTAAATTCTTACCACTTAATGAAGACAAAGCTTTCTTGACTTTAAGCTCACAGCCATCACAATCCATTCTAACTTTAAGCTCCACTGTCTGAAACTGCTTCTTCTTCTTCTTGGACTTATGACTACTGCTCATCATATCAGAAATGTACTCCAACGTTCCTATAAGACCCATATTCTCTTTGGTTTTTTACTTTATGATCTCGTTATACAAAATGTCAAAGAAACTAAGTAAATTACCACAAGTTTAGAACAAGAAAGTGAACACTAGAATCTTTTTTCATATGCTTAAAACAAAATTTTTAGCAAAGAAAACCCCCAAAGAGAAGGTTTTTCTGAGGCCAAGAAATTGAAAAGAGAAGGAAAATGGTTCTAAGGTTACTCTCCTAAATTTGATATTTTTCTTTACACAGGTCTACTTCTTATATAGGCCTTTTCTTCTGAACACATGGGAGAAAAAGAAAGCGCCCCCCCCCNCCCCCCCCCCCCACCCCTAAACATGAGCTTGATATTATAAGGAGCTCAATTACTCATGCAAGCATGGATTTATATTTTATTTGTTTAAACTAAATATGTACTAGTAGTATCTTACTTTTGATTTAAAGAAGAGAAAACGCGGTCTGTATCATAAAGGAATAATGAGATACAATATTATAGTAATATTTTTGTTTGCTCAAAAGTTATCACATATCTTATGAGTATAAAACAATATAAATAAATCATGGAAAAATCATAGCAAATCGTAATAATCCATTGGACCAAGCGAAGAACATGAAAATAAGTACTCAAGGTTAGGAGAAGAAATCTTAACAGCTTTTATTCATAATATTTGCTTGGTCTGCCTCTCCATGAAGAGGTTCAGAGCCTTACAATGGTGTTTTCTCTTCCAATAAGATGGGTATATTTTTCTCTTCTCTCTCTCTTTTGTGAATAGTGATGAAGAAGAAGCCCCCTTTTCTAGGGCTTCCACTCTTAGTATTTATAGATGTGAGCTTCGTGAGCTGGCAATAAATGGCCGTGGCCACGCTGAGGTTCCGTCCCCATGGGGGATGAATGGGCCGTGCCCTCGTAGATTAAATCGGACAAGAGTCGAATCCTGTTATGAATATGTGGCCATACCACTTATTAATTATGGATTAGCTCAAGACGAGATTAACTCCGTTAATTACTGTGAGATCAGATTTTGACCCATACAGTTAGTCTCTCCGCTTATTGAGGTCGTGTTTCGGCCGAGCTCGATGAGCGGACTTCATCGATTGTGATTTTGGAAAAAAACTCGAATAAGGGGGTCGACTTATTGACGGCGGTGGCCTTAGCCATTTACACGTTGGAGATGGCCGTAGCCTTTCATATATTGGAGAGCCTTTCATACATTAGAGATGGTCGTAGCCTTTCATATAAAGGGGATGGCCATAGCCTTTCATATATTAAAGACGGTCGTAGCCTTTCATATATTGGGGATGGCCGTAGCCTTTCATATATTGGAGATGGCCGTAGCCTTTCATATGTTGGAGAGCCTTTCATACATTATAGATGGCCGTAGCCTTTCATATAATGGCGATGGCCGTGGAAAATGAGTATGCGCCGGGTACGTATTTGGTCACGTCCAGAATTTTGAAGGCGTACGGCGCATTCTTTCAGCGTTCGCAGGCCGTTGCGATTATTCTGACGGCGGGATGTTGGCGGATGGCTGAGAAGCCGCTTCGCGGAGCTTGTCATAATGACGCATGCTTCGGCAGAACCGAACCGTTTTACAGTTGGTCGTGCAGTTAATGATGGCTATGGGTTTCGCGAAAGCCATTTATGTTGCCTATAAAGGTGGGTTGAGCATTCATTTCTCATATCTTCATTGTTTCAT
>NC_031997.1:33137774-33176036 GCF_001879085.1 Nicotiana attenuata
ACTCTTCTCCAGTCTAAGGAAGAAGAGTTGGAGGTTGGTCGTGGGGTAGCGGCGGAAGCTGCTGATTTGCGGATCAAGGTTGCCGCTATGACCACCGAACTCGATGTCAAGGCGGCTGAGATTGAAGTCCTCAAGCGGACTGCTGCACCAAGGCCTGATGAGGATGCGCATCGTGAGGCGCATGACATGTTGGTGTACGCCGAGGCCAGATTGGTCGTATTCGAGGAGTTCTTAGCTGCGGGTCGAGCTACTGAGGCGGAGGTTCAAGAGCAACGGCGCATAGCCCGTGTCTCCCGTGAAACTTGTGGGTATAGTTCTGATTCCCCAGATCGGGCGGGCTATAACTCCGAAGATGTCAACCGTCTAGAATCCGGCTCTTGGATCTCTGCGGCCTATCAAGCCGAGGACGGCAGTGGACGAGATGGCGGTCCGACGGGGGGCGGTGAACAGAATGGCGAAGCCCCTTAGGACTTGTATTCATTTTGTTTTGCTGTATTTGGAGACGCAAATGGGTCCTTTTGTACATGTATTTTTGGATGATAATGGAAGTTATACTTTTGCTGTTATTCTTTTCTTTTTGTACCTTTTATTTTCGGCCTTAATATTGTTGATGGCCTTAGCCGTGTGCGCAACTTCGACTATCGTCGAGTTACTCGCTGTCATAGTCGAGCTGGGTCGACTTATCGGCGTCGATGGCCTTAGCCATTATACCGTTGATGGCCTTAGCCATGTGCGTAACTTCGACTGTCGTTGAGTCATTTACTCACCGTAGTCAAATCTAGGTCGACCGTTGGCGGCGATGGCCTTAGCCATAATATAATCGATGGCCTTAGCCATGTAGGCGACTTCGACTGTCGTCGAGTCGTTTACTCACCTTAGTCGAATCTAGGTCAACCGTTGGCGGCGATGGCCTTAGCCATAATATAATCGATGGCCTTAGCCATGTAGACGACTTCGACTGTCGTCGAGTCGTTTACTCACCGTAGTCGAATCTAGGTCGACCGTTGACGGTGATGGACTTAGTTTTTCAACTCGGTGCGGGCGAGTCTTAGCCGTTATTTGGCGATAGCGGCGCTTAGCCTTAGTCCCAGTTCGGACGCGATCGAACTACCGGTCGTGATGGTAAAAAGCGCGGCCTCGTAGTTTGACCGGGGCCGAACTTTATGTGGCCCGACTCTTAATTCGAGTTGGGAGAACTTACTTGAATGGCGAGGGTGCCTATCCTGCACTTCGATTTGTTGGAGGTCGGGCTTTGCTTTCACAGATGAAGGCGTTTGGCCTGAGTCTCGGTTCAACTATGGTTGAACTTGCTAAAGTTGAGTAAGAAGGCGTCCATCCTTATAGTTCGAGCGAGGTCGAGCTCGTTGGATTTAATGGCGAAGGCACATAGCCTGAGTCTTGGTTCGACCGTGGTTGGACTTATTGGCGAAGGCACGTAGCCGGAGTCCCAGTTCGACTGTTGTTGGACTTTGTTAAATTTTGTGGCGAAGGCACATAGCTTGAGTCTCGGTTCAACCGTAGTTGAACTTTTTGGTGAAGGCGCATAGCCTATCTTGGTTCTACCGTAGCTGAACTGTTTGGTGAAGGCGCATAGCTTGAGTCCCGGTTCAACTGTAGTTGAACTTTTTGGCGAAGGCGCATAGCCTGAGTCCCGGTTCAACCGTAGTTGAACTTTTTGGCGAAGGCGCATAGCCTGTCTTGGTTCAACCGTAGTTGAACTTTATGGTGAAGGCGCATAGCCTGTCTTGGTTCAACCGTAGTTGAACTTTTTGGTGAAGGCGCATAGCCTGAGTCCCGATTCAACCGTAGTTGAACTTTTTGGCGAAGGCGCATAGCCTGTCTTGGTTCAACCATAGTTGAACTATTTTGGTGAAGGCACGTAGCCTGTCTTGGTTCAACCGTAGTTGAACTTTTTGGTGAAGGCGCATAGCCTGTCTTGGTTCAACCGTAGTTGAACTTTTTGGTGAAGGCGCATAGCCTGTCTTGGTTCAACCGTAGTTGAACTTTTTGGTGAAGGCGCATAGCCTGAGTCCCGGTTCAACCGTAGTCGAACTTACTAGCGAAGGCGCATAGCCTGTCTTGGTTCAACCATAGTTGAACTTTTTGGTGAAGGCGCATAGCCTGAATCTTGGTTCAACCGTAGTTGAACTTACTGGGGAAGGCGCATAGCCTTGATTTAATGACGAAGGCGCTTAGCCTGAGTCTTGGTTCAACCGTAGTTGAACTTACTAGTGA
Source organism: Nicotiana attenuata (assembly GCF_001879085.1). Taxonomy (NCBI): domain Eukaryota; kingdom Viridiplantae; phylum Streptophyta; class Magnoliopsida; order Solanales; family Solanaceae; genus Nicotiana; species Nicotiana attenuata. Next base: position 33,140,010 of record NC_031997.1, read on the forward strand.
AGGCGCATAGCCTGAATCTTGGTTCAACCGTAGTCGAACTTACTGGCGAAGGCGCATGGCCTGAATCCCAGTTCAACTGTTGTTGAACATTGTCGATCTTGATGGCGAAGGCTCATGGCCTGAGTCCCAGTTCAACTGCTGTTGAACTTTGTCGATCTTTGATGACGAAGGCTCATGGCCTAAGTCCCAGTTCAAGTGTTGTTGAACTTTGTTGATCTTGATGACGAAGGCTCATGGCCTGAGTCCCAGTTCAACTGTTGTTGAACTTTGTCGATCTTGATGGCGAAGGCTCATGGCCTGAGTCCCAGTTCAACTGTTGTTGAACTTTGTCGATCTTGATGGCGAAGGCTCATGGCCTGAGTCCTAGTTCAACTGCTGTTGAACTTTGTCGATCTTTGATGACGAAAGCTCATGGCCTGAGTCCCAGTTCAACTGTTGTTGAACTTTGTCGATCTTGATGACGAAGGCTCATGGCCTGAGTCCCAGTTCAACTGTTGTTGAACTTTGTCGATCTTGATGACGAAGGCTCATGGCCATACCACTTATTAATTATGGATTAGCTCAAGACGAGATTAACTCCGTTAATTACCGTGAGATCGGATTTTGACCCATACAATTTTGTAACCCACAATTTCATTTTATGAGTATTATTATTTAGAGAATTTTAAAAATAATGGTCGATAATAATTTTTTTCATGAAATGTTGAAATATTTTTAGTTGTGAAGTTGTAACTATAGCCTATAGGACTTCGTATCTAGCTTCTAATAATGTAAATTTCGTAAAAAAATATTACGAAGAGAGGGAAACAACACGACTCACCAGCTAATAAGGCCCCTAAATGATCGCTCAATGTTAAATGAGGTAGTAGTGCAGAGACAGTCAGGAGGTTCGCGTTAAAGCCGCTATCCTTGAAAGAGTACATATAAATTCACTGATGGAGCGCCATGCGCCGAAAATAAAATTAATGTATGATTTCGAGTGAAAGGAAGATTTGACTCTCATTACCCTTATCCTTTTTAATCTTTTTATGAAACGAAGTGAGTAATATTTTTCACCTATTTTACTAATATTTGAAATATATTGAAATTTTATATCTAGTTAAATTGTTCCTGTAGTTAACATGGAAGAAAAATGAAAAAGAGCAACGGCGCTGAAAAAGAGTATAAAAAAAAAAAAAAAAAAAAAAAAAAAAGCAAAGTTAAATTTGACTCGGTAAAAATAAAAGGAAAAGGACAAATGCCCATGAAAAATCAAAATAAACCTGATGAAAGGTTACAACAAAATGTGGGCCAAACTCTATGATTAGAGAGGCAAACCACCAATAATAGAAAGAGTAGCTTCCACGTTTCGAGGTTGAACTTAGACACGTGTCACATACCACTTTCATCAAAACAGATGGGGTTGTAATTGTATCATGTTCAGATTTCTATTTTCCCCTAATTTTATTTAGGGATTTTTTCTTACCTATACCATATATGAAACTTTATTATCATAAATGTGCATAATTCCTAAATTACCCATCCAGTTCACATTATTTCTACAGTTTTTGTACCAATCATTAAAAGCTAATTAATAGCAGTTGTATCTTCCTATTTTTGCGAGCTAAATTTTAGGAGCAGAATATTCTGAACAGATTTGGCGTGAATAAGATCATATCATATCAGGAAATGCTCATCTACAATTTATAAACAAATTTTATTTGTCGAATCAAAATATCAGTTCGTCGCTACAAATCAAACTATCAGTTCATCGAAATCAGAAGCTCAATTCCAAATTGTAGAAATCAGTTCTGCAAATCTCAGTTTGTCGACTTTTTTCATCAATCCCTAATCAAAAAGTTCAAGTCAAATTGTAGAAATCAATTCTGCGATTCTCTGTTATTCGTCTTTTTTTCTAAATCCAAAAAATTAAAAAAGCGACAAAATATTGAACAATAACTCTGCAACGACGAGCAATCATGTCCAAAATTTTAATCATGCTACATTTTAATGGAAATTGGGATAGCTATGGCAGCCTCTCCCGTCATAGAGGAATATCAAAGTGAGATTGTAGATAATTTGTAGACAAATTGTAGTTAATTTGTAGATTGAAGATAATTTGTAGATATAATTGTAGATACGTTGTAGATAAACTATTTTATGATTATAAATATTTTTATTGTTGTTTGTTATGTAATTCTAGGTGAGTGCTTCAACAGATCATATCCATATTGTGATAGATATTGTGAAGCGGTACATGAATCCTACATTATAACTACTATTAACTACAAAAACTCTACAATTATGTATAAAACCAGCTCTACAATTTAAACAAATTTACCTACAGTTTACCTACAGTGAATGTACAAATTACCTATAGTTTAAGTACCTAATATAAAAATAACTACAATTTACCTACAGTTACAGGGCAAACAGGCAACACATCATCCACAATCATGTCTACATTATATCTACATTTTAGACTATAATTAATCTTGTAATGTTCTACATAAACTACAGTTACACTACAAACAGTAAAATACAGCAATAAAACTATTTTGTCTAGAAAATATCTATAACTACAAAAGGCAGAACATCACAACTACAAAATAAATTTTTTTTAATTACTTTTTTTTGCTTTTGTTTCCCTCGAACTCCCCGCCCCCTTCTATTTCTAATTAAATTCCTAAATCAAAAGACCTCATATACCCTTCAAGAGAGTTGTACACTAAACTTTAAAGCTAGAGATATGTATAGCTATATTGAAAAGTAATGGTGCCCCCGTCACCTTCAAATCTTCGGTCCGCCTCTGCTACCAGTATCCATTATCACTCAAACCACAATTATTTTATTTATAAACTTACTGTAATCTCGTCGTTTATGGCAATGAAAATAATAGAAATTGGTTAAACATGCTCAAATCCTCCACAACCTTTTTACTGGGTATGGGTAAAAGAACGTGGGTACGGGGCTGAGGGATTCGGAGAGAGAAAGTAAGAGAGGAGTGGAGATACTGGGCGGGTAACGGAAACCCTTTAATTAAGGAGTAAAAAATATCTCATTAATTATACCCTTAATTAGTTATGGTATAGAAATGATAATTTGGTATACTAAGCGTAAATAAGTCAAACCTTAAACATTGAGGGTAAAAAGGTTTCCTATGTGGTATAGGAATGTAAAAATCCCTTATTTATTTATTTATTTATTTATTTAAGTTTTCCACCCAAAGGATACACCTTTGATCCGTATCGTTTAATTAGTGGGGTAAGGGATAGTAATTTTAGGATTAAAATGTAAATTAATTTATTTTGCATTTTATTAAATTTTTGAATTCTAGATTAGTAATTCTAAAATTAATTTATACTATAATTGTGGTACGATATTATCCCATATTGAGGGCGAAATAATAATTTCGAAATATATCCACTAAATAATTTTAAAAATATATCCATTAAATAATTTCAATAAAATTATATTCACTAAATAATTATGTCACTACTTAATCCCGTCATTATAATTTCGAGATAATTTGTTCTCCTACCAAATGATCCTTTAGGGTCTTGACTAATTCGAATTCATACCGCATAATATCCGTTAAAGAGAAACGTGTTCATTGTCAAAATTTCTCTAACTTAAAGAAATTATACCTCCTTCCCCGATAAATTCTATCTTAATTAATTTCAGAATTTATTTTATGTTCTTAATTTCACTGTTTGATGAAATATATCAACCATATTTTAGTTTAGGTCATACAGGATAGAAAAATGCATTGGCTATGATATTTTGAATGAATCTATTAATATAATATGCTATAGATAAACATTATTAAGTGGTAATCAACCGAAAATTAGATGATCGAAAAAGTTAAAAGAAAATCATATTAAAAATAGTACAATCATTTTTTCTCGAAATATTTCCCTCAAACAAGAAACGCCATTTTATTCCACACTTTGGAAATTCATTAACAGAATATATCGTTTTCCCCTTTTTTGGGTTAATACGCAGAGAATAATTTAAGTAATGACAGTTGTTAATTATTTTCCTTTGAGGCGTTTGGTATGACCATATGAACTGGAATGAAGCTGGGCATTATTTTATTATTTTATTTTTAGTAAAGTACAGTTAGATCAACAACCTTAATAATTTAAAAATTCTCCTTTCATATTTTCAAAAGAAAGGGGATAATAGTATTTTAGGGTAATATGCATGTGATTATAAGCTGGAAACTTCGTAATATGGTCTTGATATAAAGAGATCCTCTTTTGGGGAAATGAGTCAAAAGACAAAAATAAAAACTTTGTATTTATATAAAGAGTTTATAGTGACAGTGAATATTTTTACACTATTAGATCATTTAATTAAAAATAAATAATAAATAACATTTTATAGAATCATTAATTTGGCGATCTGCAAAAGATAATAAGTGATTTGTTACAACGAGTAAACATACACTAATAATTGAGTAAAAATATTCCAAGCTGTCAAATAATATGACAAATTATATTCATATTCAAAATGAGAAGCTTTTGAGAATGGAATGGAAAGGGAAAAACACAGTATAGTTACTCTCAGAAATAATAAACAAAAATATTTTTGTAAAGTAATATATACTAATATATAATTTATATACATATTTTTTGTATATATTAACTAGCAGATGTAATTATTTTTGGCCGACCAGCCAAATGTACACGTAACTTGCCCTAGAAAGAAAGGTAAAAATTGCACGGGGCACCCTATTTGGTCGCCCCCATTTAACCTATACCCTTTTTCTTAAAAACTTTTAACTTATACCTATTTTTTAAACAACTTCAGCCCCCTTTCTCCTCCTCCTCCTTCTCCTCTTTCGTTTTCTTCTTCTTCTCTCTTCTGTTGTTGTTGGTGCTGCTATGAAACTTTAGTTCATGAGATGATTGCCATAAGTATGTTTATCAGATTATTTAAAAACAAATTATGAATAGTTACGTAAGTTAGTAAACAATAATTTATGAATATTTCCACGTACGGAAAGTTTAAGGTCACACTTAGTGATTCTTTTCATGATAATTCTGTTCTTTTCACGTTTATTTGTTTCCAAAATTTTATGATTTAGATAAAACTAATGAATCCAGGACAAAAAAGTTTCAGCTTATTTAGTGCTGAAGTTTTTACAAATGAACTAAATAACTTCAGCATCTTCTGCTGAAGTTTTTGAACAAGCTTTATGACAAAACTAATGAATCCAGGACAAAAAAACTTCAGCTTATTTAGTGCTGAAGTTTTTACAAATGAACTAATAACTTCAGCATCTTCTGCTGAAGTTTTTGAAAAAGCTTATCCAGGACAAAAGAATTTCAGCTTATTTAGTGCTGAAGTTTTTATAAATGAACTAAATAACTTCAGCATCTTTGAAAAAGCGTAATGACAAAATTAATGAATCCAGGACAAAAAAACTTCAGCTTATTTAGAGCAATTACAAACAAAAACTTCAGCAAATAGAGAACAAAACTTCAGCTACTATGCTTAAGTTCAGCAATTACAAACAAAAACTTCAGCAAATAGAGAATAAAACTTCAGCTACTATGCTTAAGTTCAGCAATTACAAACAAAAACTTCAGCAAATAGAGAACAAAACTTCAGTTACTATGCTTAAGTTCAGCAATTACAAACAAAAACTTCAGCACACTTGGTTCAGCACACTTGCTACTTCAGGCCCGTCTACTAGAATGTTGAAGTTTTGCGTGATTGCCTTTGCTACTTCAGCCCCGTATGCTGAAGTTACGCGAAAAGTGAGTACGCTTGCAATTTTTTTTGCAAAACGAGCACAAATTAAAACGTGACCCAAAAAGCGGACAGAGATGCAAATCCCCGAAAGAAAGGGGGCGAGCCCCAATTATGCACCCCTTCATTAGGCCTCTAATAATTCCTTTCTTTTCTTGACCAAACAAAACCCCCATTTTCCTCATTGTCCTCTATTATATAAAGAATTAATGTATGTGGCTATAGTAAGTCCAAAACTCTCCAAACCCACTAATTGATATGAAATAATATCACAAAAGGTTGCTAGATTTGGCCATTTGTTTTTAAGCACTTATTTGAAGTCCATGCACATTAAGTAAGACTACGTGTGCGCACAATTTTGGTACAAAAGCTATGGGCAGTACTATGGCTTGGAAATATCAAAGGGAGAGGCGCTTTAGAGCTTGTAATATTTAACTGAAGAAATACCATTCCAAGAATGTGCTCTTAAAAAGGGAAAGGGCAGTCAAATACATAAAATATCCTGTATTTATGCAAGGTTCGAGGAAGAACCAGACCTCCAATAGTTGATGTTGACAACATATTCTAACACAAACGTTAGTGACTGTTTTCATGATCCGAACTCGTAACTTATATATAAGTCAAGACAATTTTACCATGCTCTTAAGAGCCGAAAAATCTTAATTGCATGGCTGGATAGAGATAGATTCAAATAAAGTTTTAGTATGTTCCATCAGTTCATGAGTTCTATAGTTTTTGCAACTTCATACAAATCTTGTCTTGAAGGTTGTGTGCAGTAGTGCAATCTTTAGACTAATTTGTTCGAAGTTCGCACTATACGGTGGAAGAATTTTAGACCCAATTGTCTTAAATTTGCACTTCTACGAACTAACTTCAGGCTCAATTTTTCTGAAGTTTACATTGTGATGAGCTCACACCGAAATTTGTAGCATCATCCTAATTCGTCCGAAGTTCGCACTATACAATAGAAAAACTTCACACCCCATTTGTTTGAAGTTTGCACTTTGACAACTTTAGACGCTAATTTTTAAAACTTCAGACGTTTATATTTGAAATGTATTTCGAAGGGGGAAGTTTGCAAATTTTGTATAATATGGGTATAACTATAATGGTATCCCAAAATCGGGTATATCCACATTTCCCCTTATTTAGTGGATTAAATTTCGTCAATAAAAGTAAGAATTTTTACCTCCTATAGTAAAGGTTAACACCTTATTTATTTTAAATAAATACCATTTCAAAAAATTATATTCTATAGATACCTTTTAATGTTTATAGCAAAATATCTAATTTTGGTTACCTGCTACTCCTAAGCCACTAAATACGCTATTTAGTTAACTATTTTCTTTCTCTCTCTACTTTGATACATGCCATTCTCTTCCCCCATTCCCTGAAAACACGATGCTCAATCTCAAAATTCCTCTCACTCACATCACCTACCATTAGTCAAAAATCCCACGCTCTCTCCTCTCTCCTCTCTCCTCTCTCTCTAGGGCGACATGGTGTAGTATAGGCTGCCATGGATGCGCAGCCCTCTCCATCAAGTTAACATCAGAAGGGTTAAGGTTGAATCTCAAGAGCCTTAGTTTGGATCTCGTTTCCGAATCTGCCGCCTATGTTGTTCGCGAAGAAATCCAGTAGCGAAGCAGAAATTTAAAGAGTTTGAGTGTGATTCTTGGAGTTGTAAAGGAACGGTAGCACAACAGTGAGTTAAAGTGCTGCTGCTTTGTGAGAAAGATGAAGAAGAATAGCCGCTGACCATTTTGACATTCTTTGGACCCCTCTTTTATATTACCTGTCACAACCCAAAATCCACTAAGGGTCGTGATGGGTCCGGACACCATTGTCAAGCAAGTCAACACTAAATAACTAGTGACTTCTCGTTTTAGATATTTCTGAATTCACTTCTTTTATAAATCTAAACAATAAAGAATAAATTTCACTGAATAAATAATGATATATTTAACAATTTCAGAATATTGACTAATCCCATATACATCCCAGAACCCGGTGTCACAAGTGCATGAGCCATCTCTAGGAAACAATATAATACAACAACTGCCCGGAATACAATTAGGATAGAAAGTAAATATGGAAATCTGAATGAGACTCTGCTGGCTGCGGGTCGTCTCGAGAAGTGCAGCTCACCTAAGTCTCTGTATCAACCATGCTGCTACGCCCACTAGGCCGCTAGAGATACATGTGCCTGTGCAACAAAAATGCACAGCAAGTGTAGCATGAATACGAAAATAACGTGTACTCAGTAAGTATCCCGCCTAATCTCGAAGAAGTAGAGACGAGAGGTCGACTTCGACACTTACTAGTGGTCCAATAATGATACATCAATAATATGACAAATCGAGGATTTATATAAACATGATTGTAATTCAATAGAGTGAAGCAAGTAAACAATTCTTTCTTTTATATGAAATTCCCAAATTCCTTTTCCATCATTTATACTTATATTCTCAAGCCGGGAAGGAACAATATCAACTTCAATAAATTTCAAGGCAAGCAATATAAGCATGCGCAAATCATGCCGAGGACGTACGACCCGATCCAACAATATTTAAACTGTGCACTGCCAGAGGGTCGAATGGCGCGAACCATAGATGCATCTATTACCCCGCTCGCGAATCATACATGCGACGCGGTCAAATATAAATAAACACAACAGACAGTCAATCAAGAGTCCATCAGGGAGCAATTATTCAAGGCAAAACAATTTCTCTTTTAAAAATCAAGAAACGATGTCCAGTCTTTTAGAAAATCGTTATACACGTTCAATATGTTTTAAGCATTTTTAAGTTGACAACAATGTTTCAATTATTGCAAGTAAAGCATGTTATTGGGTCCTAGACTACCCGGACTTAAGCATAATAGTAGCTACGCACGGACTTTCGTCACCTCGTGCGTACGTAGCCCCCACAATTAACAACACATATTCAACTAATTCACCTATGGGGACATTTCCCGCTTACAAGGTTAGAAAGGAGACTTACCTCGCTCCGAAGTTCCATAACCGGCATTCCACACCCTTCCGAGGACTCAAATTGATGCACAACGCTCCAAAACTAGCCAACAATTATGTAAATCCATTAATATATGATCAACTACTCATTCCAATTTATAACAATTCCTAACCCCGATCGAAAAGTTGACAAAATCGCCCTCGGGCCCACATGCACGGATTCCGAAATTTTTCGAAGATAAACTTCACCCATAATCCCACAAACTCAAATATATAATTTACTCTTAATTTCATACCCAAAATCGTGGTTAAAATCCGAAAATACAAGTTCTAGGTCTTTCCACCAAAACCCCAAGTTTCTACTAATTTCCATACTTTAATCCGCAATAAAACCATGTATTTAACTTACAAGAGGTGGGATTAACTTACCTCATGATTGATGATGAAATCCCTCTCTTCAATGGCTCCAAAATCGCCCAACCAAAGTGAAAAATGTGTGAAAATGAGCCAAAACTCGTTCTTTAAAGAACACATTGCCCAGCCCGACCTCTCGCACCTACGGTCACTTGACCGCTTCTGCGGTTCCGCAGGTGCGGTTCCAAGGCCGCTTCTGCGGTCCTCCTCCAGCTGCCCCAAATCGCTTCTGCACTGCCCAGACCGCATCTGCGACCTCGCAGGTGCGGAAAATCCTTTGCACCTGCGGCCTCTAACCCCTTCACTTCTAGCTGCTTCTGCGGTTCCTTTCCTCGCTTCTACGGGGTCGCTTATGTGGTGAAGCCTCCGCAGGAGCGGTTACACCAGCAACCAGACCCCCTTCAGCTTATCCTTTAAGTCCCAATCGATCCGTTAACCATCCGGAATCCACTCGAGGCCCCTGGGACCCCATTCAATCATACCAATTAGTCCCAACACACATTACGGACTTGTTCGAGGCCTCAAATCATGTCAAACAACGCTAAAATCACGAATCACACCCCAAATCAAACTTGATGAACTTGAGAAATTCAAACCAACACTCGATGCCGAAACCTGTCAAATCACATCCGATTGACCTCAAATTTTGCACACAAGTCATATTTAACATTACGGACCTACTCCAACTTCCGGAATCAGAATGCGACCCCGATATCAAAAAGTCCACTTCCGGTCAAACTTCTCAAAAACCTTCAAATTTCTATCTTTAGCCAAATGACTCCAAAATGACCCACGGACCTCCGAATTCACTTCCGATCGCGCTCCCAACACCAGAATCACCATACGGAGCTATTCCCAGACTCGGAATCCCAAACCGACAATGATAACACTGAAATGCACTTCAACCCAAACTTATGAAATTCTTCCAAAAATGCTAACTCCCACAATAGGTACCAAAACGTTCCCGGGTCTTCCAAAACTCGATCCGGACATACGCCCAAGTCCAAAATCATCATACGAACCTGCTGGAACCTTCAAATCCCGATTCCGAGGTCGTTTACTCGAAAATATAATCTTAGTCAATCCTTTCAACTTAAAGCTTCCGAAATGAGAATTCTCATTCCAAATTAACTCCGAACTTCCCGGAATTCAATTTTGACCGTGCGCACAAGTCATAAAACCTAAAATGAAGCTGCTCATGGCCTCAAATTGCTGAACAACGCGCTAGAGCTCAAAATGACCGGTCGGGTCGTTACATTACCTTATTATTATGGAATTTTTTTTCAATTTGGGGCTGAGCAACTTGGTTTTCTGTTAATATATTTCAATGTATTTTCAATGTATCACGCTGTATTTACATGTATTTCATTATATTCATTGTCTATTTTTTCAGTGTAATTAGATGTATCTCGCTGTATTCCATGTATTTCATTGTATTCACTGTCTTTTTTTTCATTTTATTTCAATGTATCCCGCTATATTCTATATATTTCATTGTATTCACTGTCTCGCTATATGCCATGAATGTATTCATATATTTTTTTAATTAATATAATTTATGTATTCAGATGTATTATATAATTTCTCTGAAGATTGCTATATTTTTGGGGTATTTTTCGGTCGAGAATCTTTTTTATAACTGAAAATACAAAATTTGTGTCCTGTAATTGAGTTTGTTGAGTTATATTAGGAGTCGATTATGTTAATTGATTCACTTTTCGTTTAAAAACTGTAACGACCCGACCGGTCGTTTTGAGCTTTGCACTTCCCTCACTGGTTCTCAGGCATGACTAGACCCATGTGAGGTATTATGACTTATGTAAATCGTCGGTTTTGGATTTCAGGTTAATTGGAATAGATATGGAAGGATGATTCTCAGCTTGAAGCTTAAAGTTTGAAAGACTTGACCAAGTTTTCACTTGTTGGAAATATGACCTCGGATGGGAATTTTTATGATTTGGTTAGCTCCGTTAGGTGATTTGAGACTTAGGAGCGTGATCGGAATGTGTTTTGGAGGCCCGGAGTAGATTTAGGCATGAATTGGCGAAATTGGAATTTTGGCATTTTCTGGTTGATAGGTGAGATTTTGATCTAGGGGTCAGAATGGAATTCTGGAAGTTGCAGTAGGTCCGTTGTATCATTTGGGATGTGTGTGCAAAATTTCAGGTCATTCGGACGTGGTTTGATATACTTTTTGATCGAAAGCGTAATTTGAGAGTTTGTGGAATTCTTAGGCTTGAATCCGATGAAAATTGGTGTTTTGATGTTGTTTTGAGCGTTTCGAAGGTTGGAAAAAGTTTTAATGATGTTTTAGGATTGGTTGTCATGTTTGGTTGAGGTCCCGAGGGCCTCGGGTGTGTTCCGGGTGGGCCACGGGTCATTTTTCCCTATGTTTGAACTACTGTTCTGCTACCTGGTGTTTCCTTCTATGGATCGCATAGGCATAGCCGCGATCGCATAGTACAATGTCAACCTGCCACATTTTTTCTTCTATGCGATTACATTGATTTGTTCGCGATCGTGTAGCACAAAATTTGGACAGTAGCATTTTCCTTCTATGCGATTGCATTGATTTGTTCGCGATCGCGTAGCACAAAATTTGGACAGTAGCATTTTCCTTCTATGTGATTGCATCGAGTTGTTCGCGATCGCTTAGCACAAAATTTGGACAGTAGCATTTTCCTTCTATGCGATTGCATTGATTTGTTCGCGATCGCGTAGTACAAAATTTGGACAGTAGCATTTTCCTTCTATGCGATTGTATTGATATGTTCGCGATCGCGTAGCACACTTTGGGCCAGCAACTATTTCTTCTATGCAATCACATCTCTTCTCCCGCGATCACGATGTACAAATACCTGGGCAGTATTTAAATAGCCCATCCGCGACCCTTCTTCATCATTTCACCATTTCTGAAAGGGATTGAAGCTTTTGAGAGGGATTCTTGAGGAAACCAAAGGGTAATCTCTTGGAGGTAAGATTCTTGACTTCATAACTCGTTTATATGTGATTAAAGGCCTAATTAGTGGTGAAATTTTGGAAAAACTCAGTGCAAAATGGGTAATTAGGGCTTGGGATTTAGAGACCTTAAAATGGGTATTTGAGGGGTCAATTGAACTCCGATTTTAGTGTTCTTGATATGTATATACTCGTGGGAGGATTAGGATCATTTTGGTGTAAATTTATCGAGTTTCGAGACGTGGGACCGGGGGCCGGGTTTGGCCAATTTCGGGATTTTTGGTATAAATTGGATATTTTCGAGTGGACTTTGTTCCCTTAGCATATTTTGATGGTATGAATATGCTTTTGGCTAGATTTGGAGCATTCGGGGCCGATTCGAGAAGCAAAGGCATCGCGGGCTAGAGTTTGGACTGGATAGAGGTAAGTAATGATTGTAAATACTGTCCTGAGGGTATGAAACCCCGGATTTCACATCGTTGTGCTACCTTGAGGTGACGCACATGCTAGATGACGAGCGTGGGGTCGTTCACCGTTGGGGATTGTGGCTTGGTCCATCCCGTACGACTATCAAGTCGCGTATTTTACTTGAAAACTATTTGATATTGTTATATTTTGGAAAAATATTATTGTGTTTGGGGCTAAATGTCGTGTCTGGGCCTTGTGCCGATTGATTGGACCTTTAGGGGCTTTTACTATTGTTTTTACCTCACCATTTTAGCTAACGTTTACACTCAGTCATGCTATTTTCTTTGTGACGACCCGACCGGTCGTTTTTGGAATTTATGATCCGATCCCCTAGTAACTGCTTTCCCCAAGTTCATTTCTGCTATTTTGGTTTGCCAGGACGTTCGGTTTTGAGTTTCGGAGTGTTTTGGGACACTTAGTCCCTAAATAAGAGCTTAAGTGTTGGAAAGTTGTCCGTAGTCGGAACAGTGTGAAGACAGCCTTGGAATGGTTATCCGATGGTTCCGTTAGCTCTGTTAGGTGATTTCGGGGTTGGGAGCGTGTTCGGAATGTATTTTGGAGGTCCGTAGCTAATTTAGGCTTGAAATGCTGAAGTTTGAATTTTTGAAGTTTCCGGTCCGATAGTGAGATTTTGATCCGAGGGTCAATATGGAATTTCAGAAGTTGCAGTAGTTCCGTCATGTCATTTTGGATGTGTGTGTAAAATTTCAGGTCATTCGGACATGGTTTGGTTAGGTTTTTTATCGAAAGCGTATTTTGAGGAAAGTTGGAGTTCTTAGGCTTAAATCCTTGATTAATTTGAGTTTCCGACGTTGTTTTAGGTGGTTTAAGGATTGGTACAAGTTTGAATGATGTTATGGGTTATGTCCGTAGGTTTGGTTGAGGTGCTGGGGGCCTCGGGTGTGTTTCGGATGCTCAACGGGGCATTTGGAGTTGTTAAATTGCAGAATTTTCTTCAGCTGTTGCAGACCCTTTTCTTCTTCGCGATCGCGCCCTCCTCCACGCGTTCTCGTGAAGTAATCTTGGAGGAGGACCAGTTACCTCTTCGCGTTCGCGCTCAATACTCCCCCGTTCGCGAAGCTTTGGCATTTTCCTTCATCGCGTTCGCTGCTAAGCCCTCGCGTTCACGTAGTGTTATTTGGCGCTGAGGGCTGTGTCTATTTTCTTCATCGCATCCGCATGCCTTGTCTCGCGTTCGCGTAGCCTTGCCAGTCCAAGCCTTCGCGTTCGCGTACTGTTCCACGCGTTCACGTAGGGCAATTCGGGCAGCCTTCACTTTCCTTCTTCGCGAACGCGTGACTTCCTCCGCGTTCGCGATGCATTAAATATCTGGGCAGTTATAAAAATTTCAAAACGAGGGTTTTAGCCATTTTTACCAAAACTCAAGCTTGAGAGCTCGGATTTGAGCGAGATTTCAAGGGTTTTTCAGAGACATTGATTGGGTAACGATTCTAAACTCCTTTTTGCTTGTAACCCACTAATCTATGCGTGAATTCATCCTTTAATATCGTATTTTGAAAGAAAATTTGATAAAACTTCATAGACCGAATTATTGAGTTTTGAGTGGGTTTTTGACATCCGGTTTGGGAGATCTTTATATGGTTATACTCTTGAGAGTACGAGGGTTCTGAAAATATTAATTTCGCCCGACTCCCAGACGTTGGCCTAAGGGGCATTTTGGTCATTTTACATAATTCTGCGTATTAGCTTAGAATTTAATTGTAGAGTCAATTACTTGAAGTGTTATTTACATTATGAAATTGAAATGAATAGATTTGGGCCATTTGGAGTCGAGTACTCGTGGAAAGAACGTGGTTTCTAGTTGATTTGAGCCGGTTCGAGGTAAGTATCTTGCCTAACCTTGTGTGGGGGACTTCCCCTTAGGATTTGAGTCTTCTCCGTGGTTGTAATCCGAGTACGCGACGTGACGAGTGCGTGCTCGGACTTATTTGTGGAAACTTGGCCTTTTAGGATTCTTACGTACATATATTCACTGAGTATGAAGTTGTTCTTGATATGATTGAATTCCCTATTACTAGTTTCACCTCTACATGTTTTACTTGGAATTTACTGCTTTATGGTTCCTTCTTATTGCCTAATTGACTCTTACTATTGCTTAACTGAAGATCTTTCCTCTATTGGGATGAGTTTTTGCCGTTCTTATGTGTCATCATTTTTAATATTTTCGTTGTTACATGTTGTTCTTTTCCCTTATTGTGATTGTAGCATTGTTGGTCACTTTGTACAGTCTTTGTATAAATATATATCATGTTCCGTTGTTCCTATCATTGCACTGTTTATTAGAACGGTACTACTCCACCGAGGTTAGTCTTGATACTTACTGGGCACCGCCGTGGTGTGCTCATGCTACTCTTCTGCACATTTTCGTTGTGCAGATCCAGGTATTTTTCCCCTCAGTTATATCATCCTTAAGAGGAGGCGTTCTGTAGAGACTTCGAGGTATATCTGCTACGTCCGCAGACCGAGGAGTCCCTTTCTATCTTCTGTAATAAGTATAGTCCCTTCAGTATTATCCCTTGTTTAGATATTTCCGGAGTTAGAGCTTCTTATGTATCTCATAGCTTGTGATTTGTGAGATTTGGGGTTTTGGGAATTTTGTTAGCTTCGAGAGTTGTTACGGTATGTTCCGAGCGGGACCTTAAACACTGCTTATTTTTATTATTTCGGTTTAGTTATTTCTTCCGCAATTATTGTTTATATTCTGCATTGTTAGGATTACCTAGTCATAGAGACTAGGTGCCGTCACGATGGTTCACGGAGGGTGAACCCTGGTCGTGACAAGTTGGTATCAGAGCTCTAGGTTCATAGGAGTCACGAATCACAAGCCGTTTTATTAGAGTCTCGTAGATCGGTACGGAGACGTCTGTACTTATCTGCGAGAGGCTATGTAACCGTTAGGAAAAATTCCACTTCATTTGATTTCCCTGTCGTGCGAGATTTTTGACATCACAATTCTAAACCACTGTCTTCTACTCTCTCACAGATGGTGAGGACACGTACTGCCCGAGATGATCAGGCACCTGCGCCCCCTTCTGTAGCCGTCAGAGGCCGGGGCCGAGGTAGAGACCGAGGACGCACACGTGGTGCAGTGTGAGCACCTACACGAGTTGCTGCCGAGGCACCACCAGCAGATCCAGCCGGAGTCCAAGCACCTGACCCGCCTACTGCTACTACTACTCCAGCCCTTAAGGAGACTCTGGCACAGTTCATGAGCATGTACACCACTTTGGCTCAGGCGGGGTTGCTTCCCCTTACTGCAGCCACATCCCAGGCCAGGGGAGGAGCACAGACTCCCGCCGCCCGCACTCTTGAGCAGCGAGTGCATGTCGAGCAGGTCCCTGAGATTATTCCTGTGCAGCCTGCAGTTCAAGATCAGCCCGAGGGCAGGGCAACAGCTTTCGAGGAGGAGCAACTGAGGCTTGAGAGGTTCAAGAAGTACAAGCCTCCTGTATTCAGCGGTCTAGCATCGGAGGATGCTCTGGGATTTCTAGATGAGTGTTACCGCATTCTCCGTACCATGGGTATATGAGGATCGAGTGGGGTTTCTTTCACCGCCTTCCAGCTTCGAGGAGCCGCCTATCAGTGGTGGCGTGCTTATGAGTTAGACAGTCCGAACGAGGCTACTTCACTAACTTGGCTCTAGTTTTCAGATATGTTCCTGAGAGAGTTTGTCCCTCAGAGCCTCAGGTACGCATGACGTGCTGAGTTTGAGCATTTGCGCCAGGGTACTATGACCGTCTCGGAGTACGCTGTCCGTTACACCAGCTTGGCTAGACATACCCCAGTCTTGGTTTCTTCTGTTCGCGAGAAGGTTTGCCGGTTTATTGAGGGACTTATTCCCAGCATCAGGTCTAGCATGGCTCGTGAGTTGGAGATGGATATTTCTTATCAGCAGGTGGTGAGAATTGCTAGGAGGATAGAGGGTATGCATGCTAGGGAGAGAGAGGACAGACGGGGTCATGAGAGAGAGGGCAGGCGAGATCAGGAGAGAGAGTTTGAGGAGGCAAGGAGACCTCGTAGACCGGGGAGATATGCTGGTCCTTATTTTGGAGGCAGGGTACATCATGGTAGAGGTTTTGTGGGTCAGCCAGTTCAGTTCGCGCTTCAGGCTTTGCAGGATGACTCAGGTGTTCATGGGTCTCGGAGTACCCGTACCGCACAGTTCCCACTGCCTAGTCAGCAGAAAGGGTGCTTTGAGTGTGGAGATACTAGCCACATGGTGAGAGATTGTCCCAGACTTCGGACCAATGTGTCACAGTGAGGTATTCAGGCGAGTAGAGGGCGCCTAAGAGGGGGAGGCCCAACCCGTTGATGTGTTTCACATAGTAGGCTTAAGGCCGCTATGCCAGGTGATGTCATTCAGGTATGCCTCAGTTTGTTATAAAGGAGCACCATCCGTAGTTTATTACAGTCCTGCTTATCGGAATGAGTTCCCCTATTTTGTTGCTCCCTTATGGGCGTGTTTCATAATTTGCACTCTGTTTATGTGATTATCCTGTTGGGAGGTTTTATGAGTGATAGCCGTGTCTATCATCCGTTTCTAGCCGTTGTCGAGAGTTATGAGACTAGTAGTAGAATTCTGTTGTCCGTTTTGATAGGTTTGATGTGATTTCTGAGTATCCTTGGTTGCAAGCTGTGATTTCTTATGCTCCACCGGTGTGGGGGTCAGTCCGTGTTGTAATTTTGTTGACGGAATTGATCTAGTGAGAGTCTCTAGATGGCTTGATGTGTACCCTACTTGTGATTCAGAGTTGAGGGTGGGACCCTCGTGAATTCATATGAATTAATATGTTGAGACCGGGCTGTGTACCGCGACGAGAGTTATATCAGTATAAGATCCTTGTGAGTCTTTTTATATGCTTTAAATTCTTTCTCATTAGATTGTTTCGTAGATTAGCGTTGATGGAAGATCTGTGCTTGTCTGACTTGTTTGATAGTTCCCTTATGTGTTTCCCTTCCCATATTCAGTCATTTTCGTTCTGTGCTTCTTGAGTTTTAGCTTGTGGGGTGTGTGCCCGTTGGTATTAGCTGAGATTTGGTTATTCGGGTGTTAGTTATATGGTTTTCGTGGTTATTGTATCATCGCCAGTGTTGTGGAGGTTTGAGAAGAGTTCTTATTGAATATGAGGCTTATAGCCGGTGCGGATTTGATCTCAAGCAAGTATTGTTATCAGAAATGTTATTGTGGGCCTATGTGTGATGTGTCATGTTGCATGGTTGTACCCTGTGGGTGTTGGCATGAATTGAAGTAGCGGGTTGAGATTGATACCGGGTATGGATTTAGAATCGGATCTTTGGGAAATGGATGGCACGTGAAAATTCTGGTTCTAAGTTTTATTGGTATTTCTAGAAAGGCTAAATTTCAGTCGAGATGTGTCGTCAGGCTTATGTGGATTGGGGTAACATGGGATCACCCGCGGGTGTATGTTGGAAGTGTGCATTCAGTGACTGAGGACTTCGAGGGAAATCTTAGCACGTTCGAGGACGAACGTTGGTTTTAAGAAGGGGAGGATGTGACGACCCGACCGGTCGCTTTTGGAATTTATGCCCCGATCCCCTAGTAACTGCTTTTCCAAAGTTGATTTTTGCTATTTTGGTTTGCCGGGACGTTCGGTTTTGAGTTTCGGAGAGTTTTGGGACACTTAGTCCCTAAATGAGAGCTTAAGTGTTGGAAAGTTGTCCGTAGTTGGAACAGTGTGAAGACGGCCTTGGAATGGTTATCCGATGGTTCCGTTAGCTCCGTTAGGTGATTTCGGGGTTGGGAGCGTGTTCGGAATGTGTTTTGGAGGTCCGTAGCTAATTTAGGCTTGAAATGCCGAAGTTTGAAATTTTGAAGTTTCCGGTCCGACAGTGAGATTTTGATCCGAGGGTCGGAATGGAATTGCAGAAGTTGTAGTAATTCCGTCATGTCATTTGGGATGTGTGTGTAAAATTTCAGGTCATTCGGACGTGGTTTGGTTAGGTTTTTGATCGAAAGCGTATTTTGAGAAAGTTGGAGTTCTTAGGCTTAAATCCTTGATTAATTCGAGTTTCCGACGTTGTTTTAGGTGGTTTAAGGATTGGTACAAGTTTGAATGATGTTATGGGTTATGTCCGTAGGTTTGGTTGAGGTCCTGGGGGCCTCGGGTGTATTTCGGATGCTCAACGGGGCATTTGGAGTTGTTTAAAATTGCAGAATTTTCTTCAGCTGTTGCAGACCCTTTTCTTCTTCGCGATCGCGTCTTCCTCCACGCGTTCGCGTAGAGTAATCTTGGAGGAGGACCAGTTAACTCTTCGCGTTCGCGCTCAATACTCTTGCATTCGCGAAGCTTTGGCATTTTCCTTCATCGCGTTCGCAGCCAAGCCCTCGCGTTCGCGTAGTGTTATTTGGTGCTGAGGGCTGTGTCTATTTTCTTCATCGCGTCCGCATGCCCTGTCTCGCGTTCGCGTAGCCTTGCCAGTCCAAGCCTTCGCGTTCGCGTACTGTTACACGTTCGCGTAGGCCAATTTGGTCAGCCTTCAGTTTCCTTCTTCGCGAACGCGTGATTTCCTCCGCGTTCGCGATGCATTAAATATCTGGGCAGTTATAAAAATTTCAAAACGAGGGTTTTAGCCATTTTTACCAAAACTCAAGCTTGAGAGCTCGGATTTGAGCGAGATTCGAGGGTTTTTCAGAGACATTGATTGGGTAACGATACTAAACTCTTTTTTGCTTGTAACCCACTAATCTAAGCGTGAATTCATCCTTTAATTTCGGAATTTGAAAGAAAATTTGATAAAACTTCATAGACCGAATTATTGAGTTTTGAGTGGGTTTTTGACATCCGATTTGGGAGATTTTTATATGGTTAGACTCGTGAGAGTACGAGGGTTCTGAAAATGTTAATTTTGCCCGATTCTGAGACGTTGGACTGAAGGGCATTTTGGTCATTTTACATAATTCCGCGTATTAGCTTAGAATTTAGATGTAGAGTCAATTACTTGATGTGTTATTTACATTATGAAATTGAATTGAATAGATTTGGGCCATTTGGAGTCGAGTATTCGTGGCAAGAACGTGGTTTCTAGTTGATTTGAGCCGGTTCGAGGTAAGTATCTTGCCTAACCTTGTGTGGGGGACTTCCCCTTAGGATTTGAGTCTTCTCCGTGGTTGTAATCCGAGTACGCGACATGACGAGTGCTTGCTCGGACTTATTTGTTGAAACATGGCCTTTTAGGATTCTTAGGTCCTTATATTCACTGAGTATGAAGTTGTTATTGATATGATTGAATTCCCTATTACTAGTTTCACCTCTACATGTTTTACTTGGAATTTACTGCTTTATGGTTCCTTCTTATTGCCTAATTAACTCTTACTATTGCTTAACTGAAGATCTTTCCTCTATTGTCGCGTTAACTTTTATAATTGCTTGTTTTTATTGAAAATCATTATTATCACTTGTGTAATTATTTAGTCTTAATTGAAATTGTGGTATATCCTTCGTAACCTGCCCAACCTTTAAATGAAGAGTAGATATTCTTTGTTTAGTTGATAGTTCCTTATTTGAAATTTACTTGACTCTTGTTAACTCCCTTGTTGTTGAACTACATGCTATGGGATCGTTGCTTCATATTATTTTCTCCCTTGTTGAGTTGTTCTTATTACGTTTAGCATTCTCTATTGTGGTTGTTCCTTGTGAGCTATTTTTACCGTCCCCTGGTGAACGAAAGATTTTTGAGTTGATTCACTTGTTGTGTTCTTGTATATATATTGTTATTGTTGCTGTTGTACTTGGGGTGTTGATGTACGAGGTTTTTGCCGTGCGTTTATTGATATTGTGATGCACGAGGTTTCTGCCGTGCGGTTATTGATATTGTGATGCACGAGGTTTCTGCCGTGCGGTTGTTGTTGTGGGGTCGCACGAGGTTTCTGCCATGCTGTTTCTACTATTGATATATTGCACATGTGGCGTAACAAGGCGGGATATGTATATATGTTTATATGTGGGTTGGGCATGTGGCGAAATAAGGTGGGAACATTATGATGCACGTGTGGCGAATCAAGGCGGGCACTTATTATGTTATTATTTGCACACGTGGCAGAACAAGGTGGGCTATGTCAGGGGTTGATTGTGAGTATTTGTAATGGCCTGAGGGCATTTCGGTTTGTTCAAATGTTGTGATTATGGTACGTTTACCTGTATGAACTTTGTCTCATGGAAGTTGTGAGGTGAGTTGTCAGTGTGACCGTGAGGCTGATGAGGGCACGGGTTGCCAGTGGTTAGATTTCAGGTACTGGGGCTCGTGGGTTGTAATTGTCCGAGATTCGGAAATTCGTGGTAGTTGTTGGATAAGACCTGATGTGAACACCGTCGTAAGATCTGAGTTATTGTTTTGTTTTCCCTTTTCTGTATTGTGACTGTAGGATTTGGGATGAGTTTTTGCCGTTCTTATGTGTCATCATTTTTAATATTTTCGTTGTTACGTGTTGTTCCTTTCCCTTATTGTGATTGTAGCATTGTTGGTCACTTTGTACAGTCTTTATATAAATATATATCATGTTCCGTTGTTCCTATCATTGCACTATTTATTAGACCGGTAGGTGTCTCAACTGTTCCTCGTCACTACTCCACCGAGGTTAGTCTTGATACTTACTGGGCATCGTCGTGGTGTGCTCATGCTACTCTTCTGCACATTTTTGTTGTGCAGATCCAGGTATTTTTCCCCTCAGTTCTATCATCCTTGGGAGGAGGCGTTCTGTAGAGACTTCGAGGTATATCTGCTACGTCCGCAGACCGAGGAGTCCCTTTCTATCTTCTGTAATAAGTATAGTCCCTTCAGTATTATCCCTTGTTTAGATATTTCCGGAGTTAGAGCTTCTTATGTATCTCATAGCTTGTGATTTGTGAGATTTGGGGTTTTGGGAATTTTGTTAGCTTCCAGAGTTGTTATGGTATGTGCCGAGCGGCACCTTAAACACTGCTTATTTTTATTATTCCGGTTTAGTTATTTCTTCCGCAATTATTGTTTATATTCCGCATTGTTATGCTTACCTAGTCATAGAGACTAGGTGCCGTCACGATGTTTCACGGAGGGCGAACCGGGGTCGTGACATTCTTACTGTTTTCATAACTCGGTTTTATTCACTCCTTTGATTTCACAAAATGATTTTTGAGCCGAGTACTTGTTTTACTGTCAGCCCGAGGGGCTTGAGTGAGATCTGACTGAGTAAGGTCGAGGGCCTGTGTTGTGAGGTTATCATGGGATCGGGCTGCGTGCCGAAGCATGTGGTAACGACTGGTGATATATGAGAGGCCGAGGGCCTGAATTATTATGCCACGAGGTGGCTTGTGATTGATATGAGGCCGAGAGCCTGTTGGATTATGCTACGAGATGGCTTGATATTGCGTTTGGGCCGTAAGGGGCCCCTCCAAGAGTCTGTACACCCCTAGTGAGCGCGGGTACCCAGTGTGATGATCCTGTCTATTATGTGAGGCCGAGGGCTGGATTGATTATGCCACGAAATGGCTTGATATTGCGCTTGGGCCGTAAGGGGCCCCTCCCGGAGTTTGTACACCTCAGTGAGCGCGGGTACCCAATGTGTATGATGTGTTGTAGCCCGAGGGGCTGTTGTTGTTTCATATTGAAGCCCGAGGGGCTGTTCTTGATCTATGTTGCCCGAGGGGCGGTTCTTGATTCATGTTATGCCCGAGGGGCTGATTACGAGTGATTGTGAGGTAGCCCGAGGGGCTAGTTCTGTTGATATTATGCCAGAGGGGCGATTTACGGTACATGTTTTGCCCGAGGGGCTGTTTACGTTTCTATCATTTTTACTCACTGATTTTATCACTCGTTTTGAAACTATGGAAAGTTGTTTTAAAAGGTTTTACTGAAACTGAGCTTGATTTACGAAGTAAATGATTTCTGTACTGTTTTGGAAATGTACTGTATTTGCTGTAGCGTTATGACGTGGCTTACGTGTTTTCTTACTGCTCAGCTTTCATTTACTTTTATTACTTACTGAGTTGGCATACTCACATTACTCCCTGTACTTTGTGTGCAGATTCAGGTATTATTTTGAACCCGATAGTGGGTGTTGGTTGCTCAGTGGCAGAGTCATCGGAGTTAGCGAGGTAGCTGCCTGGCGTTCGCAGCACTGCTTTTCTCCCTCTTGTCTTCCTTAGACTGTATTTAGTACATTTTTAAGCTCTTAGCTGTATTCATACCTTAGTAGATGCTCGTGACTTGTGACACCACGATGTCGGGCTGGGTTTTGTTTTCCGCAGTTGATATATATTTCGCTTTATTTTGGGATTTATCATTATTAATGACTTGATTATGAATCATTATATCTGTTAATTAAACTTGGAGTTTGTGTCGGCTGGCCTTGTCTTCACGAGAGGCGCCATCACGACCGGGTCTGGGTTAAGGGTCGTGACAAAAATAGTGTAATCCCCTGTTTCACGCCGTGAATACAATTGAATACAATAATCTTTCCAGCTATAATCCCATGTTTCACGCCATGAATACACTCGAATACAAAAATCTGTCTAGCTGTAATCCCCTGTTTCACGCATAGAAATGCGATTGTATTCATAAATGCAGTAGCTTAAATACATCAAATACATCTTATAACAACATAAAACGTATCTACAATCCGTAATATAGCAAATGATATCTATAAATAGCTAATTACCACTAAAAGATAGTGCTTTATGAAAATTTCTCTAAAAGTAATTTGATGAAATTCTCTTTTAGCAGACAGACTCAGCCCAATAGATGATTTGCACAAATATGATATATTTTTCACTTCCCGGGAATTCAGCCGTTTGAATTGCCATCACACAAACATTGAAATGAATTATTTTGTAAAATATTTCTTTGGATTATTTTGTAACTGACATGACATTAGATTTTAGGAAAATGCGGTAATACCATTCTAAAAATAGGACTTGGCTGAAAAATACCAACTTGACCGATGGCAATAAATAATTAATAAATAAATCAACCAACGAACAATCATTGGTCTTGACCACTGAATCATTTTACAATATATTATGTGGTATATATGTTGTATGTATTATCAATGTATGAACAAGTTGCACGAAGGCAATTCAGTCTTTTCCTTTATATATTTAATTTACTGAAAGAAGAAGAAGAAAACAATAATGAAGAATAATATATTGACGGAGGAGGAGGAGGAAATTGTACGACCATATTTGAATAAGACGTGGCTTATCAAGAGGCCTGATTCACCATTGTTAAATCTGAGAGTATCAAAAAATTCCGGTAAAAATCAGAAAAAAGTCATATTTATAACTGATAATTGAAAAATAGCCACAATTTTAAAAGTAATCGAAATTTAGCCAATTTTTCATATAAAGAAAAAATTCAAACAAAAACACTCTTAAAAATCTAGAAATATTCCAACATAATATACTGGAGTTCGAATTTCTTACATATGAGCTACCAGCATAAATTTATAATGTGCTGGAGTTCCATCATAATATGCTAGAAGTTTATGTACAGGAGCTCGGAGCTCCATAATCCCGCATGTTATGCTGGAACTTTATTCCATATTTTAGCAAAACAGTGGCTATTTTACAATAACTTCGCAAACGCGGATTATTTTTCGATTACCAGTCCGAAAAATGGCGAGCCCGTACTATTTTTACCAATTTCGATGTTAAGAGATTTTTATTTGATTATGGGTTGTGTTGGTTTTTGGGCAAAAACATAAATAGACAAAATTTAAGAAAAATTTTCACAATCGTAGCAGCAGTAGGTATTTTACATACAAGGCAACTAAATAATTATATTCCTAGTAGAAAGCTTTAAACCCTTACCTACAATCACGCATCTAAAGTGTTCATTTTCTTAAATATAAAACCAAAGGGTTTCAGTTTCACATCTAACAATGAAATTGTCATTAATTATGATTTATTGGTACTTTCTCTCTATTTCAATTATGGTAACGTTTTATTTGGTGGTACAATTATATTTTATTGATGAATGTGGATGCTTGTATAAGAGTGCATACTTGGATGAATTAGTGATATTTATATATTATACATCTTATATAATATGTATAATACATTAATATTTATTTAATAAGTATTATGAAGTATAAATTAAATATTATTAGTATAAAATATTAGTTTATTTGGATATACATAGTATATCATTCTTTTTCTCAATTTGATAAATATATACGACGTATATTCGGAATATTAAATTTTTCTAATATATAATATACCACATATTTATTTTATAAGTATTATATATTTAGAGCACATTGTAGTTGTTTAATTATTATATAGTATTACTATTATATAGGGTGAAAATCATTTTCCCTCCCGAAGTTTACCTTAAAAATCAACCTCCTTCCCTAACTTTCAACATTAGGCATCTTCCCCCCCTTACATCAATATCCGGCCATTGACCGGCAACTCTAAAATATTTGATCACTCTCCATACGGGCAAATCGTAATTTCACTTTTTATTTTATTTAATAGAATGCTCTAATTTATTATACACCTTTTGTTGTCGATAGAGTTCTCAGCCGTTTCTGATACTTCATGTTTACAAAGAGAAAAAAGATCAATAAACATGAAGTATCAGAAACGGCTGAGAACTCTATCGACAACAAAAGGTATATAATTAATTAGAGCATTCTATTAAATAAAATAAAAAGTAAAATTACGATTTGCCCCTATGGAGAGTGGTCAAATATTTTAGAGTTGCCGGTCAATGGCCGGATATTGATGTAAGGGGGGAAGATGCCTAATGTTGAAAGTTAGGGGGGGAGGTTGATTTTTAACGTAAACTTCGGGAGGGAAAATGATTTTCACCCCTATTATATATAAAGTATAAAAATGACTCATGAATGCTTCACGTTTAAAGCCTTTCATTTAATTTAGTGATTGGATTTTGTGGAAGGGAGTGAAAATAGAGAAAATGAAGAGAAAATCATGGCATACATGATTTTTAAATTTATTATGACAAATTTATAATAAAAATTAACATAAACCTTTAAATTTATTCTAGAAAGATCCGTTGAATCTATAACTATTATATTCAAATGTAATAGAATATAAAATTATTAAATAAAAAACATATGGTTATACAATGTACGATTTATAAATATTTACTGAATTTAAGTTACATTGCTTCATACATGCTTATAGATCTAAATGTCCAAACAATTAAAAAAAATTTAAACTCCAAAAACGTTGAATTTTTCATATTTTCATTACCATATAGATGAGAGAGAAACATTTAATAAGGAAGAAGGAATAAAATAAATCTCCGATTTAGTGGGATCTATCTTCTTTCTTAAACTGCCGAAATAGTGAAAAAATCTTTCATTATTGAAATAAACCACAAGTGATGTTATTTATATAAATAGTCTTAAATAAGAGACCTTCCATGTAAAAATCTCTTGGTTTTGGTTTGGTTTTAAGGCCAACTAGACTCGGCCCAACAAGCTGCTTCTAATGGAGCCAAATGGTTGCTACCTAATTGAGCCCAAAAATAGTAAAAATGGCGTGTGGTAGCCACTAAATAAGGTGGTGTTTATTTTTTAGCCACTAATTCTAATGCTGAGCAAAAATAGCCACTACTCTATTAAAATTATTTTGAAAAGATAGTTTTACCCTTTCTTCAATTCTTATATTCTCAAACCCTTGTTTTATTCGTTCAGAGGAAAAATTTGAGAGCGAAAATTTCAGAGGCAACTTTCGCGTGCTCCTCAGTATCTGTATCGTCCTTGCATGCAAACCAGCCGCACTTAATCTTTCTCCTTCATCATCTTCTCTGCATTAAACGATCGAACTGGTATTTTTTTTTTGCTTTTATGCATTTTTGTTTTTGTATATGTGTAATCGCGATCAATGTTGTGTTTGGCATCAAGTATGTGTGAAATTTTAAAAATAATGATTATAAGTTGATTCAGTGTCGAATAAGGAGCGGATTTTTGTGAGGAAGTTATTCAGAAATTTTTGGTATTGAAATGTGTTTGTGGTTCAATCAATATATTTGATTATGTAAGGACATTTCATAAAAATAGTCGTACGAATTCATAAGCTAACAGTGTTTATGAACTTTTAGTTAACTGTGTTCATAAAAGTTAAGGATCAAGTGTCCTTAACTTTTGAACTTGGAACTCAAAGTTAAGGACTGAGTGTTGTCACACCTCCTTTTTCCGCTTACTACACCCCCCGAAAGGGTATAATAAAAAGGAGTTTCTCCAATTAAAGGACAATCGAAACGGGATTCGTTTATTAAGAGATTCAGAGTCGCCACTTGGGAGATTTATGGTGTCCCAAGTCACCGGTTTGAGTCCCGAATCGAGGAAAGGGTTTGACTCTGTTTAACAGTCGCGAACCAGAAATCCGGGTAAGGAATTCTGTTAACCCGGGAGAAGGGGTTAGGCACTCCCGAGTTCCGTGGTTCTAGCACGGTCGCTCAACTGCTATATTTGGCTAAAGTCTGATTTTAATACATGTTATCCTATTGTGCAATTTTAGAATTGTTAACCGCTTTTAATTAGTTTTTATGAAAGTGAACGTCGTTTAAGAGCGTGTTTTTGGATCACGTCACATGAAATGCACCCGGATCTTTAACACCTCTTATTCAACGTTTTGGGATTTGGATTTGGGTCGCATGAAATGCACACCCGTATTTAAGAAGGTAATATTATTAAAGTGCGCGCCTGAAGTGTCTAGCGTCTTGTTAACTTTGCGGGAAGCCATGAAAATTCGCTAAATGGCATGTCCCGAATTTCTAAAATATTTTTAAGAAAGCATTTAATGAGGGCCCCGCAATTTATGCATTTTGTTTGGCGAGGCTCATCTCATCTTATTATTTAAAGGCCATCCTAGAGCAAACTATAATTTTTCTATTGGGTTCGTCTCTAAAGAGCCTTAGTTAATTAATATTATTAAAGCTATAGTTTCAGGTGATCAAGGAATTTGGGCTTCAAGTTCAAGTCCACACTTGAACAAGAGGCACACCTCTTAATTCAAGCATGCTACTTAACTAGGAGGCCCAAAACCTAGGTCATGAATTTAATCCCGCAAACTTAAAACGAATTCAAGCCTTCAGCATTGAGTTTCGAATGTGATTCAACAGAGGGAAAGCGAAATCAATTTGTCCTATGGACTGCTACTAGCCTTGGGCCTCGACGCAAGCCCAATTAAAAGATAAGTAGGACTGGAACTGGGCCATGCATGAATGATGTTGAGGCCCAAGCAATAGATATAGACTATCAGCCCTGGGCCTATAGGCAAGCCCAAGCTTCAAACATTTGGATTTATTGATTTGGATAAAAGTAAATTCAAGTTTGATAACTACCAATTTAATTCTGAACTATTGAACTCTTATGAACATTTGATGTACTCAGCGATTGAATTAACATGATTAGGATTCATTTACTAGGCCATTTCGACTCCAACATGAGATACTAGAATTGGACGAAAATGTAAAATCATTTTGAACCTATTTTCTAGAACTATTACTTCTTTCGAGTTAGAACTTCAAATTGACAGAATAGCTAAACATTATCCATATCATAACTAATAGTATACTCTTAAATCTGAAATATGATTTCTACAGTCCAAATAGCATCTTAATCTAAACGCAGACCTTAAATTGACATAGTAACCAAACTAAAGTTATTAAGCTACAGCTAATATCATATTTTATCACTCATACAAGTCTGAAAATGATTCACAACATTCGTAATAACTATAACAAGCTCTTTCACGCGAGTATTGTAATGCTAGCAGCCATAATACTTACAAGCTAACTTCAGTCATGAACCTCCAATTCTAAACAGTCCTTAGTCAATTACATGCTAAGATATGATAGAGTGTTGAACTTAATTACAATTCAATAAGGAATTTAACATAAGAAGAACATGCATCACTTCATTCCATTCCAGATCTGAGAGATACAGGATGTGTACCTGGAAATTAGAATGTAATAAGAAGGAGAAGAAGTCAGCAACAGCAAATGACAACCAGTAGCAAAGGAGTGGAAGAGAAATTATTTTGAAGACCAATAAAAGGAGATTCAAATCTCAAATCGAATCCAGTTGACTATCAGCAGGCAAATAGACCCCAAACATGATCTCAAATCCAAATTCGACCCACTTTTACACTTTAGAATGCTCAGAAATGGTATTGAAGCTGAAGACTAAAAAAAAACTAATAGAACAGTATTTTTATGAGATTTTCTGCTATTTTTGCTGATTTTTCCGAATACCTATGATCTAGAATGAACTTTCTACTCTCAGATTTCAGTTTTGGTTTTGAATTTGAATTTTAAATTTTCAGCCCTCAAAAACTTTATAGAGATTTTTAGGGATTTTTCAGATTTTCAGACCGTTGGGGATTTTTCTAATCTCTAAAACTTGGAAAAGAAGGAAGGTAGGCTGCCTTTTATAGGCAAACTTCAGGGGGAAGCTTCTAGATCTCACTCACACCTTTTCCCCCTCTTTTATTTTAGATTTTATTCAATAATCCCTAATGTTCTGACTTGTTGCTCAAGTTATGGCCACTAAACTATCGAAATGTACACTAAGGCCCTATTCTAGAAGAGTCTAGGGTATTCT
Source organism: Nicotiana attenuata (assembly GCF_001879085.1). Lineage (NCBI taxonomy): Eukaryota > Viridiplantae > Streptophyta > Magnoliopsida > Solanales > Solanaceae > Nicotiana > Nicotiana attenuata. Next base: position 33,169,154 of record NC_031997.1, read on the forward strand.
ATTTTAACCTACAACATTTTGTGTCACTCTAAGTACCTAAATTGCCCTTGAACTCATGCTAAAATTACTATCCTAGTACAGCTATATCCAAACAATTATTTAACTAGGGTTAACTAAACTAAGCCTAAGGGTTATTTGCAACTAGACACCAAACTATGGAATTATGAAAGATAATTACCAATTAAACTGACTTAAATTAATTAACCCTAGCTAGCACAATCATAAGGGATTGGAATTCAAACAGGACTTCAAACAGGATCGATTAATGAATCAAAGACAAATAGAAACAGATTCGAAACAAAAAATTAAACTAGAATCTAAAATACCGACGCAGGATTAAACAAAAATGAAACAGAATTATACTACAAAACAATTATTGGAACATATACGAAATCCAAAACTAAGAATCAAAACAGAAATAAACGAAAAAGCTTACTGAGTTAATATCTATATGCATTCAAACAACAACTAACTAATTAACAACAACTACCAAAGCAAGATCAAATCACATGAAGCAAAAGGAGGAGAGTAGAAGAAGAAAGAAATACAACAAGAGAAGAATAGGGGGAAACTCACTATTAGACTCAAACCCTAGATGTGAAATTGAAGGACTTCGGTTAGGATTCTTGTGCAGTAAACATGAGAATGGATCTTAGAGCGGCCTGGGGGTTGTGGAGTGTAAATTTGGTATGATTTGGGGTGGCGCCGCCGTGGGCGGCGGAGGCGGCGGCAACAGACTCGAATATTCGAGAAGATTGGTTGTGATTCGAGCCATNATGTAGGTGTGAGTTCAAAATCTAAAAACCGGAATACATTACGGGTCGGATCCCAGAATGGTATCAATGCCTCAATAATATCTTTCCTTGGTTTGATGTTTAGCAAATCAACGAGACCACCCAAACTTTTGACCACGGTATCTTTGCTTCCTTTTCCCAAATCATGCGACCACATGTGAAGTTTCAAAGGGATCTCGCTCAGGACTGAGAAGGTTTCGATGTTACTTGAATCCATCCTGCACATTTATTAAAGGACTTTAATGACTTATTTTTAAAAATGGCTATTTGAGCAAAAATTCCTGATTTAGAAAACAAGCCTTGGATTTGCAAATATGGCCTTTCAGCACTTCTAGGAGGAAGATTTTAAGGCTGTGCCCGCAAACCATGTAAAAATGACTCAGGGTGGCTGTTCTTGCAAAAACGGCCTTCCGGCGTCCTTTTAGGGATATTCGGCTTATTTTAGACAAGAATGGCATCACCCGACTTATTCTCAAAATTTTGACATTTTTGGCTATTTTTGCAAAAAGGGAGGTTGGACCCGATGAGGGTTGCCTACGTATCTCACATCCGGTGAGAATCAAACCAGCGTAGTTCGGGCAAATAAACCTAACTATTTTTGAAAATAGGACTCTTTTGTTTTTGTTGGCAAATACACTATTTCTGAAAGCAAAATTCATTTTTATGTTTTCTTGTTCAAAAATCAAACTAAAGAAAACTACTTTCTTCTCTTTTTTTTCATTTTCAAAAATCCGGCAGCATTTCGGTACTACTTGGACATCGGTTTTTCAAAACCAGCGGTTATCCTCACTTAGTCCCAACACTGCTTATTTCATAATTCACTCATTTAGACAAGCTGGTCAACATGCAAGGCCGAGCAAATAAATGCGCAAGTAGCACGTAAGATGCATCAGGATGGTCCATTATTTCAGGTCACCTGTCCTAGACGGACCCAACCCCTGTGTTGAGTCCCCTAAGTCAAATGCACATGATGCAATCAAGCGTCCTACTAGGGATCCGACATAAGGTTTTGTTCTTCTAGGTTTAAACCCTAGGTTTATTGGTCTAGACCTGGCTTACCCGAGCGGACAACTCGGGCCGAGTGGGAGGCAGTGTACCGGGGATGCAGAAGCTCCGCCGGCTTTGCAGCTTATCCAAACCTCGTTCTAAATGGAAAAAGACTCTAAACAGAAGAGAAGCTACACGAAGTGCACCCTTCTCCATGATGTAGAAGACTCAGAAAGAGGAAGGGATTCGCGACAGTTTATATACAATTCAACAAATATCAAAGCGGTAAAACATTTAGCACATAGCATGGAACATGTAGAAAAATCAGATAAAGCCAAATATAACAATTTAACTGAGCTCGAATTCTGAACCCTGAACCAAAAGTTCTGGGTTCTTGTCCCCAGCAGAGTCGCCAGAGTTGTCACACCTCCTTTTTCCGCTTACTACACCCCCGAAAGGGTATAATAAAAAGGAGTTTATCCAATTAAAGGACAATCGAAACGGGATTCGTTTATTAAGAGATTCAGAGTCGCCACTTGGGAGATTTATGGTGTCCCAAGTCACCGGTTTGAGTCCCGAATCGAGGAAAGGGTTTGACTCTGTTTAACAGTCGCGAACCAGAAATCCGGGTAAGGAATTCTGTTAACCCGGGAGAAGGGGTTAGGCACTCCCGAGTTCCGTGGTTCTAGCACGGTCGCTCAACTGCTATACTTGGCTAAAGTCTGATTTTAATACATGTTATCCTATTGTGAAATTTTAGAATTGTTTAACCGCTTTTAATTAGTTTTTATGAAAGTGAACGTCGTTTAAGAGCGTGTTTTTGGATCACGTCACATGAAATGCACCCGGATCTTTAACACCTCTTATTCAACATTTTGGGATTTGGATTTGGGTCGCATGAAATGCACACCCGTATTTAAGAAGGTAATATTATTAAAGTGCGCGCCTAAAGTGTCTAGCGTCTTGTTAACTTTGCGGGAAGCCATGAAAATTCGCTAAATGGCATGTCCCGAATTTCTAAAATATTTTTAAGAAAGCATTTAATGAGGGCCCCGCAATTTATGCATTTTGTTTGGCGAGGCTCATCTCATCTTATTATTTAAAGGCCATCCTAGAGCAAACTATAATTTTTCTATTGGGTTCGTCTCTAAAGAGCCTTAGTTAATTAATATTATTAAAGCTATAGTTTCAGGTGATCAAGGAATTTGGGCTTCAAGTTCAAGTCCACATTTGAACAAGAGGCACACCTCTTAATTCAAGCATGCTACTTAACTAGGAGGCCCAAAACCTAGGTCATGAATTTAATCCCGCAAACTTAAAACGAATTTAAGCCTTCAGCATTGAGTTTCGAATGTGATTCAACAGAGGGAAAGCGAAATCGATTTGTCCTATGGACTGCTACTAGCCTTGGGCCTTGACGCAAGCCCAACTAAAAGATAAGTAGGACTGGAACTGGGCCATGCATGAATGATGTTGAGGCCCAAACAATAGATATAGACTATCAACCCTGGGCCTATAGGCAAGCCCAAGCTTCAAACATTTTGGATTTATTGATTTGGATAAAAGTGAATTCAAGTTTGATAACTACCAATTTAATTCTGAACTACTGAACTCCTATGAACATTTGATGTACTCAGCGATTGAATTAACATGATTAGGATTCATTTACTAGGCCATTTCAACTCCAACATGAGATACTAGAATTGGACGAAAATGTAAAATCATTTTGAACCTATTTTCTAGAACTATTACTTCTTTCGAGTTAGAACTTCAAATTGACAGAATAGCTAAACATTATCCATATCATAACTAATAGTATACTCTTAAATCTGAAATATGATTTCTACAGTCCAAATAGCATCTTAATCTAAACGCAGACCTTAAATTGACATAGTAACCAAACTAAAGTTATTAAGCTACAGCTAATATCATATTTTATCACTCATACAAGTCTGAAAATGATTCACAACATTCGTAATAACTATGACACGCTCTTTCACGTGAGTATTGTAATGCTAGCAGCCATAATACTGACAAGCTAACTTCAGTCATGAACCTCCAATTCTAAACAGTCCTTAGTCAATTACATGCTAAGATATGATAGAGTGCTGAAATTAATTACAATTCAATAAGGAATTTAACATAAGAAGAACATGCATCACTTCATTCCATTCCAGATCTGAGAGATACAGGATGTGTACCTGGAAATTAGAATGTAATAAGAAGGAGAAGAAGTCAGCAACAGCAAATGACAACCAGTAGCAAAGGAGTGGAAGAGAAATTATTTTGAAGACCAATAAAAGGAGATTCAAATCTCAAATCGAATCCAGTTGACTATCAGAAGGCAAATAGACCCCAAACTTGATTTCAAATCCAAATTCGACCCACTTTTACACTTTAGAATGCTCAGAAATGGTATTGAAGCTGAAGACTAAAAAAAACTAATAGAACAGTCTTTTTATGAGATTTTCTGCTATTTTTGCTGATTTTTCCGAATACCTATGATCTAGAATGAACTTTCTACTCTCAGATTTCAATTTTGGTTTTGAATTTGAATTTCAAATTTTCAGCCCTCAAAAACTTTTTAGAGATTTTTAGGGATTTTTCAGATTTTCAGACCTTTGGGGATTTTTCTGATCTCCAAAACTTGGAAAAGAAGGAAGGTAGGCTGCCTTTTATAGGCAATCTTCAGGGGGAAGCTTCTAGATCTCACTCACACCTTTTCCCCCTCTTTTATTTCAGATTTTATTCAATAATCCCTAATGTTCTGACTTGTTGGTCAAGTTATGGCCACTAAACTATCGAAATGTACACTAAGGCCCTATTCTAAAAGAGTCTAGGGTATTCTATTTTAACCTACAGCATTTTAGTCACTCTAAGTACCTAAATTGCCCTTGAACTCATGCTGAAATTTCTATCCTAGTACAGCTATATCCAAACAATTATTTAACTAGGGTTAACTAAACTAAGCCTAAGGGTTATTTGCAACTAGACACCAAACTATGGAATTATGAAAGATAATTATCAATTAAACTGACTTAAACTAATTAACCCTAGCTAGCACAATCATAAGGGATTGGAATTCAAACAGGACTTCAAACAGGATCGATTAATGAATCAAAGACAGATAGAAACAGATTCGAAACAAAAAATTAAACTAGAATCTAAAATACCGACGCAGGATTAAACAAAAATGAAACAGAATTATACTACAAAACAATTATTGGATTAAATATTAGATGGAAACATCATAAACATAAATTATTTAAATGCTTAAAAGAACATTTATACCATAAATTGATTGAAAATTTGCTCCTACAGCGAGAATGGAAATCAGTCCAAGTCGCATAAGAGCCATCATGAAGCTTTCTGATGACATTGGTGATTATCCTCGTAGTCTTATTACCCGGACTGAACCTGCAATTTACAATAAAAACACATTAATACCTTAGTAAAAATGTTACAAAACANAGAAAGAAATACAACAAGAGAAGAATAGGGGGAAACTCACTATTAGACTCAAACCCTAGATGTGAAATTGAAGGACTTCGGTTAGGATTCTTGTGCAGTAAACATGAGAATGGAGCTTAGAGCGGCCTGGGGGTTGTGGAGTGTCAATTTGGTATGATTTGGGGTGCGCCGCTGTGGGCGGCGGAGGCGGCGACAACAGACTCGAATATTCGAGAAGATTGGGTGTGATTCGAGCCATGGAAGTTTGGGGTTTGGAAAGAGGAGGTCATGGGGAATTAGTGGTGTAAATTTTAGGTTCATCGGACGATCGCCGCCGGCGGAGGCGATTTCCGGCCGGCGGCGTGTGGTGGTAGGCGACGGAGAGATGAAGGGTTCTCTGATGTTGATGAGAGAAGCAAGGGGTAGGGGGTCTGAGGGGGGTGGGGTTGGGTTCAGACAATTATATAGTTAATGATGTGGGCTTCCCATCCGTTGGATTAATCAACCTCGATGGTTGAGATTGATTTGGGCAATACGACGTCATTTTGGCGTCTCTGAGCCGGACTGGGCTAAGGCGTTTTGGGCCTGGGTTGTGCGGATTTAAAGGGGTATCTATTGGGCCTGGTTGAATGAAATCTGAACAACCCAAACTTCTATCTTTCAATTCAATTATTCATTTTAATTAATTCCTAATATTCAAGTAAGAATCTAAATTAACTCCTAATACTCAACTAATCCTAATATTCAAAAGAAACACTACTAAAAATCAAAAATCAAAATTAAAAATGCGAATTGAACTAGTTTTGTTATTTTCTTTACTACTAATTAATCCTAAAATGCAAAATTAAACCCTAAGTGCAAATGTCAAGTATTTTTGTATTTTTCATTACTCAAATGAAATAAACACACGCAGACAATATGCAAACAATTAACGAAAAATGCCACAAAAATCCACAAAATTGCAAACAATGGAAAAATTATTTTGTTTTGAATTTGTGGGAGTAATTCATACAGGCAAAAATCACGTACTCACAAGTGTCCTTAACTTTTGAACTTTAAATTCAAAGTTAAGGACCAAGTGTCCTTAACTTTGGAACTTGAAACGTGAAGTTCAGGACCAAGTGTCCTTAACTTTTCAACTTGAAACTATAAGTTAAGGACTGCCTGTCCTTAACTTTTTAACTTGTAACTCTATGTTAAGGACCAAGTGTCCTTAACTTTTGAACTTGTAAGTCAAAGTTCAGGACTAAGTGTCCTTAACTTTTGAACTTCGAATTCAAAGTTAAGGACCAAGTGTCTTTTACTTTTGAACTTGAAACTTGAAGTTCAGGTTCAAGTGTCTTTAACTTTTCAACTTGAAACTATTAGTTAAGGACTGCCTGTCCTTAACTTTTTAACTTGAAACTTGAAGTCAAGGACCAAGTGTCCTTAACTTTTGAACTTGAAAGTTGAAATTCAGGACCTATTGTCCTTAACTTTTGAACTTGAAACTTCAAGTTAAGGATTGCCTGTCCTTAACTTTTTAACTTGAAACATGAAATTCAGGACCAAGTGCCCTGAACTTTTAAAGTGGTAACTGTAAGTCCTAATCTTTTATGTTCTTTTTCCTTCTTTGTAGTGTGCTAATGGAAGGAGATCATGTGTTCGACTTT
>NC_031997.1:33180216-33276917 GCF_001879085.1 Nicotiana attenuata
GCAGCGATGATGATGCTGTAAAGTTGGCAACAATTTATTTTGTTGAATCTGTTTTGATGGGGAAGCAGAAGAATAGGAATGTGTCCGAGAAGATAATGAAAATTGTAGATGATGATGAACTCTGCTCTTCTTTCAACTGGGGGTCTCTTTGTTATGAAACGTTATTAAAATCATTGAAGAGTTGTTTGAAGCCCAATGAGAATGAGAAAGAGAAAGACAAAGATAAAGACAAGGATAGCTACACTATACTTGGCTTTCCTTTTGCTTTTTGTGTTTGGATTATGGAAGTATTGCCTATTTTCCAGGAAAAACAATTTGTGAACTTCCGAGAATATGGTTTTCCTCGGATGTTATGTTATTCGGATATGAAATCTCCACAATATGATTCTCTGTGTAAAAAATACTTCCATAATAAAAATGTAAGTTAATCTAATTACTAGCTATTTTTTTTGTTTTTGTGCTTTAGTTCTGAAAACTTATGTTTTTTTTGTTATATGTAACGACCCGACCGGTCGTTTTGAGCCCTAGCGCGCCGTTCAGCAGCTCGAGGCCATGAGCAGCTTTAATTCAGGTATTATGACTTGTACGCGTGGTCGGAATTAAATTTTGGGAAGTTCGGAGTTGACTTGGAGAGGAAATTCTCATTTCAGAAGCTTTAAGTTGAAAGAATTAGCTAAGATCAGATTTTTGAGTAAACGACCTCGGAATCAGGATTCGCAGGTTCCAACAGGTTCGTATGATAATTTCGGACTCGGGCGTATGTCCGGGTCGGGTTTTGGATGACCCGGGGGCGTTTTGGCGCCTATTGTGGAAGTTAGCATTTTGGAAAAAATTTTATAAGTTTGGGTTGAAGTGCATTTCAGTGTTATCGATGTCCGTTTTAGATTCCGAGTCAGGGAGTAGCTCCGTATGGTTATTTTGGAGTTGGGAGCGCGATCGGAAGTGAATTCGGAGGTCCGTGGGTCATTTTGGAGTCATTTGGCTAAAGATAGAAATTTGAAGGTTTTTGTGAAGTTTGACCGGAAGTGGACTTTTTGATATCGAGGTCAGAATCCGATTCCGGAAGTTGGAGTAGGTCCGTAATGTCGAATATGACTTGAGTGCAAAATTTGAAGTCAATCGGACGTGATTTGATAGGTTTAAACATCAAATGTAGAAGTTTGAAATTCTAAAGTTCATAAAGCTTGGATTGGAGGTCGATTCGTGGTTTTAGCGTTGTTTGATAAGATTTGAGGCCTCGAGCAAGTCTGTAACGTGTTTTGGGACTGGTTGGTATGATTGGTTGGGGTCCCCGGGGCCTCGGGTGGATTCCGGGTGGTTAACGGATCAAAAATGGAATTTTTGGAAGGGCTGAATGCGAGACCGCAGATGCGGTCCTTGCATCGCAGAAGCGGCTCAGGTAAGCCAGGCCAGGAACCGCAGAAGCGGCTCCCAAGCCGCAGATGCGGCTCCGCAGATGCGACCTGGAGACCGCAGATGCGGTCCCAGCTCTTTGGCCCATTTTCGCAGGTGCGGCCCATCTCACGCAGATGCTCCGCAGATGTGGAAATCGCTGGGTAGTGAGGTTCATTTAATACGGGTTCTAAGTCATTTTATCACATTTTCACTCCTCCATTGGGCGATTTGGGAGCTTTTGAGGGAAGGACTTCACTTAGCATCTTGAGGTAAGTGTGTGCTACCTATTTCTAGTTTAATATCATTGTCTTAGGTAGATTAAACACTAGTATTAACAAAGCTTAGATTTAACCAAAAACTTAGGGTTTTAACTAAACTTAGATTTAACCATGAAATTTGTTATGAAATGAATTAGAAACCATATATTATTGATCCTTAGGTTATAGAGAACAACTTCCTTCGAAAAATCTCAAAATCCGGGCACGTGGGCCCGGGGTCGGAATTAAGGAAACTTGTGTTAATGGTTGGGAAATTGCTTAAATAGCTAGAATTCGATCTTGTGAGTCTATATTAACTAGTTCTTACTTTATTTAACTAGTTTGGGATTGTTCGGCTCCGAATTGAGGGCTTGGACTTGTTCTTGGCATTTGGAAGTGCACTTTGGAGCGAGGTGAGTCTCCTTTCTAACCTTGTAAGAGGGAATTGTCCCCATAGGTGAATTAATTGGTTATGTGCTCCTGTTTGTGGGGGCTACGTACGCACGAGGTGACGAGAGTCCGTGCTTAGCTACTATTATGTTATTGTCCGGGTAGTCTAGGACCCCAAAACATGCTGTACTTGGAATATTTGTAATGTTATTGACAGATTGAACTGCTTAAATCCTATCGAATTGGTATGATTTTCTAAAAGGAGTTTAACTTCATTTCTCTGAATTGCTAAAAGAGAATTGGTTTTCTTTGGATAATTGTGTCCTGATGACTCCTTGATTGACTGTCTGTGTGTGTTTAAATTCTGGAACGGGCCGAACGCCTCAGTAGATTTAATAGATGCATCTATGGTTCGCGCCGTTCGACCCTCTAGCAGTGCACAGTTTACATATTGTTGGATCGGGCCGTATGTCCTCGGCATGATTTGCGCATGCTTGTATTGCTTGCCTTGAACTTGTTAAAGTTGTTATAGCCTCTTCCCGGCTTGAGAATGTTTGTATAAATGATGAAAAGGAATTTCGAAATTTCCTATAAAAGGAAAGAATTATTTACTTGCTTCACCGTATTGGATTAAAATTATGCTTATAAAAATCCACGATTTAATATATCATTGATGTAACATTATTGGACCCTTAGTAAGTGTCAAAGTCGACCTCTCGTCTCTACTTCTTCGAGATTAGACGGGATACTTACCGAGTACACGTTGTTTTTGTACTCATACTACACTTCTGTGCATTTTTGTTGCATAGGCTCATGTACTACTAGTGGCCTACTGGGCGTAGTAGCACGGATGATACTGGGACTAGGTGAGCTGCATTACTCGAGGCGGCCCGCACCTAGTATAGTCCCTTCCAGTATATTGTATTTACTTTTGGTCCATTTGTATTCCGGACGGATGTTGTATTGTATTGTTTCTTAGAAATAACTCATGCACTTGTGACATCAGGTTCTGGGGATGTCTATGGGTTTATTCAAAAATTTAAAATTGTTAAATCTTCATCATTTATTCAATGGAATTTATCACATATTGATTAAATGCATAAAAGAAGTGATTTCAGAAAAAATTTAAAACGAGAAGTTTCCTAGTTATTTGTTGTTGGCTTGCCTGACAGTGGAGTCCGGCGCCATCACGACCCTTGGTGGATTTTGGGTCGTGACAACATGGTATCAGAGCACTAGGTTCCTAGGGTCTCACGAGTCATGAGCAAGTCTAGTAGAGTCTCGCGGATCGGTACGGAGACGTCTGTACTTATCCTCGGGAGGCTGCAGGACTATTAGGAGTACTTCCCTTCTTGATTCCTCATCGTGCGATTTGATCCATGGAGGCTTATGCCTTTAATTCCTTCCTATTCAATCTTGTGCGACACGAATCGCTTCTTATAAATCGAGAATTGAAGAATTGTTATGGTACTACCGATGCAGTGCGGGGTGTTTCTCCCTGTATAGTTGTCTGAGCTATTATCATCGCCTTGTGGAAGGATATTCTGTCGTTTCAGCTCAGTAGCGGTACTTCTGAGAGCTCTGAGGCTAGGCACAAGTTGCCATGATGCTATAAACTATTGTTCCACAGTATTGATATGAGTAGGACATTTGCCTACGTGTCGGGGCAGTGAATGACTTGAAGGGAGGTTGACTCAGTGCATAATCTAGAGATTCAGTATTTTATTCCCGGCAGGGGAAAGGCAATCGGACTAAGAATGGTCAGATGTGGGCTGGTGGAGTAATGAGACTTGGTATTTGCGAGCATGGTGGAGCTTTCTTCTATGATGGGGTGTCGTTGTCCTTATTGAATGTACTAAGTTCGCCGGTGTTATGATCTTCTACAATTCGCCATTGGGGCAAGCTATTGTGAAATGGTATTGAAAATGCGGCTGTAAGATATCGCAGGTTGCGGTAGTTCAGGGTTGAGTGTTTCTAATGTCGACGGTATGAGGAAGATAATCTTCCGAAAGGTGTAAAGTTAGCAGCAATTGTGGGTTCAAGTGCCACAAAGATATATTTTATTTAAGGCAATAACTGAGCAGCAACGGACGAGAAGGGGCATGTGGGGAGTGTCAGGCGGTAGTTAAAATTTCTAGAAGGCCAGGTATAAGAAGCAAAGGTCGAGTAGTCGACTAAAGGGGTGAGTTTCGCCAAAGTGGGAGAGTTTGGAGTGATTTGGGAATTTTAGTGATTGGTGATTTGGTCTTGCGGATTAATTTCGAGTATGGGCTATTAGGCGGCAGGAGATTTTGATATAACGGAAAGGGGCTGCTAGAAATGGAGAAGGATAAAACCTAACTTTGAATAGGAAGGATGTTGCCCCGCATTTAATTGATGTCCACGAGGGGTGAATGGGCTCGTGCAGCCTAGAGAGTGAGCTTGGACTCAGGATGGGTCATTAATGTCATGGTGATTGCACCCTGTGTAGCAGCGTTGGAAGACGTCGACACGTAGATTTCGCAGGCGGAATATCTCCAGGGAGCAGGACGGCGGTCGCATGGTTGGCAAAGCTTCTGCAAAAGGGTTCTATTGGCTATACAGCAAAGAGATCGGTCGTGTGAATATGGTTGATGATTCAGAATATAACAAGAGGGTTTTACAGACAGATTCTGAGAATTTTGGCGGTTGATTGCGCAAGGTTATGTCAATAAGAGATAAAGGATCCCGGTGAATTCCAGAATTTGTGTAATAATGGCTTTAGGCTAAGTGGGAGAGTCCCACCGCCTATGATTAAGGATTTCCGGTTAATTACTTGCGAGGTTTCTGATTATTAGCATATTGATGGGTTATTTCAGCTACAGGAAAGAGAACATATGTGGTAATTCGAGCAAAGGAATTGTTAGAGGCGTGCTAAGGTTGGCCTTATTGGCCATGTTCAGACTTAGGGAAGGATTCAGGATTTATGCCTTGTATAGATGTGGGTTTCAAGGGAAGTGATTCTGCCGGGTGCTTCGCCGAGGGGGTATTCATGTGCTAGAAGATTTATGGAATCGATTATATTCGGGGCCGAGTCAGAGCGGGCGGCTCTCAGCAACGGTCCTAGTGGGTTCAAAAGGGCAAAGCGTGGCGATTAATGATTGCGAGCCTATAGGTACGATTAAGAATCAAGCTTGGTAGCAGCTTATGAGAAGGGGTACAGGATGTTCTATGATGTTTTGACTTGCAGTGTAGCAATTGGGAGGTGTGAAATGGTTCGGGGGATTTGAGACAGCATGGTCTCGTGATTCAAGGTCACTCGGGATGAGTGCGGATGGAGTGTGTCATGTGTTGAATGGAGTTATTATTATTTCTAAGGCAATCAAGGATAAATTGGAAGGAGATAGACTGGTTAGCCATAGTTGAATTGGCATATTGGTTGTAGTGATCAGTTCCTTCAGCAAATTATGCAAGTGATTTGTGGCAATACGTGCGAGGCCTGTCGGCCGCCGTAGTTGATGTTATTCAGAAGTATTCTACTGTTATGGCCTGTTATGTGTAGGCGGAATCCGGAAGGGCTATGGTGGCTTAGACCACTACTTAAAGATTTGCATATTCTACGGTTATGAGGATTCACCTATGTGTTGCTATGGTTCTCCTGAAGTGAGTTAAGTGAAGGGTTTTTATACGATGAAGTGTTAATCCATTAGTGGTTCCGCGGTGTGATGGGAATCGTGTTCTATTGAATATTGACATGTTGGGTGCAGTGAGTGGTATGGAATTTGAAGCAAGGATCAAGGTTGCAGTTCAATGTTAACAAGGATGACATAAGCTCGGATAAGCAGGAAAGTAGTTTCGATGTTTAAAGTAAGTTGGGATTGTCTTCAGCGTCACCTGAGATCGGTGTTTTGTGAAAAAGGCTTTGCATCCTGGATACAGATTCTTGATCGCTTTTTGGCATTAGCGCGATCGGTTGTCTGGATGTACAGACCTGTTATCGGTTACGGAAGGTTGTGGGAGCGTGCCCCACGGGAAGGTTGTATAGGTGTGGCATGTAGTCACTTGATTGATTGAAGAGTTAAACCAAGTATGAAGATTGTTGTGATATCATCGATTTGGGAATTGATGCCTGGAGGGCACGTGATCTATTGAGTTGTGGACTGCGGATGATTTCTCCGGCTATGAGGGTTGTTCTTATGTGTTATGAGGGAAAGGAGAGTCATCATGGACCTTTGAAAGGTCATTAGCTAGTTTAGAGTGTTCGGAATTAGCTTGGGGTTTGTGGATGGATTTAAGTGTGAATATGGGCTTTATATCAGGCCAGATGTGTTCATCTCAGCAATGCACTCCTTATGGAAAAGTAGTCGGAGTATTATTTCGTCATCAGCTATTTCAAGTAATGATGTATTGCGCCGTGTGAGTTGTGAGACGGCTTGATGAATTTCTTATGAGTTGAGATTTCCGCGTGGAGATAATGTTAGGTAAGCAGAATGGCTCTTGAGGTTCAGATCGTATATCGCACCCCAGTTGTACTCGAGTTTTGTAGCCTATGGCACTATATGTCTCCCCAGGGATGGTATTATGCACTTAGCGTGCTGGTGACCGACATTCGGCATTTTGTGGTAATGAGCAATTTAGCTCGATGTATATTTCCTTATGTGAAACCTATGTGTGGATTGGGTGGCACGCCGCCATGGGTATGTTATTTGGATCGGGTTGCACGCCGCAACAGTGGGATGTTGAGTACAGTTCCCCGTATCTATTTTTATGTGTTTTGTTTCCTCTTTTCCTGAAAGGAACTTATATTAGTTGTGTGCCCGCGTCGCATGTATGATTCGCGAGCAGGGTAATTGGATTTCCTTTTCGGAGTTTGTTTTCCTATTTCGAATTGGTAGCCTATTGGCACATTGTGGCATCATATGAGACTTTTGATCGTGTCCGGAGTGGCTTATTGCCTGAGCGGTTCGTACTGGGTGAGACGAGATCATTGGATTTAGGATCAGTGCAACCTGATTATATGAAGTATATCAAGGAGCAAATATCATTATCTGGTTCAGAATGAGGTGATGGTTCTTGGCAGGGCATAGACCCTATGAATCGTTGATTCGGCAATTGGTTATGAATTCCTACACATCCCTTCCGTCATGGCAGCACTGCGAGAGTTGGAGCGGGAATTATATATGTCATGGGGTGCATTGTGAGCATCAGATCCGGGAAATATCGGCTATTATGATCAGAGAGTGTTATTATGGTCTTGTGAATGATAGGGTGCATGGTGTGAATTCAGCAAGGGTGTGCAGTCATGCTCTGGTACAGCGTGTGGTGATCGATACAGTGTTCATATGCCGAAGGCAGGCCTGGCAAAGAATTTCGGATGTAGAAACTGGGCTCCAAGGCTTATTTGCCTAAATGAAAGAGGTTATCTGTAGATTTGATCGAGCTGATGTGCCCAACTGAATTGTGTTAGCACGGGTAGGTGCACGAGGTATTAAGCAGTGATTCCAGACAACCCCAACACAGTTCCTAGCACGTTCGAGGACGAACGTATGTTTAAGTGGGAGAGGATGTAACGACCCGACCGGTTGTTTTTAGCCCTAGCGCGCCGTTCAGCAGCTCGAGGCCATGAGCAACATCAATTCAGGTATTATGACTTGTACGCGTGGTCGAAATTAAATTTCGGGAAGTTCGGAGTTGACTTGGAGAGGAAATTCTCATTTCAGAAGCTTTAAGTTGAAAGAATTAGCTAAGATCGTATTTTTGAGTAAACGACTTCGGAATCAGGATTCGCAGGTTCCAGCAGGTTCGTATGATAATTTCGGACTCGGGCGTATGTCCGGGTCGGGTTTTGGATGACCCGGGGGCGTTTTGGTGCCTATTGTGGAAGTTAGCATTTTGGAAGAAATTTTATAAGTTTGGGTTGAAATGCATTTTAGTGTTATCGATGTCCGTTTGATATTTCGAGTCAGGGAGTAGCTCCGTATGGTGATTCTGGAGTTCGGAGCGCGATCGGAAGTGAATTCGGAGGTCCGTGGGTCATTTTGGAGTCATTTGGCTAAAGATAGAAATTTGAAGGTTTTTGAGAAGTTTGACCGGAAGTGGACTTTTTGATATCGGGGTCGGAATCCGATTCCGGAAGTTGGAGTAGGTCCGTAATGTCGAATATGACTTGTCGTATTATTTTTGTACTCATACTACACTTCTGTGCATTTTTGTTGCACAGGCTCATGTACTACTAGTGGCCTACTGGGCGTAGCAGCACGAATGATACTTGGACTAGGTGAGCTGCATTACTCGAGGCGGCCCGCAGCTAGTATAGTCCCTTCCAGTATATTGTATTTACTTTCTGTCCATTTGTATTCCGGACGGATGTTGTATTGTATTGTTTCTTAGAAATAGCTCATGCACTTGTGACACCGGGTTCTGGGGATGTCTATGGGTTTATTCAGAAATTTAAAATTGTTAAATGTTTCATCATTTATTCAATGGAATTTATCACGTATTTATTAAACGCATAAAAGAAGTGATTTCAAAAAATATTTAAAACGAGAAGTTCCTAGTTATTTGTTGTTGGCTTGCCTGTCAGTGGAGTCCGGCGCCATCACGACCCTTAGTGGATTTTGGG
Organism: Nicotiana attenuata; assembly: GCF_001879085.1. Classification (NCBI taxonomy): domain Eukaryota; kingdom Viridiplantae; phylum Streptophyta; class Magnoliopsida; order Solanales; family Solanaceae; genus Nicotiana; species Nicotiana attenuata. The sequence continues at coordinate 33,188,839 of NC_031997.1, forward strand.
TCGTGACATTATATAATAGGTGTATAAATTGATCGAGGTGGCACCATTTGTTTCTTGTGAAGAAGATATAGAGCCTGTTAGTGTGCATGAGCCAATTTCTCAAGATCAAAGCTCAATGCCTTCTTCCACACAATTTGATGATGTCATGCTTAAGGAAATTGTTAAAGTAGCTTTTCTGTCTTTGAATAGCATTAGTTTTTTATTTGATTGTTTTTTGCTTAAGAGACTTTTTTGTTTTTATGGTTTTTGATTCAGAGATTATCAGAGAAGTTTAAAAAGGATCTGCAGGCTGAAGTTACTAGAATAAATCAGAAAATATCTGTATCAGAAAAAAAAGATTCAAAATGATATCAAGGTAATATCATTAATTTTAGTTAGTCTAAGTTCAGGACCTTGTGTCCTTAACTTTTGAACTTGTAACTCAAAGTTAAGGACTGCCTGTCCTTAACTTTTTTACTTGTAAGTCTAAGTTCAGGACCTTGGGTCCTTAACTTTTGTACTTGTAACTCAAAGTTAAGGACTGCCTGTCCTTAACTTTTTTACTTGTCAGTCTAAGTTCAGGACCATCTGTCCTGAACTTTTGAACTTGAAACTTGAAGTTCAGGACCAAGTGTCCTTAACTTTTTAACTTGTAAGTCAAAGTTAAGGACCATGTGTCCTTAACTTTTGAACTCTGAATTCAAAGTTAAGGACTGCCTGTACTTAACTTTTGAACTTGAAACTTGAAGTTAAGGACCTATTGTCCTTAACTTTTGATCTTGTAACTATAAGATAAGGACTGCCTGTCCTTAACTTTTTAACTTGAAACTTGAAGTTTAGGACCAAGTGTCCTTAACTTTTGAACTTGTAAGTCTAAGTTCAGGACCATCTGTCCTGAACTTTTGAACTTGAAACTTGAAGTTCAGGACCAAGTGTCCTTAGCTTTTCAATTTGAAACTTGAAGTTCAGGACCTATTGTCCTTAACTTTTTAACTTGGAATTCAAAGTTAAGGACTGCATGTCCTTAACTTTTGAACTTGAAATTTGAAGTTTAGGACCAAGTGTCCTTAACTTTTGAACTTGTTACTCTAAGTTAAGGACTGCCTGTCCTTAACTTTTTTACTTGTAACTTGAAGTTTAGGACTACTTGTCCTTAACTTTCTAACTTAGTTTCTTTCACAGTATTTAGAGGAAAGTCTAGGATCAAAGATTGATACTTTGTTGAAGATTTTTGTGGAACCTGATGAAAGGAACATAGAGAGAGAATCTAGTGTTCCAGTTACTGAAGATGGAGTTGATGATCATTGTGATGGTACAGAACCTACTGTTACAATTAACAAAGATGCAGGTGGTGATGAATGTGATGATACGGATGTGCATGCAGAAGTTCAATATGAAAGCGATTATAGAGATGCATATCTAGATGATGAAACTGATATTGGCACTGAAGTTGGGAAAGGTTAGATATCGATTTTGAATTTTTCGTCATTGAAATTTATATTCAATAGCGTAATACATATAAACTTTTTTGTGATTACAAATATATATAGAATCTATTGATGGAGTGGAAGTTCAAGATGTAGTAGAATGTCAAGACTAGAAAAATCCAAAAGAGACAGGAGTAACAGAAAAATTTGTAAACGTGGAGTGCAATCTCAGGATTTAGAAAGTCCATTGGGAACAAGTGTCAGTGAGATTTTATGCAAATGTTTAGAAGGAACATATGATATGTTTACACCTCTCTCATATAAAGAGAAATTTGGAGTTCAAAATTATGCCAATCAAGGTTAGATGGAATTTTCATGATATGTTGAATGTTAATTTTAGTGAACTATTAGAAAGGGTATTAATTGTAAATGTTACAGAATCCTTTGAAGCTGCAAGGGAAGAAGATGGAGTGGAGTATCAAGAGAAAAGTGGAGTACAATCTCAAGACTTAGAAAATACCTAAGGAATAAGCATAAGTGAGATTGTTTCCAAATTCATAGATGGAATATGTGATCTCTCTACACCTCGCTCTCTTACCGACAATATTGGAAGCCAAGAAAATGCTAGTGAAGATAATGATTTAACTGGGATGATCTTGACAATTGCAAACGGTTAGACAGTATTTTTTTTAATTTTATACATGTTTGTTTTAATCAAAGATTAGTAACAAGTACTAATTGTTTTAGCTCTTGTAAATATTTTGCAGAATCTTGTGAACTTGCAATTGAAGAACATGGAGAACAGTTGCAAGATAAAGAAAATGTGCAGTTGGAAGATAAAGAAAATGCAACCAATATGTCAGCTCAATTGTCTGTTGAAAATATACAAGAAGGCAGTGTGAACAAGACAGGTATTGATTGTGTCCTAAATATTATATTCATAATTGAAAATGCCACTACATTTCAAAAATAATGTTCTTAGTTTTTGTCTCTTCATTTGACGACTTGCAGCAAACTAATATATAGACGAAGCTCTTAGCCTATATACTAGGAAAAGGAAGAGAGATAGTATTGGTTATGATGGTCCATCATTTTCTATTCTTACTCCTACTCCTCCAAGTACAAAAATGAGCATTGATGATGGTTTGTCTACGGAGATTGAAGGAAATGTTGAAGAAGAGCTTGGTTGAGGTAAAAGGAATAAAAAGCTTAGTTGGCAGTTGAAATCTCCTTTTGAACAGGAACGAAAAATGGGAACATCGACGGCGCACAATGAAAATACTCCCAAAAATTCGTGCTGGATAAAATCAAAATATACTCGTAGATGTATATTTCATTATGCCAAAGATGATGCAGAATTATTGAATAAATTCATTGGGTGGTTGGGTGTGACGACCCGACTGGTCGTCTCATGAGTTACCGCTCCGTTTCCCCCATTCCTGCTTCTTTATGTTTTGTTTATCCGTGTTTTTAGGTATTAGGTTGGTTCGATTGAATCCGTGTTGGTTTGGAGAGGTTTGAGACACTTAGTCTCTTTTAAGAAGGCTTAAGTTAGAAAAGTCAACCGGATGTTGACTTATGTGTTAGAGGGCTCAGATGTGAGTTCCGGTGGTTCGGTTAGCTTGGGGAGGTGATTTATGACTTATGAGTGTGATCGGAATGGGTTTTGGAGGTCCGGAGTAGAATTAGGCTTGAATTGGCGAAGTTGATATTTTGGCGATTTTCGGTTGGTAGGTTAGATTTTGATCCGGGGGTCGGAATGGAATTCCGAGAGTGGCAGTAGCTTCGTTGTGTCATTTGGGATGTGTGTGCAAAATTTCAGGTCATTCGGACGTGGTTTGGTTGGATTTTTGATCGAAAGCGTATTTCGGAAGATTTTTAGAAACTTAGGCTTGAATCCGATGTGTTTTGGGTAAATTGATGTTATTTGAGGTGTTTTGATGATTGGAGCAAGTTTGAATAAGGTTTTAGGATGTGTTGGTGCTTTTGGTTGAGGTCCCGGGGACCTCGGGTGAGTTTCGGATGGTCATTCGGAGCATTTTTGGAGTTTGAAAGTTGCAGAAATTTAAGGTTTAGTGTTGCAGAGATTTATCTCTTCGCGTTCGCGAGAGGAGCCTCGCGTTTGCGAAGAAGGAATTGAGGAAGGCCATAATTTAGCCTTCGCGTTCGCGAGGTGGGCTTCGCGTTCGCGGAAGGCTGGGATGCAGTGCATCGCGTTCGCGAGAGGGTACCCGCGATCGCGTAGAGTAATTTGGGATCGAGGTTCTTTTGTTCGTCGCGTTCGCATGAGATGTGTCGCATTCGCGTAGAGTAAAATTTGGTCAATGCGAGTTTGTACTTCGCGAACGCGAGAGTTTGACCGCGTTCGCGAAGAAGGAAAATCAGGCCTGGGCAGAATGTTTTTAAGTCATCTTGTCCGCGATTTTGGGTCTATTTTCACCCATAGTTGATCATTTTGAGAGATTTTTGAAGGAGATGAAAGAGGGATTCAAGGGGAAACGACTTGAGGTAAGATTTTTAGACTTAAAACTTGATTCTATTGTGAAATCTACCTAGAAAAAATCATGGAAAAATAAGTTAAAATAGAAGAACTAGGGCTTGGAATTTTGGACCTTTGATTTGGGAATTGAAGGGTCATTTGTGGACGGATTTTGGTGTTTTTGGTATGTATGAACTCGTGGGGAGATAAGGAATCTATTGGTGCAAAAATTTCTGAGTTTCGAGAAGTGGGCCTCGGGCTCGGGTTTTGCTAATTTCGGGAATGGTATTTTTCGATTGTTTTCGCTTGGGCTTTGTTCCATTAGAATATTGTGACGTATTCGTTCTGATTTTGGATAGATTCGATGCACGTGGAGGCCAATTCGAAGGGAAAGGGCATCGCGAGCTAGGGATTTAGCCGGTTCGAGGTGAGTAAAGCTTGTAAATGATGTTCTGAGGTTTTGAAACCCCGAATTTTGCATCGTAGTGCTATATTGAGGTGAGGCACACGCTCGATGACGAGCGTGGGGTCGTGTACTATTAGGGATTTGGACTTGGTCCGTCCCGATTGATGAATTTACCGCGTATTTGATTCAAAACTATTTGTTATCATCGTTTATTGGGCTGATTGCCATATTTGGGCTTCGTGCCAACTATTTGAACCCTTTCAGGGCTTTTATTTGATATTTCCTCACTGTTTTGACTTATTATTTGAACTCAGTCATATTAAATTCCACTGTTTTACTACTCTGCCATTTTTACTCAGATTTTGAGATTTAAATGATATTTTAAATGATGTTTGGGCTGAGAAACACTGTTTCACTATTGCCCGAGGGGCTTGTGATGATTTTTGACTGAGTAAGGCCGAGGGCCTATATTGTGAGGAGATACTGATACTAGGCTGAGAGCCTAAGATATGTACGCCATGAGGTGGCTTGATTGCTATGAGGCCGAGGGCCTAGATTTGATGCCACAAGATGGCTTGTTATTGCGCTTGGGCCGTTAGGGGCCCCTCCAGGAGTCTGCACACCCCCAGTGAGCGTGGGTACTCGTTGTGATGTGAGTTTGAGCCCGAGGGGCGGATGTGGTATTACTATGCCCGAGGGGCAAATTTCTATTTGTTTACGTTATCATAATTACCTGTCAATCACCTGTTTTATTGGTTTAAAGAGCAATTTCCTTGATTTGTACTGTTTTTACTGAAGTTAACTGATTTTACTGCTTCATTATAGACTGCCATATGCTTTACGTGTTTTCTTGCTTTCAATCATTATTTATATTCATTACTCACTGAGTTTGAGTACTCACTTTACTCCCTGCACCCTATGTGCAGATTCAGGCGTAGCTGGTTCCGCTCCGGAGTGTTGATTTTCTCCAGTTCCAGGCGGGCTATTTCGGAGATTACGAGGTAGCTGTTGGCGTCCGCAGCCTCGTGTCTCTACTCTTCTATCATTTCTGTTTCCTACAAACACTTGTAGTAGTTATGACTTTTGCAGACTGTACTGTGACTCGTAGATGCTCTTGACTTGTGACACCCCGGTTAGGGCTGTGTTGGGTTGGATTTCCGCATTATTCTTGATATTTCTGCTACATAGAATTATTAAATCATGTTTAGACTATTTTGTGTTTTTTAACTGTTTTAAAAGATGAATTGGATTAAACTGGCTGGCCTTGTCTTCACGAGAGGCGCCATCACGACCGGGTTCGGGGTTAGGGTCGTGACAAGTTGGTATCAGAGCCTAGGATACATAGGTCTCACGAGTCATGAGCAGGTTTAATAGAGTCTCGCGGATCGGTACGGAGACGTCTGTATTTATCCTCGAGAGGCTGCAGAACCTTTAGGAAAAACTTCACATTCTTGAAATTCTTATCGTGCGAGCTTGTTGATCCGAGTATTAAACTTCTGTTGTTCTATTCTCTCACAGATGGTGAGGACACGCGCTACCGGAGAGGGTGGACGACCCCCAGTGCCACCAGCTGCGGCCACCAGAGGCCGAGGACGCGGTCGTGGTCGCGGTAGAAGCAGAGTAGCGAGGGCAGCACCTGCAGATCCACCAGCTACCCCAGTTCAGGACTAGGTTCCAGCTGTGGACCCTCCAGCAACACAAGCTCAGGCACCAGCTGTGCCTATTTTGATTCCGGGTCTTCAGGAGGCCGTGGCTCAGATCTTATCAGTTTGCACTGGCCTAGCTTAGGTGGTTTCAGCCACTACAACCGCAGCTACTTCACAGGCCGGGAGAGGCAGTTAGACTCCCGCCGCCCGCACACCTGAGCAGGTCGTGCAGGGTCTTCGGATGCCGGGGGCACATCCCGCCCAGCCAGTCGCAACTGCTCAGGACTATGTAGTTCCTGTCATGCCAGAGGATGAGCATCGTAGGTTGGAGAGATTTGGGAGACTTCAGCCTTCGACCTTCAGCGGAGCAGAGGGCGAGGATGCCCAGGGCTTTTTAGATAAGTGTCAGAGGATGCTTCGCACAACCAGTATTCTAGAGACCAACGGGATCGCTTTCACTATTTATCAGTTTTCAGGACCTGCTTTTACTTGGTGGGAGGATTTTGAGAGGCGTAGACTTGTTGGTGCAGCACCCTTATCCTGGCAGCAGTTCTCCGTTCTCTTTCTGGAGAAGTATGTACCGCTGCGTAGACAGTTTGAGTGGTTGCATCAGGGAGACATGACCGTGTCACAATATGAGTTGAGATTCTCTGAGTTGGCTCGTCATGCCATCTGGTTGGTCCCAACAGATCGAGAGGAGATCAGGAGGTTTGTCAATGGTCTTACTTATCAGCTCCGTATCCTTATGACCAGGGAAAGGGTGACTGGTGCTACATTCGAGGAGGTTGTGGATATTGCCAGGGAGATTGAGTCTGTCCGTCGCCAGGAGTGAGAGGAGAGGGAGGCCAAGAGGCCTCGAGGATCTGGTAGCTACAGTGTTGGTCCTTCGAGGGGCCGGTTTCAGCACGATAGAGGCCGACAGTTCCGACATGGTCAGTCTGATCGCGAAGGTTATCGAGGGGCGTCACCGGGTCATGGATCCCACAGCTCACACCAGGGCCATTCTTCACTTAGTGCCTTCCCAGCTCAGAGCTCATCCCGTGCCCCATCTGCTCAGGTCTCTTCTGCGCCGACTGCATCTGCTGGCCACTCCGATGCGAAGGGTTCTCATCAGTCCCCTTCTCCAGTGCCTAGGAGTTGTTATGAGTGTGGCGAGGTGGGCCACATATGGAGGAAGTGTCCCCGCCGTGTTGCTAGTTCATCTCAGCAGAGGGGCCAGTCATTAGCTTCAGCTCTAGTTGCTCCACCACCACCCGCCCAGCCAGCTAGGGGTGGGGATCAGTCAGCCAGGGGTCGCCCCAGAGGGGGAGGTCGATCAAGGGGCGGTCAGGCCCGTTTCTATGCTATTCAAGGCAGATCCGATGCTGTTGCCTCTGATGGCGTCATTACAGGTATTATTTCAGTCTGCCACAGAGATGCCTCTGTGCTATTTTATCCCGGTTCTACCCATTCTTATGTTTCATCGTACTTTGCTCATTATTTGGGTACTCCTCGCGAGTTTCTTGCTTCACCTGTTCATGTATCTACCCCGGTGGGCGATACTGTTGTTGTAGACCGTGTGTACCGGTCGTGTGTGGTGACTATTGGGGGTCTGGAGACCCGAGTTGATCTTTTATTATTGAGTATGGTGGATTTCAATGTCATTCTGGGCATGGATTGGATATCTCCGTGTCGCGCTATTCTAGATTGTCATGCCAAGACAGTCACGTTGGCTATTCCGGGTGTGCCACGGATTGAGTAGCGAGGCGTGACTGATTATGTTCCTAGTAGAGTGATCTCTTTCTTGAAAGCCCAGCGTATGGTTGGGAAGGGTTGCCTTTTATATCTTGCCTTTGTGAGGGATGTTGGAGCTGAGACTCCCAGTATTGATTCTGTCCCAGTTGCGAGGGACTTCCCTAATGTATTTCCTGCAGACCTGCCGGGCATGCCACCGGACAGGGATATTGATTTTGGTACTGACCTGGTGCCGGGCACTCAGCCCATTTCTATTCCGCCGTATCATATGGCACCAGCGGAGTTAAAGGAGCAGCTTCAGGAACTCCTAGATAAGGGGTTCATTCAGCCTAGTGTGCCACCTTGGGGTGCGCCGGTTCTGTTTGTGAAGAAAAAGGATGGCACAATGAGAATATCCATTGATTATAGGCAATTGAGCAAGGTAACAGTTAAGAACAAGTATCCTTTACCTCGCATTGATGATTTATTCGACCAGCTTCAGGGAGCGAGTGTATTCTCCAAGATTGATCTCCGTTCAGGTTATCACCAGTTGAAGATCAAGGATTCGGATATTCTTAAGACGGCCTTCAGGACCGGATATGGTTACTATGAGTTCCTTGTTATGTCTTTTGGGCTGACCAATGCCCCAGCAGCGTTCATGCATCTGATGAACAGCATGTTCCGGCCTTATCTTGACTCATTTGTCATAGTTTTTATATCTTGGTGTATTCGCGTAGTCAGGAGGAGCACGCGGAGCATTTGAGGGTTGTATTGCAGAGATTGAGGGAGGAGAAGCTTTATGCAATGTTCTCCAAATGTGAGTTTTGGCTCAGTTCAGTGGCTTTCTTGGGGCACGTGGTGTCCAGTGAGGGTATTCAGGTTGATCCAAAGAAGATAGAGGCGGTGTAGAGTTGGCCCAGACCGTCCTCAGCCACAGAGATTCGTAGTTTACTTGGTTTGGAGGGCTATTATCGCCGATTTGTTCAGGGATTCTCATCCATCGCATCGCCTTTGACCAAGTTGACTCAGAAGGGTGTTTCATTTGTATGGTCGGAGGAGTGTGAGGAGAGCTTTCAAAAGCTCAAGACAGCTTTGACCACAGCTCCAGTATTGGTTTAGCCATCAGCTTCAGGTTCATATACCGTGTATTGTGATGCTTCGAGAGTAGGGATTGGTTGTGTGTTGATGCAGGAGGGTAGAGTTATTGCTTATGCTTCTCGTTAGTTGAAGCCCCATGAGAAGAACTACCCTGTTTATGATTTGGAGTTGGCTGCCATAGTTCACGCGTTGAAGATTTGGAGGCTAGCGCATCTTGTGAGGTATTCACAAATCATCACAGTCTTCAGCATTTGTTCAAGCAAAAGGATCTTAATTTGAGGCAGCGGAGATGGTTGGAGTTACTTAAGGATTATGACATCACTATATTGTATCATCCGGGGAAGGCCAATGTGGTGGCCGATGCTTTGAGCCGAAAGGCAGTGAGTATGGGGAGTCTGGCATATATTCCAGTTGGGGAGAGACCTCTTGCGGTTGATGTTCAGGCTTTAGCCAACCGGTTCGTGAGGTTGGATATTTCGGAACCCAGTCGGGTGTTGGCTTGTGTGGTGTAACGACCCGACCGGTCGTTTTGAGTCCTAGCGCTCCGTTCAGCAGTCAGAGGCAATGAGCAGCTTTATTTCAGGTATTATGACTTGTACGCGTGGTCGGAATTAAGTTCCGGGAAGTTCAGAGTTTATTTAGAAAGAGAATTCTCATTTGAGAAGCTTAAAGTTGAAAGAATGAACTAGGAATGGATTTTTGAGTAAACGACCTCGCAATCAAGATTTGAAGGTTCCAGCAGGTTCGTATGATGATTTCAGACTTGGGCGTATGCCCGGTTCGGGTTTTGGATAACCCGGAGCGTTTTGGCGCCTATTGTGGAAGTTAGCATTTTAAAAGGAATTTCATAAGTTTGGCTTGAAGTGCATTTCAGTGTTACCGATGTCCGTTAGGGATTTCGAGACTGTGAATAGCTCCGTATGGTGATTCTGGAGTTGGGGGCGCGATCGTAAGTGAATTCGGAGGTTCGTAGGTCATTTTGGAGCCATTTGGCTAAAGATAGAAATTTGAAGGTTTTTGAGAAGTTTGACCGGAAGTGGACTTTTTGATATCGGGGTCGGAATCCGATTCTGGAAGTTGCAGTAGGTCCGTAATGTCAAATATGACTTGTGTGCAAAATTTGAGGTCAATCGGACGTGATTTGACAGGTTTAAGCATCTAAAGTAAAAGTTGGAAGTTCTAAAGTTCATAAAGCTTGGATTGGGGGTTGATTCATGATTTTAGCGTTGGTTGATGTGATTTGAGGCCTGGAGCAAGTCCGTAATGTGTTGTGGGATTGGTTGGTATGTTTGGTTGGGATCCCGGGGGCCTCGGGTGGATTCCGGATGGTTAACGGATCGAAAGTTGAATTTTGGGAAGGCCTGAGATTTGCTGCTTCTGTCATAACCGCATCTGCGGTTCTTGGACCGCAGAAGCGGGACCGCAGATGCGGTCAAAAGCTCGCAGAAGCGGAAGGGGCCAGGTCCAAGGAAAATCGTAGAAGCGGCCCAGGGACCGCAGAAGCGGTTCCGCTTAAGCGGCCCCCAGACAGCAGAAGCGGTCAGTTCCCTCATGCCCAAAACCGCTGAAGCGGCTAAATAGTCATAGAAGCGACATCCGCAGAAGCGGATATTGCACCGCAGAAGCGGAACACCTGGAGGTAGTAAGGTTGTTTTAATCGTGAATGAAGTCATTTCTCTCATTTGGTTCATGGCTTGGGGCGATTTGGGGAGCTCCAAAGAGTGGAACTTCATCATCTATATAAAGGTAAGTTATCCCCATCACTTTTGAGTTAAATACATCAATTATGTATGGATTTAAGCATGAAAATTAGTGTAGAAATGGAGGTTTTTGGTGGAAACCTAGAAAATGATATTCTTGGAATTTAGCCACGATTTTGAGTATGGAATTAGGATAAAAATATATATTTGAGTTCCTGAGGTCATGGGTAACCTTTGTCTTCGAGAAATTTTGGATTTCGGGCACCTAGGCCCGAGGGCATTTTGGTCATTTCACTAAGAGGAGTTGGGAATCTGTATAATTTGAATTTCTAACAAGTATTTGAGCATGTTCTCATTAGTTTGTCGTTAATTGGCTAGTTTTGGTGCATTGTGTGTCGGTTCAAGCCCTCGGAAGAATGTTGAATGCCGGTTATGAGTCTTCGGAGCAAGGTGAGTCTCCTTTCTAACCTTGTGAGGGGGAAATGTCCCCATAGGTGAATTAAATGGTTATGTGCTCCAAATTGTGGGAGCTACGTACGCACGAGGTGATGAGAGTCCGTGCGTAGCTACTATTATGCTATTGTCGGGGTAGTTAGGACCCAAAAGCATGTTATACTTGAATTATTTGTGAATCCATCGATAGCTTGAATTGCTTAAATCACATTAAATTAGTAAATGAATTTCAAAAGAATTAAACCTCATTTCTTAAAGATTGTTAAAGGAGAATTGGTTTTATTTGGATAATTATTCCCCGATAAAATTCTAATTGGCTACCTGAGCATGTATATTATGTGCACCTGCGTCGCATGGATGATTCGCGAGCAGGGTGATTGTGTATCTTATATGTACCTGCGTCACATGGATGATTCGCGAGCAGGGTGATTGTTTATTTCATGTTGACCGCGTCGCATGGATGATTCGCGAGCAGGGTAATAGATGCATCTATGGTTCGTGCCGTTCGACCCTCGGCAGTGCACAGTTTACATTTTTGTTGGATCGGGCCGTCGCCTCGGTGTGATTTGCGCATGTTATTTGTCGCTTGAGAATTTTTAAACGTGAAATTGCCCTTCGTGGCTTGATATAAATTGATTAGATAATAAAGAGTAAATCTTGAAAATCCTTGTTAATTGTCAAAAGGTGCTTACCTGTTTTACAGCTTCGTGAATTAGAACATGCTATATGAATCCATGATTTCCTCACACATTTAGTATATTATTATTGGACCGCTAGTGAGTGTCCAGGTTGACCATCTCGTCTCTACCCCTTCGGGATTAGGCGGGATACTCACTGAGTACACGTTGATTACGTACTCATACTACACTTCTGTGCATTTTTGTTGCACAGGTATATTTTACATTTGGTAGCAGCACGGATGATTTGGGGACTTGGTGAGCTGCATTGTTCGAGACGACCCGCAACTAGAGTAGTTCCCTTCCAGTACCTTACTTATTTATTCTCTGTCCACTGTATTTTGGACAGACATTTGTATTTTATTGTCCTTATCAGTAGTTGCTCATGCACTTGTGACACCGGATTCTGGGATGGTTTTTCTTTGAATGTTGCGTATTATTAGTTATCTCTTCATTTGAATTGAAACAGAGGTTGTATGTATATGAAAAATAGAAGTAAAACTCTTAGATTTTTAAAATTATTAAAAGAGAAATTAATGGATGAGTTAGTTGGCTTGCCTGACAACGGTGTGCGGCGCCATCACGACCCGTAGTGGATTTGGGTCGTGACATGTGGTTTCTCGGTCTTCCCTATATGAGCGCATCAGAGAGCGCCAGTATGATGATCCACATTTGCTCGTCCTTAGGGATAGAGTTCAGCATGATGATGCCAGAGATGTGACCATTGGAGATGATGGGGTATTGAGGATGCAGGGTCGGATTGGTGTGCCCAATGTGGATGGGCTTCGGGAGTTGATTCTGGAGGTTGCCCATAGCTCGCGGTATTCTATTCATCCAGGAGCCGCGAAGATGTATCAGGATCTTAGACAGCATTACTGGTGGCGGAGAATGAAGAAAGATATTGTGGGTTTTGTAGCTCGGTGTCTCAATTGTCAGCAGGTGAAATATGAGCATCATAGACCGGGTGGCTTGCTTCAGAGGATGGATAATCCTGGGTGGAAGTGGGAGCGGATCACTATGGATTTTGTAGTTGGGCTTCCACGGGCTTTGAGGAAGTTTGATGCCATTTGGGTGATTGGGGATAGGCTGACCAAGTCCGCACACTTCATTCCTATTTGCACTACTTATTCTTCAGAACGGTTGGCAGAGATATATATTCGGGAGATTGTTCGGTTGCATGGTGTCCCAGTTTCCATCATTTCAGATCGGGGCACTCAGTTTACTTCCTAGTTTTGGAAGTCTGTTCAGCGAGAGTTGGGTACTCAGGTACAGTTGAGCACAACTTTTCACCCTCAGACGGACGGGCAGTCCGAGCGCACCATTCAGATATTGGAGGATATGCTACGCGCTTGTGTTATTGATTTCGGGGGGTCATGGGATCAGTTTCTGCCGCTTACAGAGTTTGCTTACAACAACATCTAACAATCGAGTATCCAGATGGCTCCATATGAGGCTTTGTACGGGAGGTGGTGTAGATCTCTAGTTAGCTGGTTCGAGCCCGGTGAGGCTAGGCTTTTGGGGACAGATTTGGTTCAGGATGCCTTAGATAAAGTGAAGGTGATTCAGGAGAGACTTCGTACAACGCAGTCAAGGCAAAAGAGTTATGACAGGAAGGTTAGAGATATGTCCTTCATGGTCGGTGAGAAGGTTCTGTTGAAGGTCTCGCCCACAAAAGGTGTTATGAGATTTGGAAAGAAAGGGAAGTTGAGTCCGCGGTTCATTGGGCCTTTTGAGGTACTTCGGATGATTGGAGAGGTGGCTTATGAGCTTGCTTTGCCACCCAGCTTGTCGAGTGTGCACCCAGTGTTCCATGTTTCTATGCTCCGGAAGTACATTGGAGATCCGTCTCATGTTCTGGATTTCAGCACGGTTCAATTGGAGGATGATTTGACTTACGATGTGGAGCCAACAGCTATTCTGGAGCGTCAGATTCGGAAGTTGAGATCAAAAGATATAGCTTCGGTGAAGGTGCAGTGGAGAGGTCGGCCCGTGGAGGAGGCTACCTGGGAGACCGAGCGGGAGATGCAGAGCAGATATCCTCGCCTGTTCGAGGCTTCAGGTGTGTTTCTTGACTCGTTCGAGGACGAACGTTTATTTAAGTTGGGGAGGATGTGACGACCCGGCCGGTCGTCTCATGAGTTACCGCTCCGTTTCCCCCATTGCTGCTTCTTTATGTTTTTTATCCGTGTTTTGAGGTATCGGGTTGGTTGGATTGAATCAGGGTTGGTTTGGAGAGGTTTGAGACACTTAGTCTCTTTTAAGAAGGCTTAAGGTTGAAAAGTCAACCGGATCTTGACTTATGTGTTAGAGGGCTCGGATGTGAGTTCCGATGGTTCGGTTAGCTTGGGGAGATGATTTATGACTTAGGAGTGTGATCGGAATGGGTTTTGGAGGTCCGGAGTAGAATTAGGCTTGAATTGGCGAAGTTGATATTTTGGCGATTTCCGGTTGGTAGGTGAGATTTTGATCCGAGGGTCGGAATGGAATTCCGAGAGTGGCAGTAGCTTCGTTGTGTCATTTGGGATGTGTGTGCAAAATTTCAGGTCATTCGGACGTGGTTTGGTTGGATTTTTGATCGAAAGCGTATTTCAGAAGATTTTTAGAAACTTAGGCTTGAATCCAATGTGTTTTGGGTAAATTGATGTTGTTTGAGGTGTTTTGATGATTGGAGCAAGTTTGAATAAGGTTTTAGGGTGTGTTGGTGCTTTTGGTTGAGGTCCCGGGGACCTCGGGTGAGTTTCGGATATCATTCGGGGCATTTTTGGAGTTTGAAAGTTGCAGAAATTTAAGGTTTAGTGTTGCAGAGATTTATCTCTTCGCGTTCGCGAGAGGAGCCTCACGTTTGCGAAGAAGGAATTGAGGAAGGCCATAATTTAGCCTTCACGTTCGCTAGGTGGGCTTCGCGTTCGCGGAAGGCTGGGATGCAGTGCATTGCGTTCGCGAGAGGGTACCCGCGATCGCGTAGAGTAATTTGGGATCGAGGTTCTTTTGTTCATCGCGTTCGCGTGAGGTGTGTCGCGTTCGCGTAGAGTAAAATTTGGTCAATGCGAGTTTGTGCTTCGCGAATGCGAGAGTTTGACCACATTCGCGAAGAAGGAAAATCATGCCTGGGCAGAATGTTTTGAAGTCGTCTTGTCCGCGATTTTGGGTCTATTTTCGCCCATAGTTGATCATTATGAGAGCTTTTTGAAGGAGATTAAAGAGGGATTCAAGGGGAAACGACTTGAGGTAAGATTTTTGGACTTAAAACTCGATTCTATTGTGAAATCTACCTAGAAAAAATCATGGAAACTTAAGCTAAAAATGGAAGAACTAGGGCTTGGAATTTTGGACCTTTGATTTGGGATTTGAAGGATCATTTGTGGACGGATTTTGATGTTTTTGGTATGTATGAACTCGTGGGGAGATAAGGAACCTATTGCTGCAAAAATTTCTGAGTTTCGAGAAGTGGGCCCGGGGCTCGGGTTTTGCTAATTTCGGATTTTTTGGTATTTTTTGATTGTTTTCGCTTGGGCTTTGTTCCCTTAGCATATTGTGACGTATTCATTCTGATTTTGGATAGATTCAATGCACGTGGAGGCCAATTCGAAGGGCAAGGGTGTCGCGAGCTAGGGATTTAGCTGGTTCGAGGTGAGTAATGCTTGTAAATGATGTTCTGAGGGTTTGAAACCCCGGATTGTGCATCGTAGTGCTATATTGAGGTGAGGCACACACTCGATGACGAGCGTGGGGTCGTGTACTATTAGGGATTTGGACTTGGTCCGTCCTGATTGATGAATTTACCGCGTATTTGATTCAAAACTATTTGTTATCATCTTTTATTGGGCTGATTGCCATATTTGGACTTCGTGCCAACTATTTGAACCCTTTCGGGGCTTTTATTTGATATTTCCTCACTGTTTTGACTTATTATTTGAACTCGGTCATATTAAATTCCACTGTTTTACTACTCAGCCATTTTACTCAGATTTTGAGATTTAAATGATATTTTAAATGATATTTGGGCTGAGAAACACTGTTTTACTATTGCCCGAGGGGCTTGTGATGATTTTTGACTGAGTAAGGCTGAGGGCCTATATTGTGAGGAGATACTGATACTCATTGGAGGCCGAGAGCCTGAGATATGTACGCCACGAGGTGGCTTGATTGATATGAGGCCAAGGGCCTAGATTTGATGCCACAAGATGGCTTGTTATTGCGCTTGGGCCGTAAGGGGCCCCTCCAGGAGTCTGCACACCCCCAGTGAGCATGGGTACCCATTGTGATGTGAGTTTGAGCCCGAGGGGCGGATGTGGTGTTACTATGCCCGAGGGGCAAATTTCTATTTGTTTACGTTATCATAATTACTTGTCAATCACCTGTTTTATTGGTTTAAAGAGCAATTTCCTTGATTTGTACTGTTTACTGAAATTAACTGATTTTACTGCTTCATTATAGACTGCCATATGCTTTACGTGTTTTCTTGCTTTCAGTCATTATTTATATTCATTACTCACTGAGTTGGAGTACTCACTTTACTCCCTGCACCCTGTGTGCAGATTCAGGCGTAGCTGGTTCTGCTCCGGAGTGTTGATTTTCTCCAGTTCCAGGCAGGTTATTTCGGAGATTACGAGGTAGCTGTTGGCGTCCGCAGCCCCGTGTCTCTACTCTTCTATCATTTATGTTTCCTACAAACACTTGTAGTAGTTATGACTTTAGCAGACTGTACTGTGACTCGTAGATGCTCTTGACTTGTGACACCCCGGTTAGGGCTGTGTTGGGTTGGATTTCCGCATTATTCTTGATATTTCCGCTACTTAGAATTATTAAATCATGTTTAGACTATTTTGTGTTGTTTAATTGTTTTAAAAGATGAATTGGATTAAACTGGCTGGCCTTGTCTTCACGAGAGGCGCCGTCACGACCGGGTTCGGGGTTAGGGTCGTGACATTGGGCAAGGAGAAAAGGAAAGGTCGCAAAAAACCATAAGTCCCTTAATGTATTTCATTATTTGTTAATTGCTTATATTTGTGTCCTTAACTTGTAATTTTAAATTTAGGACTAAGTGTATTGGTAATGAAATTCCTAAAGTTAAGTGTCCTTAACTTCTTTGATTGTAAGTCTAAGTTTAGGACCAAGTGTCCTTAACTTTTGAATTTGGAAATCAAAGTTAAGGACACCAAGTGTCCTTAACTTTTCAACTTGGAATTCAAAGTTCAGGACCAAGTGTCCTTAATGTTTGAACTTGTAAGTCAAAGTTCAGGACCATGTGTCCTTAACTTTTAAACTTGTAAGTCTAAGTTCAGGACCAAGTGTCCTCAACTTTTGAAGTTGAAAGTCTAAGTTCAGGACCATGTGTGCTTTACTGTCCTTAACTTTTCAACTTAAACCTTGAAGTTCAGGACCAAGTGTCCTTAACATTTCAAATTGAAACTCAAACTTCAGGACCAAGTGTCCTTAACTTTTGAACTTGAAAGTCTAATTTTAGGACCAAGTGTCCCCAACTTTTGAAGTTGGAACTATAAGTTAAGGACTGCCTGTCCTTAACTTTTATACTTGTTAGTCTAAGTTCAGGACAAAGTGTCCTTAACTTTTGAACTTGATACTCAAACTTCAGGACCAAGTGTCCTTAACTTTTCAACTTAAAACTCAAACTTCAGGACCAAGTGTCCTTAATTAGGAAATGAGGATTAACTTCTAACTTTGATATTTTCATAATTTTCAGGGGACAAACTGATATATATGCTGATGATAATGGTGTGAGAAAGAATCCATACAAATTGTATCATCAAAAAATCATTAGCAAAATGTTCTTCCTTGAGCTTTCAGATAGTAGCTTTGTACTTGATGATAAGGCTTGATAATTCTCAAGGCATTTATTTTCTTTATTCTTTATTTATTGTTTTTTAATTATTTTATGACTGATGGATTTGTTTTATTTTTTGCCTTTTTATGAAGCATATTGACATTGCCCTATATTATCTGAGAAAGAAGGAATGCTACCACCCTCGCAACCATCCTTTTCATTGCACAACTACAGATATACTTTTTTATAACTATATGTTGCTTGTGTATAAAGATTTCAATGAAGATGCTACAGTTGAGTTTTGGTGTGGTGATAATCAATTGTTTCTGACATCATATGTGTGGGGTGACAGTCATAGATGTGGAATTTCTTGGACTGAGGTTGACAAAATTTTTTTTCCATGTCGGCTTCCTTCAGAAGATAATGATGTTGTGACACATTTTTTTTGGGGGTATTGGACTTGAATGAGAAAAAGATTGATGTGTACGATTCCATATATAGTGAGCCATATGAGGCAGGAATGAATCACATTGAAATGTACGCACTCATGATCCCCTACTTGCTAAAGTTCTCACAGTTTGAGAAACATCACAAGTCTTTTGGAAATGCATTCAACAAATTTGATATTCAGTGGCAAAGATCACCACACCAAATTGGATCGTACGTGTTGTTATTTGTTATATAATTTATATGTACTTTAGATTTATTGTTTAATTGACTCCATATCTTACATTTTTCTTAGGACTGATTGTGGTGCATTCCTAATCAAGTATGTGGAGTTGTTGATGATGGGAAAGTATGTGGAGAATTCCAACCTGAAGACATAAAGGACTTTAGAAAAGAACTTGCAACAAATATTTGGGAACATGGAGAGTGGAAAAGAAATTCTGGTTATGATACACCACCAGAAAATGTTGGCGACAATTATGATAGTGAAAATGAAACTTGTTGTCTGAAGGAGCTGTAGTTTAGTTGTAAAGAAAGTTAGTTGTAGTTGATTTTTTGTATAAAATTGCTGTAACGAATCCATATGAATTCTGAAATATCTTGTAAATTCCTCAAAAGGCACTTTTATTTTGTTTGCATAGCATAATTGTTTGTCACAACTATGCAGAATTACAATTTCAGAAGTAATATGAAGGCATCATGTTATTAATTTCTTTGTTTCTGTCAAGTATTGATTTGTCCATTTACAATCCCTGAATTAAGTGTATTGAGCTTGTAAGTATTAGTTCAGGACCAAGTGTAATTGAACTTCAAATTCAAAGTTAAGGACCAAGTGTCCTTAACTTTTGAACTGGTAAGTCAAAGTTCAGGAGCGTGCATCCTTAACTTTTGAACTTGAAACTGAAACTTCAGGACCAAGTGTCCTTAACTTTTGAACTTGAAAGTCTAAGTTCAGGACCATATGTGCTCAACTTTTGAAATTGAACTTAACTTTTGAACTTGGAACTCAAACTTAAGGACCGTTTGTCCTTAACTTTTGAACTTGTAAGTCAAAGTTAAGGACTGCATGTCCTTAACTTTTGAACTTTGAACTCAAACTTAAGGACTGTCTGTCCTTAACTTTTGAACATGCAAGTAAAAGTTAAAGATTGTCTGTCCTTAACTTTTTAACTTGGAACTCAAAGTTAAGGACTGCCCGTCCTTAACTTTTGAACCTATAAGTCAAAGTTAAGGACTGCCTGTCCTTAACTTTTGAACTTTGAACTCAAAAGAAACAAAAGAACGTAAGCAGAAAGAAATTTTGAAAATTCTGGCGTCTGCTCAAATAAGAATAATCTAAATGAATTCAATTTATAGCAAAAACTTAAAAGAGTCGATAAACATAAGTGGATATATCTACTATTCTCTATGCTTCCTTGAAAATGGATGGACTGCCGGAGAATATATACAAGCTGTTCTATTATGACCAATTCTTCTGCAACGACCATATTTGAATGTTATTTTTGATGACTCGGTAGCTGGAATATGCCTTTTCTTCTGCCTTCTACCTGGTGGCACTTTGAAATCTGGAGGTTTAACAATTTGTGACTTAACACTCTCTGGTACAATCCAAGAATCAGTATGTTCTACAGGATGTATTTGTCTTTTATATGTTTTCAGCCAAAATTCCTTTAAGTAATAGTGCGAGCAAAAGTTAGACTTCTTGATGTTTCTCTTCTCGATAGCTGCAATTGCATGTATGCATGGTAATTTATCAAATTGAAACCAAAAATAATCACATGTTCTTTTGTTTAAGTCCACCAAGAAAGTTATTCCTTCTTCTTCAACTCTAAAACGCCATGAATCAACAGGGAAGACCTTTAATGTTGAAAAATTATAAGTTAGTACATTATGTTAAATTATATTAAAATAATAACCTAAACATAGAACATAATACTTACATTCAAAGTCAATGCTAAATCTATCTTTTTCTTCAATTCCTCTTCTACCTAACAAGAAACATCATAAATAGTTCCTTCTGCTTCATTTCTTCATTCATAAAACCAACGTTGTAGCTTCACTTGAGTGAAATCCATCATTCTTAATATAGGCAGCTCCCTTGCTTCTAATAGAACAGAATTTATTGACTCAACTATGTTTGTTGTGAGCATGTCATATATTCGCCGTGGACTACAAGAACGTGCCCACCTTTCCGATGGTTCTTCCATCAAGTAGTCATAAGTCTTCTTATCTACTTTTGCTATATGTGGCATGTAAAGATCAAATTCTTTGCGCCTGTATACTCTTGCAGCACTTTGAAAAAGTTTTATGACCTCACTTTTCACTTTCCTTCGCTTTAGGTTCTGCTCCAAATGATAGATACAAATCCCATGTGGCTTTCAGGATATACCTTTGCGATGGCATATGCAATAGCTTGATGCCTGTCAGATAAAAAAATTAAATTCTCACGGCTCCCAATTGCACTGCGAAGCTCACTAAAGCACCACTCGTAGGAATTGTTATTTTCAAATTCTGCTATTCCAAAGGCTAGTGGGAAATTTGGTTATTTGCATCCTTTGAAACTGAAATCATTAAAACACCACAAAATTTTGACTTCAAAAAAAGCTGCATCAACAGCAATCACTGGTCTACAATGATTTCAACCAGATATTGATGATCCATATGCATAAAACATATAAAGAAACCTGAAAATACAGTATAAAACAAGGTTAACAGAAGTTAAGGACATGCAGTCCTTAACTTAGACTAACAAGGTCAAAAGGTAAGGACAGGTAGTTCTGAACTTCAGGTTACAAGGCCAAAGTTAAGGACAAGTAGTCCTGAAGTTAGACTAACAAGGTCAAAAGTTAAGGACAGACAGCCCTTAACTTAGAATTACAAGTTATAAAGTTAAGGACATGTAGTCCTGAACTTCAGGTTACAAGCTTAAAAGTTAAGGACAGGTAGTCCTGAAGTTAGACTAACAAGGTCAAAAGTTAAGGACATGTAGTCCTTAACTTAGAGTGACAAGTTATACAGTTAAGGACATGCAGTCCTTAACTTAGTTTTACAAGCTAAAAAGTTAAGGACATGGAGTCATTAACTTAGACTAACAAGGTCAAAAGTTAAGGTCACCATGTCCTTAATTTTATAACTTGCAATTCTAAGTTAAGGACCAAGTGTCCTTAACTTTTTGACTGCACACATGAAAGTTAAGGACAACACGTCCTTAACTTTTTAACTGGTTAAAGACAGCATGTCCTAAAGTTTATAAAATAGACTAAAAAACTCTTTTTTGATTGTTTACCTGTTGTTGTCGTCTATCTTTATGTTAGTGTATGTTCCCGGGTTTTTACTTCTCATCATATACAAGTATGAAGACAATAATTCATAATTCTCTTCAGGAGTTCCTCTTATTAAAGCGGAAGCACGTTGAATAGCACGCCACGCCTTGTGATACCCAATGTCTAGTCCATGCAATTTTTGCATTTCTGCCATGACAAAAGCTGGTGTAACTTCAAACCTTGGGTCTCGAAGATTGTCGATAATGTAACCACTAATCAACTTTGAAGTTGCATGCCTTTGATCAGCTTTCATAGTGTTAGCAGAGCAGTCATGATTTTTCTCAATCTTTACTATCTTGAACGGTGTTGAATCTTTAATTCTGAAAGCACGCACACACCACCCACACCTATCATCATTGCATTTCAACGAATATCTTGTTGAGCTTGATCTAACAACCTTTAATTCAAAATGTCCTTTAATTGCAATATTCGAAAAACAGTTAATTATACTCTTCTTTTTGTCAAATATTGATCCCACTTTTATTTCATCCAACGAAGCATTTTCTCTTAATATCGTAGTTGGGGATTCTTTTTGTTTCAAATTTGACCTTCATCTAGTTAGTTGAGTAGAGGTTTTTTCAGCAACTTCTTCGATTACTGGTGCACTCTCTAAGACTTGAATACCCAAAGCTTGTTCGTTGTCAATCTCTATAATGCTTTGTCCTTCTACTTGAATAGAATCAAATGTTTGAAGCACCTCCTCAGTTATTGGTTGAGCTTCAACCATATCTATTTCCATTATCTATTGGCATTTGTTTTGATTGTCATGTTGAGTTTCTCTGTTGACATGTTCAAAGGCGCTTGTTGATCCAAAAACTCTTTCCGAAATATCAACAATGAAACGACAGCCCTTGAAGAGTGAATGACTTTTTAGTAACTCTATACATGTGTGAAGATCTAAATCTTTGGATACAAGCGTTCCCTTGCTTGTTCCAAGGTTGATATCAAACCATATCACTGCTTCAAACTTGTCCCTATCCAATTCAATAACTTCAAAGATCTGTTTAATGAAATCTTCAAACTGAATTGCCTCAGGTACTAGAACAAGCTTTGTTTGATGATCAAGATACTTATAGTCTTCAGTCCATCTACCACTAAAAGCAACTATAATTCATATTCAAAGTTAAGGACCAAGTGTCCTTAACTTCAGGACTAAGTGTCCTTAACTTATGAACTTGGAACTTAAAGTTCAGGACCAAGTGTCCTTAAGTTATGAACTTGGAACTGTAAGTAAAGGACCAAGTGTCCTTAACTTTTGAACGTGGAAATAATAGTTCAGGACCAAGTGTCCTTAACTTTTGAACTTGGAATTCAAAGTTAAGGACCAAGTGTCCTTAACTTTTGAACTTGAAACTTGAAGTTAAGGACTGCCTGTCCTTAACTTTTGAACATGTAAGTCAAAGTTCAGGACCAAGTGTCCTTAACTTTTCAACTTGAAACTCAAACTTCAGGACCAAGTATCCTTAACTTTTAAACTTGAAACTCAAACTTTAGGACCAAGTGTCCTTAACTTTTAAAAAACAATTTGCAAAACTATGACAGTATGTCCTTAATATTCAGAAGAACAGCAAAAAAGTTAAGGCATTGTGTCCTTAACTTTTTCAATTCAATTTGCAAAATCAGGACACTATGTCCTTCATATTAGTAACAACGGTCATGTTAATGACACCAAATCCTTAACATTATGTGCTCAATTTTTATAGAATTATGACAGGACGCGATGTCCTTAACCTTATCAATCTAGAAATTAAAAAAAAAAAAAACAAATTCCTAGCATCAAATTCCTAATCACAAAATAAAAATCAATAGAAACACACAAAAGCATAACTTACTGTAAATTTATGTCGATTTTTGGATGAGAAAGTTGAATTCAATAGTTTCAAAACGGAAGAGAAGCTTCTGCAATTCTATAGTTTGAAATTCGACGATCACAGTGTCGCTGCTGCTGAAGTTAGTTACTGCTGCTGCTGCTGCTGCTGATCTTTAATAAAAGCGTAGGTATAAGTTATAGTAGAAGGGTATTTTCGTCCAGTCAGGTAAAAGTTTATTAAACCAGTGGCTAAAGACTAAAGACATTTAAAACACTGGCTTTAAAGTAAAGACATGTGCTCTAAATGGCTATTTGTGCACATCGCCCGACAAGCTCAGATCATGCAGCATTCCTCATGATTTATCATGGGCTTTTGAGTCGATGACCAAGATATAATGTGCGAGAAATAACGACGACAGATTCCACTGGTGGGGTCTGCGGAGGATAGTGTTAACGCAGACTTTATCCCTACCTTAAATAGGTAGAGACAGTAGCGAAGCTAGGAATTTATTCAACGGTATTCAAATTTGAAAGAAGTGATAAAAATTCTCGACAAAGGGTGTTTAATATGTGTTATATACCTCTAAAATAATATTTTACTTATATGCATAATATAATTTTTCGACAAAGGGTGGTCAATTGACTATCCTTATAACCATGTGGCTTTGCCCCTGGGTAGAGAGATTATTTTTAATAAACACTCCGCTCAAAGAATATATACAATGTGTGACAATAAAGTCTACTTAATTCAGCTGGCTGCTATTATGTGAAAGCTTTTATCGTATGGGTCATTTCGGATAACAAGCTAAAATATGAGCTTAAACTGGTTAAAAAGACTTCCGGTTAGATATACCGTGTAAATTTCTCCAAAATTATTCAAGGGAATTCAAAAAATACTAAAAGAGTGTTACTATGATTTGAGCATGTGATAAACATAATTTTTGAACTCTCTTTTTCACTAATGTTGTTGTGTTAAATAATTTGTCACTAATGTTGTTGTGTTAAATAATTTGGCTATGCTGGAAAACTCTGTAATGTCCTTTTTTGGTTGTAATGCTACTTCTACTAGTATGCCTACGTCTGCTCCCAATGGGAGGACCAAGCCATGTAACTATGCTACTTAGTAATGAATAAAGTTTTCTTCATTGCAAAAAAAAAAAAAAAGAAAAACTCTCTTTTTCACTGTACTAGAATTTTTTCTTATTTCGAAAAAAATCAATAATTTATATATAATTAAAAGAATTATTTTTTCTTATTTGTGCTGTATAATTTTTCGGCAATGAGAAACATCTGATCTGTATTTCATTTCACAACGATATTTGAGATCAGATATACTTTTCACTTGGGTATAATAAAATCTTCGAGGCTAATAAATTCAAAATAAATATTCTCTTTTAAATTATTTCACTTTAAAATCACTCAAAATTTTACTGTATCTTTTTCTCACAAAGATATGCATCATTCATGACATCAGCAGTAAACACAAAATTCAAAGTTAGCTAGTAAATTTGTCTATGGTTATAAATAGAGTTTTGTTTAAGGTGAATGTCTATATTTTAGAGAGATTTTAGAAATTTTACTTGGCGCCTAAGTCACTATTTCCCTATAAATAGAGAGGTCATATTCCATTGTAATTAATCTCAAAATCAATAAGAATCCTCTCTCTCTACTTTTCTCTGCAATATTCTTCTTCTTCTTTTATTATTTCATAACACGTTATCAGCACGAGACTCCAACCAATTGAATAGAGGCTCTGGGTTACATGCATGGTGCTCAACTTATACATAATATTGAGCATAATGATTGTCAATTGTTCCATGAACTTCCTTCACCAATAAATTCTGGATTTAAGGTAAGTATTTTACCTTATTTTTCTCTTTTAAATTCTTGAAATTCTATAATTTGATTTTAAATACAAGCAAAGACGATAAATTTTGATTGTAATTCTAATGGAGTTTGAAAGAAATTATAACCACCCAAAGTGGTAAACTTTTATGCCTTGCCATGATCGAATTCATGTATGATTGTGGGCAAAGAATTGAAAACCCTGTCCCGTTGAATTTGCTTCATTCTCATTCCCTTAAGAGAATGTGATAGCAGTATGTGATAGGTCTGAAAGAAGATAAAATTAGTACTATGAATGTATCAATGGATGTGGACGTGGCAATAGACGAAATTATAATCGTCATCATTGTGGTAATGAGAACAATAAGTATTTTCAAAATAATCCTTCACTCCGTGAAAGTAATATTTGTCATCGATTTGACATGAGATTTTGTAAATCACATATAGATGACTATGATACGTTCATGCTGTGAATGTGACAATATGTGATTTATGAATACATATTCATTCTTGGAAGAATACGAGCGTTCTAGTGGTATATACCACACTCACCTCTAGAAGGAGGTTTGAGAGGAAATAAGTAATGTCATTGTTATGGCATAAATGATCATTGGTCACATACTTATTGTACGCCAAAATATTTTGGCAATGTGATTATTAAAAGACAACGGTAATGCAAGAAACAGATCTTGCATATAATTTTGATCATGACCATAATGGTATAACTTTCTCTTTAAAAGAGATATTCACCATATGGATGTTGATGAATATGTGGTAGTACCAAATTAACCGAGAGCTCTGAAAGAGCCAATTATTACTATTTTGGAGGATTACAATTGATTATCATGTCAATTTATTGTGTCGTAGTAAGTCTCAAAGAAACTTAAAAATTGAGTTTCTAAAGTATTCGCGAAAGGTTATATTGAGACTATAAATATAGAAAAGATTTAATATCTTCTATTACTACAACTTGTAGCGGGGTAATATGTATGTGAAAAAATTACTCGCTTTATTCTTCATTTTGTACTACACAAATAAAAGAATACCACAATAAAGTGGATGTTTATTGATATAAGGGAAAATGTTCAAATATACCCCTATACTATCGAAAATTGTCTATATTTAACCTCCGTTATACTTTGAGTACAAATATATTCTACCGTTAATAAACTTGTCGCAAATACCCCTAACCCTAAAGAAACCTCCATCTTCACCAACTGCCACCATTCCAATCTTATTCTCCATTTCCTCATCCGTTCACCACCAATATCACCACCGTCTGACCAGCTAAAATGATGAACCACCATTATCTTCACCTCCAACCTCCATCATTTTAGATTGTTAGGCTCACCTCAAGCATTTAACCTCAAGCATTAACTTAATCTTCAAAAAAATGGTAAAAATCACCGCTTCCTTTTCACCATAACCACCACTATTATTCCGCCCTTCACTGCCTAATGTAAACACAATTAGACCTTCATCTTCAACCCACAAGAGAGAAACTCGACCACCCTCTTCATAAATTTCGAGATCCGTAGTCGAGAACACTGCCAACAACCGTCCTTTGGTGGGTGTCACAACCCCAAATACCCCAGTCGTGATGGCGCCTATCACAGTACTAGGCAAGCCAAACCAACATTTACCACATCGAATTCTTTTATAAAATTCATTTACTAAAACCGATTAAGTCTCAAATTCATCATATGAAATATATAATAACTAACGGAAATAAGCGGAAAACTAGTACAAAATATTCTAACACAGCACGAATCCGGTGTCACTAGTCATGAGCCTCTAAGTACAACCCAAAAATGTCCGAATAATACATAATAAGTCTAAACATAACAAAATACTAAGATAGGAAGGAGGAAGGCAGGGCTGCAAACGGCGTGCAGCTACCTTGCGACCTCCGGATACGACTCTGAGAGTGCTGGAAACTCTCACTCTGATGCTCGAGCACCTGGATCTGCACACAAGGTGCAGGGAGTAACGTGAGTACGCCAACTCAGTAAGTAACTAAAGTAAATATAGTCTGAGTGCAGTGACGAGCATTTAAAAATCATATATAAGAAATTTCAACAGAAATATCAAGTCAAATCTGCAGTTCAATAATCAGTAATCTCATAAAATTCCAGTTTCAATTGAAATCCTTTTAAAGTCCTTTATTCAACAGTTTTCAACAGAGGTTCAGTATAAAGGAAGAGTGAAACAGCAAAATGTCATAAACAAGCCCCTCGGGCAAGGTATCACTCATAAGTATAGCCCCTCGGGCAAGCCTCTCAGTCACTCGTGACTTAGCTCTCGTCAATTAGTACTCACACTCAGCACTTCGGCTCAATAGATATCTCATAATAATAATAATAGTAATAACCGCTGCGGCGTGCAGCCCGATCCATGGTTTATAGTCGACTACGCTCACTGGGGGTGTATAGACTCCGGAGGAGCTCCTACAACCCAAACGTCATATCGCTGCGTCGCGAAGCCCGGCCCAATACATATCGTCGCGGCGTGCAGTCCGATCCATATAAATATCGCTGCGGCGTGCAGCCCGATCCGTAATATATATATAATATCGCTGCGGCGTGCAGCCCGATCCATAATGTAAATATAGTCCTCACCATTGGGTTCTCAACCTCTCTCAGTCATTAACCTCACGGCCACTCGGGCACATTAGTGAAAATCAGGAAAACTTAGCCCAAACAGTTTTCATTTATTAAGAAGTAGAGCAATGAAATCGGATTAAACAAATAAGCATGTAAAACATGATTGAGGATATGCTTTCAAATCAAACAAAGTGAGAAAAGTAGTAAAAATACCCATAAGGCTCTAAACAGGTCGGCTCAAAGGCCCCAAACATGGCATTCAGCCCAAAATATAGCATAAGTCTCTAAAATACGGGATATCATAATATTACAAATCAAATACGCGGCTTAATAGCCTCTACGGGACAGACCAAGTCACAATCCCTACCGGTGCACGTCCACACACTCGTCACCTAGCATGTGCGTCATCTCATTTATCAAAACAATACGAAATACCGGGGTTTCATACCCTCAGGTCTAGATTTACAATAGTTACTTACCTCAAACCGGATGAAATACTACTCCGCGATGCCCTTGCCTCTCGACTCGGCCTCAACTCACGTCGAATCTATCCAAAATGAGAATTATAACATCAATATATGCTAAGGGAACGAAGCCCATGCGAAAATAATTAGATTACATCAAGAAATCCCGAAATTGGCCAAACCCGACCACCGGACCCACGTCTCGGATTCCGATAAAAATCACTAAACTAGAATCCTTACACTCTCAAAAGTTCATATATATCAAATACATAAAAATCCGACCACAAACGACCCCTCAAATCCTCAAATCAAAGTCTCAAATTTCAAGCCATAACTTCCAATTTCAGGCTTTAAATCCCACTAATTTTATGTTTAATCAGGTAGAATTCATCTTAGAATCGAGTATTGAGTTCAAAATTTTTTACCTCCAAGTGATTCCCTTTGATTCCCTCTTCAATCCCTCTCAAACTGCTTCAAAATCGCTCAACAATGGTGGAAGATAGGCCAAAAATCGCGGAAATGGCTATTTAAACATTCTGCCCAGGGATTTAAATTCCTTCATCGCGATCGCGGAACTAGCCTCGCGATCGTGAAGCACAAAAAGATCACAGCTCAACTTTCCTCTTATGCGAACGCGAACACCACCTCGCGAATACGATGCCTTACTCAGCTTAACCTACGCGAACGCGTTCCTCCAGTCGCGAACGCGATGCCTTAGGGCTTGATGCCCAAGTCTGCTTCACCCTTCTACGCGAACGCGAACAATACCACGCGTTCGCGATGAACATTCAGACTCAACCTTCGCGAATGCGGGAACAACAACGTGAACGCGAAGGGAAACTGGCCTGCCTCACTCAACAACTGTTCGCGAACGCGAGGGCTCTCTCGTGAATGCGAAGAGCAAAACTCTGCAACAGAAACAGAAGAAAATCTGCAACTTCCCAAAACAAGATTTGATCTGTTTAACCACCCGAAACTCACCCGAGGCCCTCGGGACCTCAACCAAACATGCCAACATATCCCATAACATCATTCAACTTGTTCCAACCTTCAGAACGCTCAAAACAACATCAAAACATCAAACCATCATCAAATTCAAGCCTAAGAAATTCCAAAACTTCCAAATTCCGCTTTCGATCAAAAAGTCTATCAAACCTCGTCCGAATGACCTGAAATTTTTCACACACATCCCAAATGACACAATGGACCTACTCCAATTTCCGGAATTCCATTCCGACCCTTTTATCAAAATTTCCACTACCAACAGGAAAACGCCAAAATTCCATTTCCGCCAATTCAAGGCTAAATCTACTCCGGACCTCCAAAACACATTCCGATCACGCTCCTAAGTCCCAAATCACCTAACGAAGCTATCTTAACCATCGGAATTCACATCCGAGACCTTTTTCACATAAGTCAACATTCGGTTGACTTTTCCAACTCAAGCCTACTCAAAAGAGACTAAGTGTCTCATTTCTCTACAAAACCACTCCGAACCCAAACTAACCAACACGATACCACATAATATAGCTGAACAAGACATAAAGAAGCATAAATGGGGAAACAGAGCAATAACTCATGAAACGACGGGCCAGGTTGTTACATCCTCCCCTCTTAAACAAACGTTCGTCCTCGAACGAGTCAAGAAACATACTTGAAGCCTCAAATAGGTGAGGATATCTGCTCCGCATCTCTCGCTCGGTCTCCTAGGTAGCCTCCTCCACGGGACGACCTCTCCACTGCACTTTCACTGAAGCTATATCCTTTGATCTCAACTTTCGAACCCGACGCTCCAAAATAGCCGCTGGCTCCACATCATAGGTCAAATCTCCCTCTAACTGAACCGTGCTGAAATCCAAAACATAAGACGGATCGCCAATATACTTTCGGAGCATAGAAACATGAAATATCGGATGCACACTTGACAAGCTGGGTGGCAAAGCGAGCTCATAAGCCACCTCCCCAATCCTCCGAAGTACCTCAAGGCCCAATGAACCGGGGACTCAATTTACCCTTCTTACCTAATCTCATATCAACCTTCATGGGTGAAACATTCAGAAGCACCTTCTCCCCCACCCTGTAAGACACATCACGGACCTTCCTGTCAGCATAACTCTTTTGTCTCGACTGCGCTGTACGAAGCCGCTCCTGGATTACCTTCACCTTGTCCAAAGCATCCTGCACCAAATCTGTACCCAAAAGCCTAGCCTCGCCCGGCTCAAACCAACCAACTGGAGATCTACACCGTCTCCCATATAAAGCCTCATATGGAGCCATCTGAATACTCGACTGATAACTGTTGTTGTAAGAAAACTCCGCGAAAGGTAGAAACTGATTCCATGACCCTCCAAAATCAATGACACAAGCGCACAACATGTCCTCCAATATCTGAATAGTGCGCTCGGACTACCCGTCCGTCTGAGGGTGAAAAACTGTGCTCAACTCAACCTAAGTACCCAACTCTCGCTGCACGACCCTCCAAAACTATAACGTAAACTGAGTAGCTCTATCTAAAATGATGGAAACTGGAACCCTATGCATGCGAACAACCTCTCGGATATAAATCTCTGCTAAGTGCTCTGAGGAATAGGTAGTACACATCGAAATGAAGTGCGCGGACTTGGTCAGCTGATCCACAATCACCCAAATAGCATCGAACTTCTTCAAAGTCCGTGGGAGTCCAACTACGAAGTCCATGGTGATCCGGTCCCACTTCCACTCGGGAATATCTATCTGCCGAAGCAAGCCACCCGGTCTCTGATGCTCATATTTCACCTGCTGATACTTGAGACACCGAGCTACAAATCCCACAATATCCTTTTTCATTCTTCTCCACCAATAATGCTGTCTCAAATCCTGATACATCTTCGCGGCACCCGGATGAATGGAATACCGCGAGCTATGGGCCTCTTTTAAGATCAACTCCCGAAGCCCATCCACATTGGGCACACATATCTGGCCCTGCATCCTCAATACCCCATCATCACCAATAGTCACATCTCTGGCATCGCCGTGCTGAACTCTATCCTTAAGGACAAGCAAATGAGGATCATCATACTGGCGCTCTCTGATACGATCAAATAAGTTTGACCGAGAAATCACACAAGCTAAGACCCGGCTGGGCTCCGAAATATCCAAACCTCACGAACCGATTGGCCAAGGACTGAACATCAACTACAAGAGGTCTCTCCCCAACAGGAATATACGCCAAACTCCCCATACACACTGCCTTCCTACTCAAAGCATTGGCCACTACATTGGCCTTCCCCGGATGGTAAAAGATAGTAATATCATATCCTTTAGCAGCTCCAACCATCTCCGCTGCCTCAAATTGAGATCCTTCTGCTTGAACAAGTGCTGGAGGCTACGATGATTCGTAAACAACTCACAAGACACACCATATAGATAATGCCTCCAATCTTCAACAAGTAAACAATGGCAGCCAACTCTAGATCATGAACATGGTAGTTCTTCTCTTGGGGCTTCAACTGACAAGAAGCATAAGCAATAACTCTACCCTCCTGCATCAACACACACCCAATACCCACTCTCGAAGCATCACAATACACTGCATATGAACCTGAAGCTAATGGCAAAACCAATACTAGAGCTGTGGTCAAAGCAGTCTTGAGCTTCTAAAAGCTTGCCTCACACTTATCCGACCACCTGAATAAAGCACCCTTCTGAGTCAATTTGTTCAAGGGTGATACAATAGATGAAAATCCCTTAACGAACCGACGGTAATAGCCCCCCAACGCAAGGAAGCTGCGAATCTCTGTTGGTGAGGACGGTCTGGGCCAATTCTGAACCGCCTCTATCTTCTTCGGATCAACCTGAATACCCTCACTGGACACCACGTGCCCCAAGAAAGCCACTGAATTGAGCCAAAACTCACATTTGGAGAACTTTGCATAAAGCTTCTCCTCCCTCAATCTCTACAGCACAACTCTCAAATGCTCTGCGTGCTCCTCCTGACTACGCGAGTATACCAGAATATCATCAATGAAAACATTAACGAACGAATCGAGATAAGGCCGGAACACGCTGTTCATCAAATGCATGAACACTGCTGGGGCATTGGTCAGCCCGAAAGACATCACAAGGAACTCAAAATGACCATATCGGGTCCTGAAAGCTGTCTTTAGAATATCCGAGTCCCTGATCTTTAGCTGGTGATACCCTGACCGGAGATCAATCTTGGAGAACACTCTCGCTCCCTAAAGCTGGTCGAATAAATCATCAATGCGAGGCAAAGGGTACTTGTTCTTGATTGTGACGTTGTTCAACTGCCTGTAATCAATGCACATCCTCATAGTACCATCCTTCTTCTTCACAAATTGGACAGGCGCACCCCACGGTGACACACTAGACCGAATAAACCCCTTATCAAGGAGTTCCTGAAGCTGCTCCTTCAACTCCGCTGGTTCCATACGATACGGTGGAATAGAAATGGGCTGAGTGCCCGGCACCAGATCAATACCAAAATCAATATCCCTGTCCGGTGGCATGCCCGGTAGGTCTGCAGGAAACACATCGGGAAAATTTCTCACTACAGGAATAGAATCAATACTAGGAGTCTCTGCACTGACATCCCTCACAAAAGCTAAGTATGAAAGACAACCCTTCCCAACCATCTATTGGGCCTTCAGAAACGAGATCACCCTACTGGGGACAAAATCGGTCGAACCTCTCCACTCAATCCGTGGCACACCCGACATAGCAAACATCACTGTCTTAGCATGACAGTCCAATATAGCACGACACGGGGATAACCAATCCATGCCCAAAATCATATCGAAATCCACCATACAAAGTAACAGAAGGTCCACTCGGGTCTCCAGACCCCCAATAGTCACCACACACGATCGGTATACACGGTCTATAATGATAGTATCACCCACCGGAGTAGATACACGAACAGATGAAGCAAGAGACTCATGGGGCATATCCAAATAACTAGCAAAATTTGATGACACGTATGAAAAAGTGGAACCGGGATCAAATAATACAGAGGCATCTCTATGGCAGACTAAGACAATACCTGTAATCACAGCATCTGAAGCAATAACATCCGGTCTGGCTGGGAGTGCATAGAAACGGGCCTGACCACCACCTGATCGACCTTCCCCTCTAGGGCGACCCCTAGCTGACTGACCCCCACCCTTAGCTGCCTGAGCGGGTGGTGAAGTAACTGGACCTGAAGTCGAGGGCTGACTCCTCTGCTGAGATGGACCCTTAAGGAGACGAGGACACTGCCTCCTCATATGTCCTAACTCTCCACACTCATAACAACTCCCTAGTGCGAGGAAAGGGGACTGAAGAGAACCCCTAGCACCGGAATGACCAGTAGAAGGACCTGGCATCGAAGAGCCCTGAACCGATGGAGCAGGAGACGAACTCTGGGCTGGTAGGGCACTGAGTGATGAACGGCCCTGATGAGAACCGTGAGAACCATGGCCCGATGATGCCCCACGATGAACTGGGCGAGCTGATTGAGCATGTCTGAATGGACGACCTCTACCGTGCTGAAACTGGCCTCTCGAAGGAGCGCCACCAAAACTACCAGATCTTCGAGGCCTCTTGGCCTCCATCTCATCTCGCTCCTAGCGACAAACTGACTCAATCTCTCGAGCAATATCAACAACTTGCTCAAAGGTAGCACCGGACATCCTTTCCCTGGTCATGAGAATCCGAAGCTGATATGTGAGGCCATCCACGAACCTCCTGATCCTCTCTCTGTCTGTAGGAACCAACCAAACAGCATGACGAGCTAACTCTGAAAATCTCATCTCATATTGCGTCACAGTCATCTCTCCCTAACGCAACTGTTTTAACTACTTGCGCAGCTCCTCTCTACGAGACTGTGGCACATACTTCTCCAAAAAGAGAACGGAGAACTGCTGCCAGGTAAGGGGTACTGCATCAACAGGCATACGCCTCTCATTATCCTCCCACCAAGTAAAGGGAACTCCAAAAAACTGAAAAGTAGTAAATGCTACCCCACTGGTCTCCAGAATACCCGCAGTGCGAAGAATCCTCTAACACTTGTCCAAGAAGCCCTGGGCATCCTCACCCTCTGTACCACTGAAAGTCGGAGGCTGAAGTCTACCAAACCTCTCCAATTGACGGTGCTCGTCCTCAGGCATAACTGGTACTACAAAACCCTGAGCGGGTGCAACCGGCTGGGCCGGAGGTGCCTCCGGTGTCTGCAATCCCTGAACAACTTACTCGGGTATGCGGGCGGCAGGAGTCTGAGTGCCTCCCCCGGCCTGAGAATTGGCTGTGCTAGTAGAAACTGCGACAGCCTGAGCAAGACTAGTGCTCACTGTGAAGATCTGAGTCGAAGTCTCCTAAAGAACCAGAATGACAATAGGCACAGCGGGTGCCTGAGCTGGTCCCGCTGGAGCATCCCCCACTAGAATCTGATCATGAACTGGGCGGCTGGTGGATCTGCAGGTGCTGCCCCATCTGTTGTATGGGCTACACCCCTGCCCCTACCACGACCTCGGCCGCGACCTCGACCTCTAGTGGCCCCAACTGGTGGCCGTCCGTCCTGACTGGTAGCACGTGTCCTCACCATGTGTGAGGGAATAGAATAACATAAGTTTAGTACTAGAATCAACAGATTCGCACGACAGGAATTTCAAGAATGTGAAGTTTTTCCTAAAGGTTCTGCAGCCTCCCGAGGATAAGTACAGATGTCTCCGTACCGATCCGCGAGACTCTACTAAACCGGCTCATGACCCGTGAGACCTATGTAGGCTCTATACCAACTTGTCACGACCCCAAATACCCCAGTCGTGATGGTGCTTATCACGGTAATAGGCAAGCCAAACCAACATTTACCACATCAAATTCTTTTATAAAATTCATTTTCTAAACCGATTAAGTCTCAAATTAATCATATGAAATATATAATAACTAACGGAAATAAGCGGAAAACCAGTACAAAATATTCTAACACAGCCCGAATCCGGTGTCACTAGTCATAAGCCTCTAAGTACAACCCAACAATGTCTTGATAATACATAATAAGTCTAAACAAAATAAAATACTAAGATAGGAAGGAGGAAGGCAGGGCTGCAAACGCCGTGCAGCTACCTTGCGACCTCCGGATACGACTCTGAGAGTGCTAGAAGCTCTCACTCTGATACTCGGGCACCTGGATCTACACACAAGGTGCAAGGATTAACGTGAGTACGCCAACTCAGTAAGTAACTAAAGTAAATATAGTCTGAGTGCAGTGACGAGCATTTCAAAATCATATATAAGAAATTTCAACAGAAATATCAAGTCAAATCTGCAATTCAATAATCAGTAATCTCATAAAATTCCAGTTTCAATTGAAATCCTTTTAAAGGCCTTTATTAAAAAAATTTTAACAGAGGTTCAGTATAAAGGAAGAGTGAAACAGCAAAATGTCATAAACAAGCCCCTCGGGCAAGGTATCACTCATAAGTATAGCCCCTCGGGCAAGCCTCTCAGTCACTCGTGACTCAGCTCTTGTCAATTAGTACTCACACTCAGCACTTCAGCTCAATAGATATCTCATAATAATAATAATAGTAATAACCGCTGCGGCATGCAACCCGATCCATGATTTATAGTCTTCTACGCTCAGTGGGGGTGTACAGACTCCGGAGGGGCTCCTACAGCCCAAGCGTCATATCACTGCGACGCGCAACCCGACCCAATACATACCGCTGCGGCGTGCAGCCCGATCCATAATATATATATAATATCACCGCGACGTGCAACCCGATCCATAATGTATATATAATCCTCACCATTGGGTTCTCAACCTCTCTCAGTCATTAACCTCACGGCAACTCGGGCACATTAGTGAAAATCAGGGAAACTAAGCCCAAACAGTTTTCATTTATTAAGAAGTAGAGAAATGAAACCGGATTAAACAAATAAGCAGGTAATACATGACTGAGTATATGCTTTCAAATCAAACAAAGTGAGGAAAGTAGTAAAAATACCCTTAAGGGTCTAAACAGGTCGGCTCAAAGGCGCCAAACATGGCATTCAGCCCAAAATATAGCATAAGTCTCTAAAATACGGGATATCATATGATTTCAAATCAAATACGCGGCTTAATAGCTGCTACAGGACGGAATAAGTCACAATTCCTACCGGTGCACGCCCACACGCTCGTCACCTAGCATGTGCGTCACCTCATTTATCAAAACAATACGAAATACCGGGGTTTCATACCCTCAGGTCTAGATTTACAATGGTTACTTACCTCAAACCAGATGAAATACTACTCCGCGATGCCCTTGCCTCTCGACTCGGCCTCAACTTGCGTCGAATCTATCAAAAATCAGAATTATAACATCAATATATGCTAAGGGAACGAAGCCCATGCGAAAATAATCAAATTACATCAAGAAATCTTGAAATTGGCCAAACCCGACCCCCGGGCCCACGTCTCGGATTCCTATAAAAATCACAAAACTAGAATCCTTACACTCTCACGAGTTCATACATATCAAATACATCAAAATCCAACCACAAACGACCCCTCAAATCCTCAAATCAAAGTCTCAAATTTCAAGCCCTAACTCCCCAATTTTAGGCTTTAAATCCCACTAATTTCATGTTTAAACAGGTAGAATTCATCATAGAATCGAGTATTGAGTTCATAATTTTTACCTCCATGTGATTCCCTTCGATTCCCTCTTCAATCCCTCTCAAACTGCTTCAAAATCGCTCAACAATGGTGGAAGATAGGCTAAAAATCGTGAAAATGGCTATTTAAACATTCTGCCCAGGGATTTAAATTCCGTCATCGCAATCGCGGAAATAGCCTCGCGATCGCGAAGCACAAAAAGATCACAGCTCAACCTTCCTCTTACGCGAACACGAACACCACCTCGCGAACGCGATGCCTTACTCTGCTTAACCTACGCGAACGCGTTCCTCCAGTCGCGAACGCGATGCCTTAGGGCCTGATGCCCAAGTCCGCTTCACCCTTCTACGCGAACGCGAACAATACCACGCGTTCGCGATGAACATTCAGACTCAACCTTCACAAATGCGGGGCCAACATCGTGAACGCGAAGGGCAACTGCCCTGCCTCACTCAACATCTCTTTGGGAACGCGAGGGCTCTCTCGTGAATGCGAAGAGAAAAACTCTGCAATAGAAACAGAAGAAAATCTACAACTTCCCAAAACAAGATTTGATCTGTTTAACCACCCGAAACTCACCCGAGGCTCTCCGGACCTCAACCAAACATGCCAACATATCCCATAACATCATTCAAACTTGTTCCAACCTTCGGAACGCTCAAAAGAACATGAAAACATCAAATCATCATCTAATTTAAGCCTAAGAAATTCCAAAACTTCCAAATTCCGCTTTCGATCAAAAAGTCTATCAAACCTTGTCCGAATGACCTAAAATTTTGCACACAAGTCCCAAATGATACAACGGACCTACTCCAATTTCCGGAATTCCATTTTGACCCTTATATCAAAATTTCCACTACCAACCGAAAAACGACAAAATTCCATTTCTGCCAATTCAAGCCTAAATCTACTCCGGACCTCCAAAACACATTCTGATCATGCTCCTATGTCCTAAATACCCTAACGAAGCTATCCGAACCCTCGAAATTTACATCCGAGTCCTTTTTCACATAAGTCAACATCCGATTGACTTTTCCAACTTAAGCCTACTCAAAAGAGACTAAGTGTCTCATTTCTCTACAAAACCACTCCGAACCCAAACTAACCAATACGATACCATATAATATAGCTGAACAAGACATAAAGAAGCAGAAATGGGGATAATGGAGCGGTAACTCATGAAACGACTGGCCGGGTCGTTATAGTGGGTCTTCTCAAATTCAAAATATCCTCCGATGTTGTACGCTATTAACTAAACATTGAATTTGAATCCAATGGAAAATCAAATTTCGTTGATTTAGATACTTTGGAGCAATTAAATTGCACAATTTTGTAGCGCTAGAAATATTGGGAGAATTAGAAACAAGCAGTGAACAATATCATACTCACTACAAATTCCTTCAATCTCATTTCTCTCTTGGATATGAGAAAAAAATTAACATTCTTTGATGTTCATTAATGTTCCATTTTGCTTATCTTCCATAAATTTTTGATGGCTGTTTTCCGAATTTGGTGGTCTGCACTGATCTTTTATATTTTGGGTGTATAGAGTTTTGAAATTTATAATTGTCTAAGAGTTTAGCTTCTTATTTGGACAGAATTGATAATTATTATTTTCTAGCTAAATATATGGGTTGAAATATGAAGCTGAGGTGAAGAAGGAAGTTATTGGTTTATGGAGAAGAAGATTGGAGGGGCGGCAGTTGGTGATGATGGAGGTTCCGTTAGGGTTAGGGGTATTTGTGATAAGTTTGTTAACGGTAGGGGTATATTTTCACGCAAAGTATAACGGAGGTTAAATATAAACAATATTCAAAAGTAGAGGGGTATACATGACCCTTTTCCCTTGATATAAAAATTCATATCATAATAAACTTGAAGTTTATTGATAATTGCACACGTCATGGTGTAAACCTGAAGTTTATCAATATTGATACTTTATCAAGTTGGCATAATTGATTTAGCCATGTTAATTTAAGTATGATGTGCAAAAGTAAATGAGAATTCACATGGGTAAATATTAAAGAACTAAAAAGTTCTTTACGAATTCTCTTATGTGTTTGTTCTCATTAATTAATAGACCAATTAAAATTGGAATTTAATCCCATGAATGCTAGAAATATCAAAGGTGAATATGGGCCCATTCACCTGCGATGTATACCACATAAGATGCATCTATGAGATGGTTACATGACGATTATTATTAACCCGTAACCTGGCCGGTGTTTGCGAGGTAACTTGCTCAGTAATTTAATTTAGAGCATAATTTCCAGATTTTCTGTTTAAGACAGTTCATCTTGATAATTTGGTTTACATCATAGTTGTTTAACAAAATGATTTATTGAATTCCTTCACTTAATAGCTAAACTATTGCTTATGAGAACAAAGTTATCTATATCAGTTTGATATAGGTTATGTACGAAAGTATTTTACATTCTCCCCTCACAAGTGGTTTAGGGTCAGGAACCAAATAATTCCATCTTATTATTATTGATGTACAGTGCATATTTTGATTTACACCATAATGAACAAAGATGAGCTCTCAAAGTTGAGGAAACAAGTTAGTTCTTCTAACAAGAGGAGAAGATATGATAAACAGTTGAGAAAAAGTTACGTGGAATGAATTATCATTTTTACATTTAGATCCTCGAATAAGATAATATGAACTTGAAGTTCATAAAAAGATAATTCATTTGCAATATATTGCAAAGCATGCCAAATGCATTTGCTGACCCAAAGAAAGTAACTATATTCTCATTACAAATGGTCATATTAAGTCCTAGAAGGACAACGTATATGGTATGGTTAAAGCGTATAGACAGATCGATTTCAAATAAACTTCTTGATAAAGAAGATGAGCAAATGATCATAATAAAGGAGGCAAGTGATCTAGAAGATCACATGACATAAAACTTCATAACAACTCAGGAGAGATTCAGGTACTTGAAAATATGAATGAAGAGATCTCTATGTCATGTCTTTATAAAACAAAAGCTGGAACCGATATAAATTGTTCGTTGACGACATCTATCATAGCGCTAATTATAGATGAGGACCTCAAGTCTATCGAATATACACACAAAATATTGGCCAAAATGGAAGAGACATAATTCAAATAGAATTCGTTTCATATGAAAGACAAGTATTTTTGGACATGTAGTTCAAACACTTGAAAGTATAAAGTCAATGGTGTGAGCAATCACCTTTATCTATCTTATATATCTACCATAACATAAAAACTTGATATGCATCCAGTCCATTCATATGACTTATATGACTTAACTTATATGACAATCCTTGAAGGATTTAAATCACTTGAAGCATATATACTTCTGTATCCTGAAGTACCATATAATAAGTGTAATTTGTGCACATTTGTATCTTGCTATAACTATAAGCATGATAATGTGATAGCGAGGATTTTCAAGGTGCAACATATTCATTGGAGTTAATATGGCTATTTTATTCATCAAATCTCTGCCGACGTCAACCTTCAAGAAGCTAATGCACAAGACTGGGATGCGAAGGCTCAAGGATGTGAATTAATGCTCTCATCAGGGGAGTTAATACGCGTTGTACTCTTTTTTCCTTATAAGGTTTTGTCCCATTGGGTTTTCCTTGTAAGGTTTTTAACGAGGCAACCAAAAGGCGTATTTCTAAACATGTGTACTCTTTTTCCTTCTCTAGAATTTTTTTTCCCATTGGGTGTTATTTTAGTTAAGGTTTTAACGAGGCACATTATCTATTGAATAGACATTCAAGGGGAATGTTATAAATAGAGTTTTATTTAAGGTGAATGTCTAAATTTTAGAGAGATTTTAGGGATTTTGCTTGATGGCTAAATCACTCTTTCCTTATAAATAGAGAGGTCATATTCCATTGTAATTAATCCCAAAATCAATAAAAATCCTCTCTCTCAACTTTTCTGTGCAATATTCTTCTTCTTCTTCTTCTTTTATTTTCTCATACTCCCTCTGTTCCAGTTTATGTGAACTTATTTCCTTCTTGGTCCGTTCAAAAAAGAATGATCCCTTTATAAATTTGGTAACAATTTAGCTTAAATTTACAATTCTACCCTTAATGAGAAGCTTTTATAACCACACAAATACTCTGGGCCCTTTTTGACTTGTTTAGGACCACAAATTTCAAAGTATTCATTTTTTCTTAAACTCTGTGCCCAATCAAACATGTTAACATAAATTGGAACGAAGGGAGTAACATCTATTACATTGTGTGATTATAGACAAGTAGGCAATTTTTTTTCAAAGAAAGGGGTTGGACTATTTAAGTCTTCAACTACACTGTATTTCTCGATCGATAAGCTTCATTCATATATTGTATTTTAAATATTCATGTATTTCTCTGTTCCATTTTATGTGATATTCTTTTCTTACTAATTCGTTCAAAAAAGAAATATATATTTTCATTGGAAAACAAATTAATTTTAAACTGTCAATGTTATCTTTGATGATATACTTTTATAGTCGTAGAAGTATCATGACATGCTTAAGATAATTTCTTTTTACTTCATTCCAATTTATGCAATACACTTTTCTTTTTAATCTATCACCGAAAGAATAATATTATTTTATATTAAAAATAATTTAACTTTAAATTTTTATTTTAAACTCATTGAGATCATGATTTATAGGCGCAACTTCAGCTGACCGAGGACATGACCTTTGATAGGAAGGTGTGGAGGTCGAGGATTAAAGTAGTAGGGTAGGTGGTCTAGATTGTTCATACCGGTAGTATTAGTATGTACTCTCGCATTCTGTTGGTATTAGGTTTCTATGACTACCTGTCGTTTCTTTCATCTTGGTCATCTAACTATCTTGTTATTTTTTATGATGTTTTTACATGGCTTCTTGGTACTGTCCTTTTAAATGCCTAATTTTTGTTTCTTTCTTTTACATTGTAGTTTTGAATAATTATTTTTGTGTGTGTTTGGAGATTTTAGAACTAGACTTTTAGTTTAATTAATTCATTAGAGGGAAAAAGGAATTGGGCTAGTATATTTTAATTAAAATTGTGCCAAAATTGGCCCAAAATTTGAGCCCAATTCGGCCATACCTGGTCCATTAGTTGGTTGGCCAAGAAAGAGTTCAAAACGACGTAGTTTTGTCTTGAAACTATGTCGTTTTGGTTTAAGCAACAAAGACTCAATCTCACCCATCCATTCCCTCATGATCCAATGGTTATTATTTATCCCCCACCCCAGGTATATAAAGTCTAAAAACCCCAAAATTTTCCCCCAT
Source organism: Nicotiana attenuata (assembly GCF_001879085.1). Lineage (NCBI taxonomy): Eukaryota > Viridiplantae > Streptophyta > Magnoliopsida > Solanales > Solanaceae > Nicotiana > Nicotiana attenuata. The sequence continues at coordinate 33,230,590 of NC_031997.1, forward strand.
TTTCCCCTTATTTCCTTTCTTCTTCCCCTCTCATCACTCTCTCTTCTCTCTCCCCAGGTCTGCCCCACGCCGCCCAGCGCCGCCGCCAAAAATCGCCCACCGGCAGCGGCCAACCTCCAATCCACCCCAAAATTTCACAACTTCTTCCGCTCAACCTCCTCTCTATGAATCCGAACCCTAAAATCCCATAACCCTTCTTAATCTCCGTAGATCTAAGCCTAACCGAAACCCTAGCCACCGCCCACCACCCCAAACTCCGAAAATTTTACACCACCAGCCTCCTCTTCTCCCCCTCTTTCCATATCTCCAACTCAAAACCTCAAAAAAAAACCAACCTTTACCGGCAGCCACCCCCACTGCCGATCCGCCACCGCCACTGCCGGTCCACCGCCGTCACTGCCGCCCCTCAACCACCACTGCCTCTCGTTTCTCTTCTCAAACCGGCCTCGAGCAAGGTTGTGTCGTTGATATCATTGAAACCGGAATTGGATTCGCCGGAGTTTTGGTTTCGAGAATATCAATAATAGAAGCTTGCTCGAAGTCATACCACTGCCCAATCGTCACTACGCCACCACTGTTCGAACATTCAAATTTGGTAAAACTCGAACCTTAATGCTTCCTCCATGTTTTGATTTTTCTGTTTCCGTCATTTATTTGTAGTTTTGTTATAATTCTGTTTAGTGATCATTTCATTTAGCTTTTAATATATTTTTTGATTTTTTGTTGTTGTTGTTGTTGCGTATTTTTGCTTTGCTTTACGTCGTTTAGTTCTGATTTTAGGTTAGTATTTCTAAATGTTCGTTTTGGTTCAAGCATATTAGTTTTAAGTACTTCATAGGATAATACTTGTTTCTTACTTGGTTTCAATCTTGAAGTTCTCTTTCTCCTTGTTGGTTAATAGTTCAATCAGTTAAATGGTTTCTTGTTATTTGTTTTTAAGTAAGTGGTCTGATATTGATGTTGTTAAAATCTAAAGTTTAGATATTTTTATCATAAAATGGAGTACTAGTAACTTGCTTTTTAGTAGGGTGGTTGAAATGACTCTTTGGCTCCTGCTATAGCAGATTTCAGGCTGTCCTTTCACCTTTTGGACAGCCTTTAGCACACACAGTCCCTTTTTGGACAGATTTTTGGTGAACCAAAATCTGTCCAAAAAGTTGGCTTTTCTTAGCCTATTTAAGGGCTGCCCTTTCCTCATTTGAAAAGGGGGGTTCTCCATCACACTTTCATAGATTTTTTTTAGAATTGCTTGAACACACAAAAACATAAAAAAAATATTCAGCAGTTGAACTTAAAGAAAGTAAGCTGAAATGGTGAGCTTTAGGAGTGAATCTTAGAGTGCAAACTTTTAGAAAAGTATAAGTCTTCTTTAGAGTTCGTTTCTGGGTTTCTTCTCTAAGTTTTCGGGCTGTTTTAACACGGATTTACTGCTGTTTAGCTGCTGTTACGTTGTTGTTTGTTGCTGAAATTCAGTCCCTCCTTTGCTAATATTTTCTTTCTATTGATCAGGTAATTTCCTCAACCGTTGTACTACTTTTGGGTCAAGAATGAATGGGAAGGAAGTGTTTTGAATCCCTTTAGAGTATTCTATACTTTGAAAGTATTATGTTTGTGTATAATCTGGTTCCCTTTTAAGTATCAAGCATGTACAAGAGTTTAGCTAATCAATGACTTGTTTAAATAATGTTCTAATTGTTGATTTTTCTGTATTAGACATTCCTTTTTACCTTCAATAGTGTAAATCTTGAATGAAGTTTATGGAAAATTCTTTCCACATAATGCTCCTGTTGTTTAGAATATTGTAGTTAGAATTCAGGTTGGTCTCCTAATGAAAATGCTCTTAGTGACCAAATCTTGAAGCGTGTTAGTGTCATTATAATCCATCTTTCTCTTTTCTTAGTTATGAGTTCATATAACTGTTCTCAGAGGTTTTGTACAATTATTACATGAGTTGATGGTTTTCCTTGTTTGCTGATGGTTTCAAATTTAGTTCGAAAAAAAAATCAAGATGTGTTAAATAGAAATAGACTTGAGTTAAAATAGAAATTGAGTTTTGTTCTCTATTTAAAGAAGATGTGTAATACGAAATTAATTTTTTTAATAGCTAGATTGCCAAATTTGTTTAAAAACAATTACTAAATGATCCAATATTGGTGTAAATTTAGGCAATTTTGCTAGGCCCATTTTATTGTGAACCAAGTCCATAATCATATAAGGTGGCCTAATGCCTTGAAAAGCCAATAAGCGAAAAATGACACAAGTCTTCAAATGCCGATTCCTTTACTAACTCCAATAACAATAGATTTTCTTAATAGTTAAAAATAATTTAATAATTTAATCACTCATAATTTTTCTCATTTTAATAATATAAAATACTAGGCAATTAGTAGGCGCGCTTTAACTCACGAAATCACTTGTGGAGCCTGATGTTTTAACATTCGATAAATTAATTCAAAAATCTTATACCATGCCCATTAGTTTTGATTAATTCTTAATTTAGTTAATCTTCTGTTAAAATTGCGCATTCGCTTGCGTAACGCGATAGTTGACCTTTTTAATAATTTTCAAAACTAATTTCTTTGAATGTAGTAATTTTTCCCAAAAGTAATGGTGTACTAATAATCCTCGTCATGACTGCGGATTCGCGTGCGTAGCGCGGTTATGACAAAAAATCAAATAAATTTCATCTCGGTCGCACATTCGCTTGCGTGGTGCGGTCAGGACAATATTACTAAAAAATTTTCTATAATAATTATAATAATAAAAGCGGACATAGGTAAAACATGAAATCCAAATAAAATTAGAATTTTATCCAAATTAATTCAAGCCAAGTTTAAGTAAATAAAGCAACTGTGCTAGAACCACGGGACTCGGGGAATGCCTTGCACCTTCTCCCCGGTCAATAGAATTACTTACCCGAACTTTATTTTCGCGTACCGATAAAAATAGAGTCAAACCTTCCTTTGACTAGGGATTCAAATAAATGGTGACTTGGAATACCCAAAAAATCAATTCCAAGTGGCGACTCTGTAAACAAAATAATCCCTATTCAAGTTATTCACTTTAATTGGAAAAACTCTTTAACCCAGCCACGATCCATAACACGTATTATTCTTTTGGGGGGTGGGAAAAAGGGGTGTGACAGCTCTGGCGACTCTGCTGGGGAATAACCAGAATTCGAGCTTGTACATGTTGACTTTTATTTGGCTTTATTAATTTTGTATATACTGTGGTTTATTTGGGCATAATGTGCTACTTGTTTGCTTTTTACCGTTTTGATATTGTTGAACTGTACATATAAACTGCTTTCTCACGCACCCCCTCCGAGTCTTCTTGAAATTAAAAATTGGGCATTTGCTTGACATAGCCCGCTTTTTTTGAGATAGCCGAGGTGCTTGTCAACCGGTGAAGGATTTTTAGTCACACATGTTTTAGGCGGGGAGCACCACCAGCAAAGCCGGAAAGCAATGCTACCGGTACGCTGACCATCCTCGGCTCGAGTTGTCCGCTCGAGTAAGTCAGTCTAGATACCTTCTCCAATAGGATTTAAACCTAGAAGAACAAAACTCATGCCGGATATCCCTAGTAGGTTCGCTTTATTTGCATCACGTGCATTTGACTTAGTGAAACTCGGCCCAGGGGCCGGGTCCGTATAAGACAGATATCCTCTTCGAGACCATCATGTTCACGTATGTGCTACTTGATACATCATTTGGGAGGCTTACTTGCATTGTCGACCGGTTTTAATAATATTAGTGTAAAGATTAATTTTCATTTAAAAAAAAGTACCCAGTTTTACCGAACTACGCGGGTTTGATTCTCACCGGATGTGAGATACATAGGCAACCTCCATCAGGTTCAGCCCACATTTTTCAAAAAAAGGGGAGCATAAAATTCCGCATGTGCATAAAATTTTCGGAAAAAAAGAGAGCCTATTTTGGTCACCTTTTTACTGTCTTGCACTCATGTTCCGGCTGTTTTGCCAAGACAACCTTAAAATCTTCCTAGGAAGTGCTGAAGGGCCATTTTTTGTAAAAAATAGTTACTTTACACATATTTATTCACCTTTTACCATTTTGCCCTTATGTCTGGCCATTTTTGTCGAAGCAGCTTTAAACCTTTCCGGAAGTATCGAAAGACAGTTTTTGCAAAAAGTAGCCATTTTTATCCAGTTTTGTCTTGTTTTTTTATCTGAAAGAGCTTTTGAAACCCTCTCGGAGTAGCAAAGGGTCATTTCGTAAAACTAGTTTTTTATTTATTATTTTATCTATTTTTATTATTTTGTTCCTGTGTTTGGTTGATTTTGCTGAGACATCCTTTATGCCTTCTAAGGAAGTATCAAAGGGCCGTCTTTGTAATAATAGCCATTTTTTCCCGCTTTTATCATCTCAACTTTTGTGTCCGGTAATTTCAAAATATATATTGTAATAGAAAAAAATAGATCGAGTCCTAAATTGGCCAAAATAAAATAAAATAATGAATGATCATAATTTGCACACAGTTTAGGTAAGTCCTAACCCTTTTTATCTTATTCTTAGGATCACCATGAGTTCTCCACAAAGAAGCAGTCAGAAAAGGGTAAGGGATGAGACACATCCTATGTTCTTGATCAGAGATAAGACCCCGGGTAGTCTCTGTAATTGGTGGGCTAGTTTTGCTACATGGGAACAAAATCGAGTATTTAAGCACCTCAAGTTCCTCACAAACATCATGGGAATTAAGCCTAACAGAGATTTAATCGAGGCTCTAGTGGGTTTTTGGGACCCCGCGAACAATGTCTTCAGGTTCAAAGATTGTGAAATGACGCCCACATTGGAAGAATTAGGTGGGTTCACCGGATTGGGGAGAGACCTTCGTGGGAAAAAGCCTGATGCTCCGAGAAAAGTTGGTGTGAACAAATTTTTAAAGAAATTATGCCTCCGTCGAATTCCAATGGTCTGCTTAAACGGAGGTTGGGTTCCGTTGGAATATCTCTATGACAGGTTTGGGGACGAGAAAGGGTTTGAAAATTTCTCGGGCGTAGAATTCGTCAACCAGTTGAGTTACGACGCTCGGAGGGAGTTGAGAATCTTCGCGTTCATGATATCATTTCTAGGGATCATGGTCTTTCCAGAGCGTGGTGGGCGCATCAGAATTTGATTGGTTGCGGTAGTCTCGTATTTGCAAAGTAGCGAGGATCATACCATTCTTCCCATGATTTTGGGAGATATTTTTCGAGCTTTGACCCGCTGCCAAGAAGGTGAAGATTACTTCGAGGGATGCAACATTCTGCTGCAGATGTGGTTCATAGAGCACCTCTATCATCATCCAATAGTAATAAATTTCAATGAAAACTGGCTGAATTACATTAGATGTCACACAGATAGGGCCGCAAGTTGTAATCTTCCAGAGGGGGTGAGGGCCTGGCGGAAAGTACTTGGTTCATTGAATGCTGATAGAATCACTTGGAACTATTATTGGTTCCCTTCTGCTAGGGTCATGCATATGTCGACGTATCGCCCGTTCTTTATACTCATGGGTTTCAGAGGTTTCCAACCCTACACGCCCCTACGCGTCATGCGCCAGCTAGGGAGAGAGCAAAAGAGGCCCCCGATTGAGGACATGCGTCCGTTCATGTGGGAATTCAAGGGAGAGGAACCTCCGAAGGAGTCTTATGCACAAAAGGTTTGGTTTGGTGGTCGATTTATTGATTTGGACGAGATGGTAGCTGATCGTGAATGTGGGGAGGTAAGCCTCGCATACCTTGAGTGGTTTCACAACCAGGCTATCCCCGAGCAAAGGACAGAAAGATCCATACGGCATGCAGTTCATTGGGAGGAGGAGATCGAGGCCAGAGTTAGGAAACCAGAAGGGAAGTCGCACAAGAGTTCCAATCTCGTATTGACATTTTACAACAAGATAAGGGCATTCTGGAGACAGCCATGGACATATAACAGGCTGTTTTTGTGCAGGATAAGGCTCAGTGGGCATGAGAGAAGCAAGCACTCAAAGCCCAAATTCGAAAGAAGAACATAGTCACAACCACTCAGCAACAAGAGGAGAGAGAAGCCCAGTTCAGGCTAGTCCGTGCTCATAAGCGCAGAGGTTTTGCTCCATTAATCCAAGGTTTGAGGGATCAGATAGGGGTAGTAGTCAAGCAAGGAGAGCCAGATCGCGGAGTTTGAAATAGAAAGACACCACTACCAAAAGGTGATCAATCAGTTAGAAGCGGAGTCACTAGATGTTCGGCGCCAGAAAGATATGGCCTTGGACCGCGAGCGTGATGCGCTGGATCTAGCTGAGACCCGTGGTCAGCAAAATCAAGAGTTGCATGTGGCTCAAGAATACATTAAGGGAAAAATCCTCGAGATAGCCACATATACCTCAAGAGCATGCAGGAGTTGCCAGGGAATGACGCCCGAGCGGTTTGCAGAAGTATCATTGAACGTTGCTCGTCATATATATGCAGACTTGGAGAGGATATACCCGCAATGTTGGGGGTCAACCGCAGGAACAAGCGCCTTGATTACAGTGATGCTGATGGATTCTACTGCAGGGATCAAAGTCTTCTTTTAGTTATCAGTCCTTTTTCATTATTCTTTTTTTTTTGCTTTTTAGTCTGTAAGAGTCTTTTGGTGTTTTGAGTCTCGTTGTTTTGCCTTTATCCTAAAAAGTCTGTTTGAGTCAGGTCTGGTCTTGTTTATCTTTATGTAATTATTACTATTTGAGTCTTGTATCAAAAAAAAATATTATATATTGAAAATCAATGAAAAAGATTTTGTTAGAAAAATTCGAAAATGAACCAAAAAGATGTTTGTTTTATAAAAAAAATGGTCATGTACCTGAACTACGTAATGATCTGATTCATGCGGCGACATGATACGTAGGCAACCCACAAAAGGTTCGATCAAATATTTTTCAAATAGCTATAAAATGAGGGATCAAGATAAGGCGAGTGAAAAGAAAAGCAGAAAAATGTCACGATCCCAAACCGGACCTGGTCGTGATGGCGCCTCTCGTGAAGACAAGGCCAGCCGACACAATTTCCCAAGTCAACCATTTTCCATTAAAAGTTGTTTTTATACCATTTATAAATTGTTAATCTCATAATGAACATTTAAAAGAAAAATGTGGAATAATTACACAAGCCCGACATCGGGGTGCCACTAGGCATGAGCATCTACCAAGGTCTGAATACAACAAAAACAGCAAAATGTACTAAGTACCGAAATAAAAATGAGAGGAAGGAAGCGGTGCTGCGAACGTCGTGCAGCCACCTTGCTAACTCTGATGACTCCGCATCTGAGCGACCAACACCCGCTACCGGGTTCCGAAATACATGAATCTGCACACGAGGTGCAGGGAGTAATGTGAGTACTCCAACCCAGTAAGTAATAAGAGTAAATAAAGACTGAGCAGTAGGAAACAATGAATCCACATTATGTTAAACTCAATAAGCACACAGGCTGCTAAATCAGAATACGAGTCAATCGCCTTTTTTAAAATCTAGCTTTTGGTAAAAATCATTTAAAATGCCTTCCGACAGATTCAGTAGGGGTTCAATACCATTTTTAATAAAAGAACTGAAAACCATAATCGGCCCTTCGGGCAAACCATAGTTCGTAAATAGCCCCTCGGGCAAAACAGGAGTCATAAACACCTCCTAACAAGAAATCTCAGTGGAAATAACAAAAGCCAAATCAGTGATTAAGTTCTGAACATCTCATAAACCCCAGCTTAAATGAAAGTTGTTTAAAACCATTTATCTAACATTTTGACAGAGGCTTAGTATAAAGATGAGTGAAAACAGTCATTAAATCAACATATTCGATAGAAACTCACTCTAAAGAGAAGTGAAAATCAATAAGTTCATAATCAGGCCCCTCAGGCAAATATCACTCATGTGCATGTATATATCTATCGCCCCTCGGGCTAGCCTCTCAGTCACTCGTGACTCAACTCCTACCAATCAGCGCTCACACTCAGCACTCACGCTCAATAGGTACCATATAGTAACCGTTGCGGCGTACAGGCCGATCCATATATCGCTGCTGCGTGCAGCCTGATCCATATATATAGTCGACTATGCTCACTAGGGGTGTGCAGACTCCGGAGGGGCTCCTACAGCCCAAGCGCTATATCGCTACGGCATGCAGCCCGATCCAACATATCGCTGCGGCGTGCAGCCCGATCCATATATATATATATGTATTGCTGCGGCGTGCAGCCCGATCCATAGATATATAATCCTCACAACCAGGACCTCGGCCTCTCCCCGTCATTAACCTCACAATCAGACTGTCAGTCTCTCTAAGTCATCAACCTTACAATCAGACCCTCGGTCTATCTTAGTCATCAACTCAGGATCACTCGGACCTCAGCAAAACAGGGAACCCAGCCCAAACAGTTTTCACATTTTTAAGAAAATATAGTGATAAAACCAGATTTAAACAATAACCAGGTAAAAACATGACTGAGGATATGCTTTCAAAATAAATAGAGTGAGGAACAATAGTAAAAATGCCCTTAAGGGTCTCAACAGGTCGGCACAAGGCCCCAAACATGGCATACAGCCCAAAGTATAATATCAATATCTAGAACATGGAATATCATAAGGATTCAAATCAAATACGCGACTTAACGATCGTACGGGACGGACCAAGTCACAATCCCCAACGGTGCACAACTCCACGCTCGTCATCTAGCGTGTGCGTCACCTCAAAATAACACAACGATGTGTAATCCGGGGTTTCAAACCCTCAGGACAATATTTACAATCATTACTTACCTCGATCCGGTCCAAACTCTAGCCCACGATGCCTCGCCCGCACGAATCGGCCTCCGGATGCTCCAAATCTAGCCACAATTAGTACATAATCATTTAAATATGCTAAGGGAACGAAGCCCAAGCGAAAACAATCGAAAAATACCAAAAATCCCGAAATTAGCAAAACCCGAGCGCCGGGCCCACTTCTCGAAACTCAAAATTTTTTACATCATTAGATTCCTTATCTCCCCACGAGTTCATACATATCAAAAGTTCTCTAATCCGACCCCAAATGGTCCTTCAAATCCCAATTCAAAAGTCCAAAATCCCAAGCCCTAGTTTCTTCCAATTTTAGCTTAAATTTCATGATTTTCTAGGTAGATTTCACAATAGAATCAAGTTATAAGTCCAAAATTCTTACCTCCAAACGTTTCCCCTTGAATCCCTCTTCAATCTCCTTCAAAAAGCTCTCAAAACGACCAACTATGGAGGAAAATAGACCCACATTCGCGGACAAGACGAGTTTAAAACATTTCTGCCCAGGCACTTATTCCTTTATCGCGATAGCGGGAGAACCTTCGCGATCGCGAAGCACAAAACTCAGCTCCCTCAATTTAACTCTACGCAAAAGCGATAACTCTTACGCGAACGTGATGCTTGGTGACTTAACTCTACGCGATCGCGGACACCCTTACGCGTTCGCGATGCACAAATATCCAACCAAGACTCAGGTCCATTTAACCCTATGCGAGCGCGACTCCCCCTCCCGCGTTCGCGATGAATGCCTTTCCCATACTACGCGATCGCGAGCCTCCCTTTGCTAAATCGAAGAACAACTTGACAGACTCCTCCATTCCTTCTATGCAATCGCGATACACCCTACGCGATCGCGAAGGGCAAATTCTCTGCAACCTGAACCTGCAACTTTCTGCTATCTTTTAAGGCACCAAATGGTTCGATTGACCATCCGAAACTCACCCGAGGCCCCTGGGACCTCAACCAAAGGCACCAACCTATCCTAAAACCTTATTCAAACTTGTTCTAATCATCAAAACACCTCAAACAACATCAAATTACCCAAAACAAATCGGATTCAAGCCTAAGTTTCTAAAATCTACCACAATCCACTTTTGATCAAAAACCCAACCAAAACACGTCCGAATGACCTGAAATTTTACACACACATCCCAAATAACACCACGAAGCTAGTGAAACTCTCGGAATTTCATTCCGACCACTATATCAAAATCTCACCTATCAACCGAAAAACGTCGAAATCTCAATTTCGCCAATTCAAGCCTAAACCTTCCACGGACTTCCAAAATGCATTCCGATCACGCTCCTAAGTCCCAAATCACCCAACGGAGCTAACCAAATCATAAAAATTCCGATCCGAGATCATATACAAACAAGTCAAATCTTGGTCAAACCTTTCAAATTTCAAGCTTCGAACTGAGAACTGTTCTTCCAAATTCCTTCCGATTATCCTGAAAACCAAAACCAACGATTTACATAAGTCATAATACACCACACGGGGCAAGTCATGCCCGAGAACTGGCGAGCAAAGTACAAAAGGTCAAAACGACCGGTCGGGTCGTTACATCCTCCCCCACTTAAACATACGTTCGTCCTCGAACGTGCCCAGAGTTGTTCTAAAAGCCAACCAATCGCTGAATAACCTCACCATGCACATACCCGGGGGTGATCCCACGGCACCCTATCTCACATAGGTTCGATAACACAATACAACTGAAATTTCACAATCCATCCTAGTCCACAAACCACAGAACCACATTTCTGCTTCTAAAATCCTCGATACGATCAGAATCTCACATTTATACTTTGAATAAGTCCGAACAAGCTGTAACAAACCATATCTACTATCTCAGGTGCAATCACATGATATACAACATAACTCAAACACTCTCAGCGATAACTTCTAATCACAGGAGCTGCACATAACAACCGAATACCGATAGAAAACCTCTTATCAACTAAAGTCTCCTTCCAACACTTTCATATACTGCCAATGATAATGAAACACACAATAAGCCATAACCATTTCCTAGATCAACCATTCATGAAGCCACTGCTCTTTTTGCAACTACCACATCAAATTTCTGAGCTGAACCACGATATTATCCTTCCAACATGCTGTAATCGAATCTGTTTGTATTCATTAAAGACCCCAAAGATCCCATATAATACAACACAATTACTTTGGTGGCATGACACATCAATACAGGCTGAAGCCGCAAATGGTGCAACCCGCGCACCAATAAGCCACAATCCGAACATCTCAAATCATGAAAAATGACTCAAATGAAAGAGTTGTACTGCAAGCTCACCGGTACCACCACACATAATGCCGAGAACCCGACACACATCATAGAAACAGAACACATGAATCTAACCTGCAGGATCATACCTTCACATAGCTTCGCTCCAATACGCGACCTCATCCACACACTAGTCCCCATGAAACACATCAAGTCACTATGCTCAAAATCGACAACCATGCGCAATATGATGTCTAAAACCAAAGCAATCATCATAACCCCGCGAAGCAATTTACATACATTACACATACCCGAAAGGACATAACCGATACGCCATCCACCGAGCAATAACCAGCATTTTTTCCGCTCGAATTCCACTATGCAACCCCAATGGAACCGTACCACTTGTGCCTATAACCAACGAATCCTAACGTCTCACAGCACGGAAGGATAACTCATAGATCCCCCTAATTGCTAATAGCTCAATAACACCCGAATCAACACATCCCTTGCCAACAGCAACTCGAAGTCAACAAGGCGTCTCGATGCCGGACACATATCCATATAGGTCTACCAATGGACCCCACATAAACTCTAGTTACCCACAATAGATAAATAATCCTTTGAAGGTTCACAATGACTGAATCATAGCACATACTAACATCTGACTAACTTACCCACATTTTGTCAGGCACAACCACAAGCTAACCTTTATATGAGAACTTCCAGTCTCCAAGTCCATAAAACACACGAATTACCATATCTGACCCCAATTCCGCCACTCGCATATATAAGTCACCTCTAGTACTTAATCATTCCACGAGAGATACTCTAAGATTCTTCTGTGCTGCCAAGAAAACTCGAATATCAGCCGATGATCTGACAAGAAGTGCTGCAATACTACCGAAGTACCATAAACTTAATCACATTGCCTCTTTCTGAAACATATACCCTCGTAAAATCACCTCAATTAGCATTACCATTTCCTAAATCATCTGAAGATCATTTCTCAAATCATCTTAAGCTCATTTCTCTAATTATCTGAAACTGCCCGTGCTGCGTAAGAAATTATGACCTTACATTCAAATCTGAACTGTGACCTTACACATACCAATCTCAATCCTACAAAACATATCGCATGTGCCATACCATCCTAGGATATCTTGAGAACTTCATATCCCTTCCGAGCCACAAGCAACTATGTACTCAACTAACCAAGAACTTTCCATTTGCACAAATCTAAATCGTCAAGACTGAATCCTTCTAACTCGACCGAGCTACGCAGGTCACTAAAACCCAAGAGAATTGCCGCGAAACACCTGTAGAAACTCATTATCTCGTAAGCATCCAAAGAACTAATCATATCCTTACCATACCAACTCGGCCTACTACCCAGCTATCCCATCTATCCGAATTCCCTTTTGGTTTACCTTCAACTTGATTCTCATTCTTGCTATAACATCATGATTTCTCAACCCAGGCTTACCACACGAGACCCAAGCACTAAACCACACCGTCTAAGACTCATAAGCCGCTGAATACTCTCTTAAATATCCCTAAAAGCACCACCTTCAAAATACTTTGCTCTAAAGAGACTTCCTACGAATCTAAATCCGTTACCTTTACCTTCCTAATACTGATGCATAAAATCCCACAATTTATAGAAAATACCACAAGTCTTGACATCTTCCGATGAAAGCTCAGTTTCTAGTCACACATACAACTTGAAAATACCCAATTGTTACATGTAAAATCTTGAACACATTAGAACCATTCTCGAGAGTCATTCACTCTACTCAAACCGCAATTAGCCTGATCAGAATAACCGAACAACCTGTGCGTCATTAGCACTTCAGACGCTGCAGAATGCAACCTCATCCCAATACAACCAACGCAACTTCCTGCTCTATGCACCGAGCATCCTTTACCAACAACAACTCAAGACATCCCGTGATTCTCATACATCTATGAAGCATGACATAACCTTTGTAAAAATGTTCCTTTACTAGAGCCATCCTCGGTCTCAATCTCCGTAAGCCATAACTGATTCACTCGAACGCCTCTGACTGGAACCAATATAGTACATAACCATGCAATCAACTAATCGATAGCGGACTCCCCCACTTGGCTCGAAGCCATAGATCAACACACACTAAATAACTCATAACGCATATACTCTATTGATGCCATAACACCATAGTGAGATTAAACTCAAATCCTTTGTAAGCTTGTGAAAACACAAATCATCTAGTACTTTGAATCTTCTGCCAATATCGCATTCATCCTCGCAACAGTCAAGCCCACTCTCTTAAGTGGCCCAAACTAAATTTTTTAACACTTATATTTCACTTGAACATGAGATCTTCTAACAGACACATATGGATCACGCAACCTCAGAACACTTCGCAGGAGATAGCCCCACCTGCTTTGCCTTCAGTTAATATTTCTGTACACCTTCCACTGTCATAAACTTTACGCAATCACTTAGTCTTCCTGAGTCTGAACTCATACCGCAACATGAAATTTACTTCACTCCCAACTAGGAAACATGAAAGGATTCTTCACACGCCCATAACTCGAGGCTATACCTCGAATCGAGATGGAATTCAAACACCTAATAGTCCCTCTATCCTCCAGCAAACCTTTCTCGTCGCTTCTAAATCATATGGTTACATCACGCAATGCTAACATACTCATCACATAGCCATCCAGTCGTTGCCTCCACTAATAGGGACAATACCGAACATATAAGTTCAAAAGACACTTGCTCCCACAATCAGCACCTCGGTGCTCAAGCCATAGGCAAAAAAAATCCGGCCTCAAGTCCTCCAGGCTGGCCCAATATCAACTCACAGAGGTCACGTCTCGCCCCTCGATCAGGGAATCACAAGCCATCGGTGCTCATCTGATACTGAGCGCCCATGCGCGCACACGAACGCGTGGAAGGAATTCAAAGAGTTATATTTCAAGCTGAATCAAAGGACGCACGATAAGAATTCATGAATGTGAAGTTTTCCTAAAGGTTCTGCAGCCTCTCAGGGATAAATACAGACGTCTCCGTACCGATCCGCGAGACTCTACTAAACCTGCTCATGACTCGTGAGACCTATGTAACCTAGGCTCTAATACCAACTTGTCACGACCCCAAACCGGACCTGGTCGTGATGGCGCCTCTCGTGAAGACAAGGCCAACCGACACAATTTCCTAAGTCAACCATTTTCCATTAAAAGTTGTTTTTATACAATTTATAAACCGTTAATCTCATAATGAACATTTAAAAGAAAAATGCAGAATAATTACACAAGCCCAACATCGGGGTGTCACTAGTCATGAGCATCTACCAAGTTCTGAATACAACAAAAACAGTAAAATGTACCAAGTACAGAAATGAAAATGAGAGGAAGAAAGCGGTGCTGCGAACGTCGTGCAGCCACCTTGCTAACTCTAATGACTCCGCGTCTGAGCGACCAACACCTGCTACCGAGTTCCGAAATACCTAAATCTGCACACGAGGTGCAGGGAGTAATGTGAGTACTCCAACCCAGTAAGTAGTAAGAGTAAATAAAGACTGAGCAGTTGGAATTAATGAATCCACATTTATGTTAAACTCAATAAGCACACAGGCTGCTAAATCAGAATACGTGTCAATCGCCTCTTTTAAAATTCAGCTTTTGGTAAAAATTATTTAAAATGCCTTCCGACAGATTCAGTAGGGGTTTAATACCATTTTTAATAAAAGAGCTGAAAACCATAATCGGCCCCTCGGACAAAACATAGTTCGTAAACAGCCCTTCGGGCAAAACAGGAGTCATAAACACCTCCTAACAAGAAAATCTCAGTGGAAATAACAAAAGCCAAATCAGTGATTAAGTTCTGAACATCTCATAAACCCCAGCTTAAATGAAAGTTGATTAAAAACATTTATCTGACATTTTCGACAGAGGCTCAGTATAAAGATGAGTGAAAATAGTCATTAAATTAACATATTCGATAGAAACTCACTGTAAAGAGAAGTGAAAATCAATAAGTTCATAATCAGGCCCCTCAAGCAAACATCACTCATGTGCATGTATATATCTATCGCCCCTCGGGCTAGCCTCTCAGTCACTCGTGACTCAACTCCTACCAATCAGCGCTCACACTCAGCACTCACGCTCAATAGGTATCATATTGTAACCGCTTCGGCGTACAGCCCGATCCATATATCGCTGCGGCGTGCAGCCTGATCCATATATATAGTCGACTGCGCTCACTGGGGCCTACAGCCCAAGCGCTATATCGATACGGCGTGTAGCCCGATCGTAAACATCGCTACGGCGTGCAGCCCGATCCATATATATATTTGTATTGCTGCGGCGTGCAGCCCGATCCATAGATACATAATCTTCACAACCAGGCCCTCGGCCTCTCCCAATTATTAACCTCACAATCAGAATCTCAGTCATCAACCTCACAATCAGACCCTCGGTCTATCTCAGTCATCAACTCATGATCACTCGGACCATCAGCAAAATTAGGGAACCCAGCCCAAACAGTTTTCACATTTTTAAGAAAATTTAGTGATAAAACCAGATTTAAAAAATAACCAGGTAAAAACATGACTGAGGATATGCTTTCAAAACAAATAGAGTGAGGAACAATAGTAAAAATGCCCTTAAGGGTCTCAACAGGTCGGCACAAGGCCCCAAACATGGCATACAACCCAAAATGTAATATCAATCTCTAGAACATGGAATATCATACGGATTCAAATCAAATACGCGACTTGACAATCGTACGGGACGGACCAAGTCACAATCCCCAATGGTGCACAACTCCATGCTCGTCATCTAGCGTGTGCGTCACCTCAAAATAACACAACGATGTGTAATCCGAGGTTTCAAACCCTCAGGACAGTATTCACAATCATTACATACCTCGATCCGGTCTAAACTCTAGCCCGCGATGCCTCGCCCGCACGAATCGACCTCCGGATGCTCCAAATCTAGCCACAATCAGTACATAATCATTAAAATATGCTAAGAGAATAAAGCCCAAGCGAAAACAATCGAAAAATACCAAAAATCCCGAAATTAACAAAACTCGAGCCCCGGGCCCACTTCTCGAAACTCAGAAATTTTTACATCATTAGATTCTTCATCTCCCCACGAGTTCATGCATATCAAAAATTCTCAAATCCGACCCCAAATGGTCCTTCAAATCCCAATTCAAAAGTCCAAAATCCCAAGCCCTAGTTTCTTCCATTTTTAGCTTAAATTCCATGATTTTCTAGGTAGATTTCATAATAGAATCAAGTTTTAAGTCCAAAATTTTTACCTCCAAACGTTTCCCCTTGAATCCCTTTTCAATCTCCTTCAAAGAGCTCTCAAAACGACCAATTACGGAGGAAAATAGACCCACATTCGCGGACAAGACGAGTTTAAAACATTTCTGCCCAGGCACTTATTCCTTCATCCGATCGCGGGAGAACCTTCGCGATCGCGAAGCACAAAACTCAGCTCCCTCAATTTAACTCTACGCGAACGGGATAACTCTTACGCGAACGTGATGCCTGGTGACTTAACTCTACGTGATCGTGGACACCTTACGCGTTCGGATGCACAAATATCCAACCAAGACTCGGGTCCATTTAACCCTATGCGAACGCTACTCCCCTCCCGCGTTTGCGATGAATGCCTTTCCCATACTACGCGATCGCGAGCCTCTCTTCGCGAACATGAAGAACAACTTGACAGACTCCTTCATTCCTTTTCAGCGGTCGCGATACACCCTACGCGATCGCGAAGGGCAAATTCTCTGCAACCTGAACCTGCAATTTTTTGCTATCTTTTAAGGCACCAAATGGTCCGATTGACCATCCGAAACTCACCCGAGGCCCCCGGAACCTCGACCAAAGGCACCAACCCATCCTAAAACCTTATTCAAACTTGTTCCAATCATCAAAACACCTCAAACAACATCAAATTACCCAAAACACATCGGATTCAATCCTAAGTTTCTAAAATCTTTCGAAATCCGCTTTTGATCAAAAACCCAACCAAAACACGTCCGAATGACCTGAAATTTTACACACACATCCCAAATGACACCACGAAGCTACTGCAACTCTCGGAATTTCATTCCGACCACTATATCAAAATCTCACCTATCAACCGGAAAACGCCGAAATCTCAATTTCGCCAGTTCAAGCCTAAACCTTCCACGGACTTCTAAAATGCATTCCGATCACGCTCCTAAGTCCCAAATCATCCAACAGAGCTAACCAAATCATAAAAATTCTAATCCGAGATCATATACAAACAAGTTAAATCTTGGTCAAACCTTTCAAATTTCAAGCTTCGAACTGGGAAATGTTCTTCCAAATTCATTCCGATTATCCTGAAAACCAAAACCAACGATTTACATAAGTCATAATACACCAGAAGGGGCAAGTCATGCCCGAGAACTGGCGAGCAGAGTGCAGAAGCTCAAAACAACCGGTCGGGTCGTTACAAAAAAAAAAGAGAAGAAAATAAGAGCGCCAATAGATAACAATCTTATAAGCCGGAATGAAACATGAAACCTTCCAAAAGCATGTTAGAGATGGTGATATTTTAGGAGCATAGCATATCTACGTGCGATTCCTATCTGTAAAATGCTTAACCCTAACACATTTGTTGCCTCTTAACCAGTAAGCTTAAGGTGGTTGGTTTATGGTGAAAACTGGCAACACATCATTACTTCACAAGATCTAAAGGAGCGATGGTAATGGATAATAGTGATGAAATCAAGTTGGTCAGTGACAATCCGCAGGGTCAGTCAGTTGAGCAAGAGTCGGAGGAAATAAGAAAATTGAGACAACAACTGTCACATGTATATCAAGCTTGGGTTTCCGGTCGACCTCCACCCCAGGGTCCTTTAGAGGGAACTTCCACCATACCCTAGGCTACTCAAACACCGCTCCATGCAACGAGCGATTCCATTCTACCACTAGGGTATGTGCCAAACTACAGCCTCCATGCTGCCCCCGGTACCTCTAATATGCGACCTCCAGTCGCACCGGTTAGGAACACCCCTCTCGTCGTGTCTGGCACACCGGTATATACAATCCCGCCGCCACCACCTGTGATGAGGCCAAACAATGAGCCCCCATCTCATGCTTATGATGGCAAATACTACTCTCCAAATATGGCTTTTGGGGTCTCGGCCCCATACAATCAGACTCCTCGGTACGAATCACCAGTGGAAAATGAAAAGCATGCCACGACTGTTGAGCCAAATGAGATGGCCAGGAAAATGAAAAGTCTTGAACAGAATATAAAGAATATACACAGAGTAGGTGGTCACAAAAGTGTTTTGTTCAGTGATCTATGCATGTTCCCTCACATCCATTTTCCATGAGGGTTCAAGACCCCAAAATTTGAGAAATATTATGGACACGGCGACCCTATCACCCACTTGAAAAGGTATTGCAACCAGCTAAGGGGTGCATGAGGAAAGGAAGAGCTGCTGATGGCTTACTTTGGGGAAAGCCTTGTGGGGGTAGCTTCCGAATGGTTCGTTGACCAAGACATCTCTCATTGGCATGTTTGGGATGACATGGCCCAGGCTTTCGTCGAACAGTTTCAGTACAACTTTGATATTGCGCCAGATCGTAATTCCTTGTCCAATATGAAGAAAAAGCCGACCGAAAGTTTTAGGGAGTATGCCATCAAGTGGAGGGAGCAAGCGGCTAGAGTTAAGCCACCCATGGATAACCACGAGTTGATCACGGTTTTTCTGGAGGCTCAAGAGCCTGATTACTTTCAGAACATGATGTCCGCGATGGGTAGACCTTTTTGCAGAAGCAATCAAAATAGGGGAGATGGTCGAAAATGGCTTCAAGACTGGCAGAATTGTAAGTCAAGATGCTCTCAAAGCCACCACCCAAGCTATCCAAAATAGGTCGGGAGGTTTGGCAAATAGAAAGAAGAGAGATGAAGGGTCCATGATGGCTTCGGGATCTAGAGAGTTTCAAAAAGGGGCATCACACCCTTATGTGCAAGTTCAGCAGGGCAATCCAGCTACCCTCAACATTATTATCCCCCGCCAATTCCTCAATACTGTGTGGGCCCACTACAATATACAGTGTTCAATGCTCAATCATATGCTCGGCCTACCAATCAGCAGGTAGGGCACCAGCTCCAAGGCCCCCCCCGACCTCAGCAACAAAATTTTCGAGCACCCTACAATGCTCATCCCAGGCAGTATTATGGTCGAGAGCAGAGGCCGGTAGAAAAATTCACTCCATTAGCTGAATCATATTCTAGTCTATTCCAGAAGCTGAAGCAGATGGGCGTAATTGGACCCATCGCTCCCCACCATATGCATCCCGATTCGCATGGATTTCAAGCAAATGCTAGATGTGAATATCATTCCGGTGCCCCAGGGTATAGCACTGATGACTGTTGGACTCTGAAAAGAGCCATAGAGAGACTCATTTATGAAAAATTGATTGTAGTGACGAATGGCGAGGACCCTCCTAACGTGACAAACAACCCATTGCCAGCACACAATGATGTTCATTTTGTGGGAATGATTGGCCGAGATCAAGAATACAAGTCGGTCGGTCGAGCAGAAATGACAGTGGGTGCAATTCAAGAAGGAGAAGGTCTGGAAGTAAGTCCCAGCCGAGATGTGCCATTGATTGTGAAAGGCACCTAGAGCTCAAATAAGGCAACTTTATTTGTTCCAAAGATCTTGAGGTTGGAAGTTCACTCCAGTGTTGCAAGCCCAAGGTTATATGTACTTGGAGGCCACCCCGTTAAAAGGGAGAAGCATGGAGGTACGAAAGGTATAACAGAGCCGATCGTAATCAAACCTGCCATGCAACCCCCGGTAACCAACACAAAAACCACTCCTTGGAACTACAACAAAATGGTGATGACCTACAAAGGCAAGGAAATCATAGAGGAAGTGGGGGAAACTGGAGGTTTGACTCGATCAGGGAGATGTTACTCTCCAGAAGAGTTGAGGAAGGCCAAGCAAATTAGAGAAGGCCATTTTCCAATAAAGAAACCAGTCACTGAAGCAGATGCGGAAGAGTTTTTGAAAAAGATGAAAGTTCAGGATTACTCAATTATTGACCAGCTAAGAAAGACTCCCGCTCAAATCTCTCTAGTATCTCTGCTCCTACATTCCAAAGAGCATGCTCGTGTACTAATCAAGGTCCTGAACGAGGCACATATCTCAGAGGAGACCACAGTGAATCAGTTAGAGAAGATGGCCAACAGATTTTTCGAGGTGAACAGAATCTCCTTTACTGATGATGAACTTCCCGAGGAGGGGGCCGGGCACAATAGGGCTTTGAACTTGATGGTCAGATGTGAGGGTCATTATGTAAAGCGAGTCATGCTTGATGGAGGCTCAAGTGTAGACGTATGACCTTTCTCTACCTTGCAAAGCATGAAGATCGATACAAACAGAATACGACCCAGCAATGTTCGCATCTAGGCCTTTGATGGCTCAGTAAGAGATACCATTGGGGAGATCAACCTCACCATGACGATTGTGCCAGTTGACTTTGAGATTGTCTTCCAGGTAGTGGACATGGCCACTTCTTATAACTTTCTTCTTGGAAGGCCATGGATCCATACGGCCCGAGCTGTGCCATCCACCTTGCATCAGATGCTCAAATTCAAACATGACACGCAAGAAATTATTGTTCACCGGAGAAGACGAGTCTTCCATTTATAAAGACCCGTTAATCCCCTGTATTGAGGCCAAGGAAGGGTCTGAGTCCATTGTCTATCAGGCTTATGAAGTGGTTGTTGTTGACCATGTCGAGGAAGGAAAGCCCATTCTATATCCTCGTCTTTCTGCCACATCTGTAATGGTGGCTGCAATTATGATGAGACAAGGTTATGAACCAGGAAAAGGCTTGGGGGCATCATTGCAAGGAATTTCGGAGCCTATTTCTCCGTTCGGTAACCAGGGTACATTTGGATTAGGCTTCCGGCAAACACAAGCAGATGAAAACAAAGCCAAACATCGCAAAAAGCATGGATGGGTCTTGCAACAGCCTATCCCTCACATTTTCTACACTTTTGTCAAGACAGGACTCCGAGGGGGTCAAAATTCCTCGGCGCATGCAAACATTGATGAAATTTGCCATGGCCTCAGCCAGATATTTCCTGAAGTGAATATGATCCAGGCTGGTGAAGGCACTAGTCGTGCCGATATGCAACTAATTGACCCAGACACCATGCTCACCAACTGGGAAGCAACTCCTCTCCCCACAAGGAGGGAGTCTTGGTAGTTTGCTTTTGCAGCTTCTTTTTTGTATTTTGGGTTACTTTCAGGGTTGTAATCCAAACATCTCAGTATGATTGTTTTGTTTTGATGTTAACCCTTCTATCCTTTCGAATTCAATGGAATGTAGTTCACTTTCCTATTAAGTTTTCTATCTTTTCCTTTTCCTAATTCCTGTCATTTTATTTCCATTTCAGTTTTGTTAATGCGAGGCTTTAATAACATGACATGCATGCAATTCACGCCCAGATCTTACAAAGCTATCTAATATCGAAATAATGCATCAAGAGGTTGAATATGATGAAGATGAGGTTGTTGAGGAAATAAAAAGAGAGTTGGAACTATTTGAAAACAAGCCTAAGCCAAACCTCAATGAAACTGAGCCGATTAATATCGGATGTCCTGAAGAAGTTAGAGAAACGAAGATAAGAATTCACACTGAACAAAAAACCAGAGATGCCTTGATCCAACTTTTATTTGAATACAGAGATGTGTTTGCTTGGTCTTACGATGATATGCCGGGTTTAAGTGCTGATCTGGTGGTTCATAAGCTTCCTACGTATCCTGGTTTTCGACCAGTCCAACAAAAGCAATGAAAATTTAAAACAAACATGAGTGACAAAATCAAAGAGGAAATAATGAAGCAACTAAGCGCCAATGTGATCAGAGCTGTCCGATACACCACCTGGGTGGCAAATGTTGTGCCTGTGCCAAAGAAGGATGGAAAAACCAGAGTTTGTGTCGACTATAGGGACCTGAACAAAGCAAGCCCAAAGGATAATTTTCCTTTGCCAAACATCCACATTCTTGTAGATAATTGCGCAAAACATGAGATACAATCGTTCGTGGATTGCTATGCTGGGTACCACCAAATTCTAATGGATGAGGATGATGCAGAAAAGACCGCTTTCACCACGCCATGGGGTACTTATTGTTACAGGGTCATGCCATTCGGTTTAAAGAATGCAGGGGAAACCTACATGAGGGCCATGACCACCATTTTTCACGACATGATGCACAAAGAGATTGAAGTATATATCGATGATGTCATCATAAAATCAAAGACACAAGCTGATCACGTGTGTGATTTGAAAAAGTTCTTCGAACGGCTTCGAAGGTATGACCTTAAGCTTAATCCAGCCAAGTGTGCATTTGGGGTTCCATCTGGGAAACTCCTCGGTTTTATAGTCAGCCGGAGAGGCATCGAATTGGATCCATCTAAGATAAAGTCCATTCGAAACTGCCACCCCCGAAGAACAAAAAGAAGTCATGAGTTTGCTCGGGAGGTTGAACTACATAAGTAGGTTCATTGCTCAGCTCACAACCACGTGCGAGCCTATCTTTAAGTTGCTGAAAAAGGATGCCGCTATCAGATGGACAGACGATTGCCAAAAAGCTTTTGACAGGATCAAAGATTATCTGTCAAAACCCCCTATACTGGTTCTGCCTGAACCTGGTAGGCCTTTGTTTTTATATCTATTGGTGATGGATAATTCCTTTGGATGCGTTCTGGGGCAACATGATGCAACAGGCAAAAAGGAACATGCAATCTATTATTTGAGCAAGAAGTTCACCAATTATGAGGTTAAGTACACCCTTTTAGAAAGGACATGTTGTGCCTTGACTTGGGTCGCTCAGAAGCTTAGACATTATCTTTTGGCCTAGACTGCTTACCTCATATCCAGAATGGATCCTTTGAAGTACATCTTCCAAAAGACAATGCCCACTGGCAGGCTCGCAAAATGGCAAATCCTGCTCACAGAGTTTGACATCGTCTATGTCACTCGCACCGCGATGAAAGCACACGCTTTGGCAGATCATTTGGCAGATAATACAGTTGATAATGAGTATATGCCACTTAGCACATACTTCCCAAACAAAGAGGTCAACTCAATAGAGGGAAGTGGTTCCAGACGATCACCCTGTATGGAAAATGTATTTTGATGGGGCTGTCAATATCAAAGGAGTTGGGATCGGGGCAATCCTCATCTCACCTATTGGATACCATTACCCTACAACGGCCCGACTTCGGTTCTTCTGTACCAAAAATACGGTAGAATACGAAGCTTGTATCATGGGTTTGAAAATGGCCATCGATCTA
The DNA here is from genome assembly GCF_001879085.1 of Nicotiana attenuata. Lineage (NCBI taxonomy): Eukaryota > Viridiplantae > Streptophyta > Magnoliopsida > Solanales > Solanaceae > Nicotiana > Nicotiana attenuata. The sequence goes on from NC_031997.1 coordinate 33,253,986, forward strand.
GATGTGCATGAACTATTGGTTATGGGAGATTCTGACTTGCTTATCCGGCAAGCCCAAGGCGAATGGGAGACTCGAGACATCAAGCTTATTCCGTACAGACAATGTGTGCAAGACTTGAGCAAAAGATTCAAATCCATCGAGTTCAGGTATATTCCCAGGTTTCACAACGAGCTAGTCGATGCCTTGGCTACTTTAGCCTCGATGCTCCCTTATCCAGGCAACACTCATATTGATCCACTAGAAATCCAAGTTCGGAATCAACACGGTTACTGCAATACATTTGAGACAGAACCAGATGGTGAACCATGGTATCATGACATAAAACGATTCCTTAAAATAAGAGAATATCCAGAGCATGCTAAAGGAGATCAAAAAAGAACTATAAGGCGGCTCGCCAGTGGTTTCTTCCTGAATGGGGAAATTCTGTACAAGAGGACCCCAAATTTAAACTTGTTGAGATGCATAGATGCTACAGAAGCAGAGCGGATCATGAGTGAAGTGCATTCGGGGGTATGCGGACCTCACATGAATGGATATGTTTTGGCGAAGAAGATTCTGCGGGCAGGGTATTATTGGCTTACTATGGAGCGAGATTGCTTCAGTTTTGTTCGCAAGTGTCACCAATGCTAGATTCATGGTGATCTGATTCACTCGCCTCCTTCGGAGTTGCATCCCATGTCCTCTCCTTGGCCTTTCGTTGCTTGGGGAATGGATGTTATTGGGCCAATCGAGCCAAAGGCTTCAAATGGGCATAGATTCATTTTGGTTGCAATTGATTACTTCACCAAGTGGGTGGAGGCCGTCACTTTCAAAGCAGTAACCAAGAAAGCAGTGGTAGACTTTGTTCATTCCAACATCATCTGTCGCTTTGGTATCCCAAAGACCATTATCACTGACAATGCAGCCAATCTAAATAGTCATTTGATAAAGGAGGTATGCGAACAATTTAAAATCATGCATCACCATTCTACCCCTTACCGGCCAAAAGCCAATGGAGCCGTTGAAGTGGCGAACAAGAACATCAAGAAGATTCTTAGGAAGATGATCCAAGGTTCCAGACAATGGCATGAAAAGTTGCCTTTTGCTCTTTTGGGGTACCGCACGACTGTTCGCACATCTGTTGGTGCAACTCCGTATCTGCTTGTATATGGAATTGAAGCTGTAATACCTGTTGAAGTCAAACTTCCCTCTCTCCGAATTATTGTGGAATTAGAGATTGAAGACACTGAGTCGGTCAAGACCCGATTAGAACAACTGATGTTGATCGATGAAAAACGGACTAGCAGCAGTGTGTTTTGGCCAGTTATACCAGCAAAGAATGGCACGCGCTTACAATAAGAAAGTGCGCCCAAGTAGGTTTAAGGTAGGCCAGCTGGTTTTGAAACGCATCCTTCCGCACCAGGTAGAAGCTAAAGGAAAGTTCGCCCCGAACTGGCAAGGACCCTACATCATCAAGAAAGTGTTACCAAAAGGGGCCTTGCACTTTGTAGATGAAGAAGGACGGGTAACGGACATGAATATTAACGCAGATGCAGTCAAAAGATATTATGTTTGATATATACCCACTGTAGAATTTTCACGCATTGATTTTCTCAGATCGAAGTGACGAAGGCTATCATTTGCTCGCTATTCCAAATAGGTGTCACCCTTTTGTTAACCCTTTTGAGCAGTATTTGTCTTCCTTGTTTCTCACTTTTTAGAACCTATGTACTTGGAAAAAAAAACCAAACAACAAATCTCTGAGTCATTGAACTACGTCCGACCTGATTCCGAAAGGATACGTAGGCAGCCTTACCCTGGGTTCGGTCCCATCAGAACAAAAAATCCATATTCCCAATACTCCAAAACTGGGGCAGAAGTTTGTTTTATTTCACGGTTTTTCTGTAAAAAACGGTTCCAAAAGTTGTAATTCAGTTCAAGGCTCATTTCGCCTTTTTACCTTTCAAGAACTTCTGATCGATGTCTTTTGAGAATGTTTGAAGTCCCCATGCCAAAGGCGTTGGGTAACCTCCCTCATGCAGTATCTTATTCAAAAAAAAAAGATGAGAGAGTCTTATCAGTGAAAACCCGTACGGGAACTATAAGGCGACAGTGAGTAGAGAAATGAGAGAGTCTTATTGGTGAAAACCCAGATGGGCACCATAAGGCGACGGTTAGTAGAGAAATGAGAGAGGTTAGTTAGCGAAAACCTGCAAAAGGCGCTACTAGCCGAATGAGGGTCTTTGATTCTCCGGCATGAGCACAACCAAGACAAATTCAAGATGAACGTTTGCGGCGGATTTTGAGAATTAGACAGCTTAGACGGATCAGGCATCCAGTCCAAAATGCATGTCATGATAAGTCTCCATATTCCTTTCCTCGAAAGGGACACCTTTTGTTTAAACACAGTTCTTTTTCACTTCCAATTATTATTCCGTTTTTACCCATAATTTTTCTTTGAGTCCCTTTCGGTCTAATCCTGCATCAAAAGCAAAGCAAAGAAATGGCTGCAAAACTAGCTACAATTCCCCCGTAATATCGAGCACAATTTGGGGCATATATAGCATTGACGAAGGCACGAATCCATTTGAGACCTCATTTGATAAAGCGAACAAAGTGTTTCAAAGAAACTGAAAATGCATGAGCAAGACCCGTTTCATGAGAAAAGTTGATAAGCACTACAGACACAAACTGATACTGGGTGCAAAACAACTGAGTTCGATTTTAAAGAAAAATAGCCTTGCCTAAGAGACAAGGGCAGCGACACCATGGACATCAGGGTATGAAACAGTTGGGGGCAACACTGGAAAGCCAAGGCCTCCAGAAAATGATACAAAGCAGCCAAGCAACTCGGTACAACGCTGAAAGAATCGGTTCTTCGACAGCAGTGGTCGTGAATCAAACTACTCAAGGCATCAAGGCCACAAACCAACCACCACTTTGAAAACTCATAAATTTTTCTTTGTTGGAAGCAGGAACAAAACAATGCAGAATGGCGATCCTAAAAGAACGAATGTCACCAAACGTAAGCTCCTTAAAATCTCCATTTTTCTTTATTTAGCATGCATCACTATTGTTCACACCTCCCATTTTCGCAGCTTAACTCAGGTAGAACCGTTTCACCTAGGGGGATCCAGCTCATAGTTCTGAGTAGAAGTACTCTTCGCTCAGGGTGTTTTACGCAGCTTAACTCAGGTAGAATCCTTTCGCCTAGGGGGATCCAGTTCATGTTTCCGGGTAGAAGTACTCTTCGCTCAGGGTGTTTTACGTAGCTTAACTCAAGTAGAACCATTTCACCTAGGGGATCCAGCTCATAGTTTCCGAGTAGAAGTACTCTTCGCTCAGGGTGTTTTACGCAGCTTAACTCAGGTAGAATCCTTTCGCCTAGGGGGATCCAGCTCATAGTTTCCGAGTAGAAGTACTCTTCGCTCAGGGTGTTTTACGCAGCTTAACTCAGGTAGAATCCTTTCGCCTAGGGGGATCCAGCTCATAGTTCCGAGTAGAAATACTCTTTGCTCAGGGTGTTTTCGTAGCTTAAGTCAGGTAGAATCCTTTCGCCTAAGGGGATCCAGCTCATAGTTTCCGAGTAGAAGTACTCTTCGCTCAGGGTGTTTTACGCAGCTTAACTCAGGTAGAATCCTTTCGCCTAGGGGGATCCAGCTCATAGTTCCGAGTAGAAATACTCTTCGCTCAGGGTGTTTTACGCAGCTTAACTCAGGTAGAATCCTTTCGCTTACGGGGATCCAGCTCATAGTTTCCGAGTAGAAATACTCTTTGCTCAGGGTGTTTTACACAGCTTAACTCAGGAAGAATCCTTTCGCCCAGGGGAATCCAGCTCATAGTTCCGAGTAGAAGTACTCTTCGCTCAGGGTGTTTTACGTAGCTTAACTCAGGTTGAACCTTTTTAACCTAGAGGGATTCAACACTTTATCAATAATACATGGTGCTAACACCTGATTATATTTCCTTCCAGTAAGATAGGGTGCCAGCCCCTGGTTACATTTCCCTTCAGTAGTACGTGAACCAATCCCTAGTTGCACAATCATTCGTTACCAAAATTTTATCTCTTTTAGCTAGTTTATACTACTGTTTCTGTCTTCCTTTCAATAAATTAGATAGTTTATAGCTTTCTCTGATAACTCACAAAATTTTCCTAGTCCAAACTGGGGCAGAAATTTTTGTTCGTTTTGTTCGTCTTTGATGGCTTTGCAGGCCTCGCCGCGGAGCACAGGTTATGACGATCGAAGCTTGCAGTTTCAGTTATCATCAGAAGGACGATCACAGGATAGTTTGGGTTTAACTTTGACAACGTGTCGGCAACACAACTTCTCAAGTTTCATTTTCTCAAAATTCTGATCCAGAAAACAAGAATCGAGATTCAGTCATAATCTCTTCTTTAAAGAGAATCAAGATCCAGTCTAAGGTCAACATAAGAGAGCAAGTCAAGAATCAAGATCTTACTCCAGAAGACACGTAGATAGGAATTTTGTACTCTTAGTTGGCAGACATATGTAGTGCTCTTCTCTTTTTCTTTTGATGTAAGAAGCAGTAACGGTAAGAGTAACAGCAACAGCAACAGCAACAACAGTCTTAACTCCAGTGTCTGGTAGTCCCAGCTACCAAATTTTTCCAGAACTAAACTACACTGACCTGATTCCTTTACATCCAAGGATATGTAGGCAACCTCGGAAAAAGGTTCGGTCACCCCTTTTCAAAAATGCTTTCATTAGAGTCATAGCTGAGCAAAAGTTAGTCAGGGCATTCACTATCTTTGCACAAAAACTCTTTATGTTCTCGAGCAAAGAGGGGCAGGTGTTAATGCCTAATTTTTGTTTCTTTCTTTTACATTGTAGTTTTGAATAATTATTTTTTTGTGTGTTGGAGATTTTAGAACTAGACTTTTAGTTTAATTAATTCATTAGAGGGAAAAAGGGATTGGGCTAGTATATTTTAATTAAAATTGTGCCAAAATTGGCCCAAAATTTGAGCCCAATTCGGCCATACCCAGTCCATTAGTTGGTTGGCCAAGAAAGAGCTCAAAACGACGTAGTTTTGTCTTGAAACTACGTCGTTTTGGTTTAAGCAACAAAGACTAAATCTCACCCATCCTTCCCTCATGATCCAATGGTTATTATTTATCCCCCACCCCAAGTATATAAAGCCTAAAACCCCCAAAAATTTTCCCCATTTTCCCCTTATTTCCTTTCTTCTTCCCCTCTCATCACTCTCTCTTCTCTCTCCCCAGGTCTGCCCCACGCCGCCCCAGCGCCCGAAAATTGCCCACCGGCAGCGGCCAACCTCCAATCCACCCCAAAATTTCACCACTTCTTCCGCTCAACCTCCTCTCCATGAATCCGAACCCCAAAATCCCATAACCCTTCTTAATCTCCATAGATCTAAGCCTAACCGAAACCCTAGCCGCTGCCCACCACCCCAAACTCCGAAAATTTTACACCACCGGCCTCCTCTTCTCCCCCTCTTTCCATATCTCCAACTCAAAATCTTAAAAAAACCAACCACCACCAGCAGCCAGCCCCATTGCCGATCCGCCGCCGCCATTGCCGCCCCTCAACCACCACTGCCTCTCGTTTCTCTTCTCAAGCCGGCCTCGAGCAAGGTTGTGTCGTTGATATCATTGAAACCGGAATCTGATTCGCTGGAGTTTTGGTTTCGAGAATATCAACAATAGAAGCTTGCTCGAAGTCGTACCACTTCCCAATCGTCACTATGCCACCACTGTTCGAACACTCAAATTTGGTAAAACTCGAACCTTAATGCTTTTCTCCATGTTATGATTTTTCTGTTTCCCGTCATTTGTTTGTAGTTGTGTTATAATTCTGTTTAGTGATCATTTCATTTAGCTCTTAATCTATTTTCTGATTTTTTGTTATTGTTGTTATTGTTGTTTGTTTAGCTTAATTGATTATGTTAGTTTGTGTCATTGTTGACGTATTTTTGCTTTGCTTTACGTCGTTTAGTTCTGATTTTAGGTTAGTATTTCTAAATGTTCGTTTTGGTTCAAGCATATTAGTTTTAAGTACTTCATAGGTTAATACTTGTTTCTTGCTTGGTTTCAATCTTGAAGTTCTCTTTCTCCTTGTTGGTTAATAGTTCAATCAGTTAAATGGTTTCTAGTTATTTGTTTTTGAGTAAGTGGTCTGATATTGATGTTAAAATCTGAAGTTTAGATATTTTTATCATAAAATAGGGTACTAGTAGCTTGCTTTTTAGTAGGGTGGCTGAAATGACTCTTTGGCTCCTGCTATAGCAGATTTCAGGCTGTCCTTTCACCTTTTGGACAGCCTTTAGCACACAAATTCAGTCCCTTTTTGGACAGATTTTTGGTGAACCAAAATCTGTCCAAAAAGTTGGCTTTTCTTTGCCTATTTAAGGGATGCCCTTTCCTCATTTGAAAAATGGGGGAGTCCATCACACTTTCATAGATTTTTTTTTTAGAATTGCTTGAACACACAAAAATATAAAATAAAAAAATTCAGTAGTTGAACTTAAAGAAAGTAAGCTGAAATGATGAGCTTTAGGAGTGAATCTTAGAGTGCAAACTTTTAGAAAAGTATATGTCTTCTTTAGAGTTCATTTCTGGGTTTCTTCTCTAAGTTTTCGGGCTGTTTTAACACGGATTTACTGTTGTTACGTTGCTGTTTGTTGCTGAAATTCAGTCCCTCCTTTGCTAATATTTTCTTTCTATTGATCAGGTAATTTCCTCAACCGTTGTACTACTTTTCGGTCAAGAATGAATGGGAAGGAAGTGTTTTGAATTCCTTTAGAGTAGTCTATACCTTGAAAGTATTATGTTTGTGTATAATCTGGTTCCCTTTTAAGTATCAAGCATGTACAAGAGTTTAGCTAATCAATGACTTGTTTAAATGATGTTCTAATTGCTGATTTTTCTGTATTAGACATTCCTTTTTACCTTCAATAGTGTAAATCTTGAATGAAGTTTATGGAAAATTCTTTTCACATAATGCTCCTGTTGTTTAGAATGTTGTAGTTAGAGTTCAGGTTGGTCTCCTAATGAAAATGCTCTTAGTGACCAAATCTTGAAGCATGTTAGTGTCATTATAATCCATCTTTCTCTTTTCTTAGTTATGAGTTCATATAACTGTTCTTAGAAGTTTTGTACAATTATTACATGAGTTGATGGTTTTCCTTGTTTGCTGATGGTTTCAAATTTAGTTCGAAAAAAAAAAAACTCAAGATGTGTTAAATAGAAATAGAATTGAGTTAAAATAGAAATTGAGTTTTGTTCTCCATTTAAAGAAGATATGTAATAGGAAATTAATTTTTTTTAATAGTTAGATTGCCAAATTTGTTTAAAAACAATTACTAAATGATCCAATGTTGGTATAAATTTAGGCAATTTTGCTAGGCCCATTTTATTGTGAACCAAGTCCATAAGCATATAAGGTGGCCTAATGCCTTGAAAAGCCAATAAGCAAAAAATGACACAAGCCTTCAAATGCCGATTCTTTTACTAACTCCAATAACAATAGATTTTCTTAATAGTTAAAAATAATTTAATAATTTAATCACTCATAATTTTTCTCATTTTAATAATGTAAAATACTAGGCAATTAGTAGGCGCGCTTTAACTCACGAAATCACTTGCGGAGCGTGATGTTTTAACATTCGATAAATTAATTCAAAAATCTCATACCATGCCCATTAGTTTTGGTTAATTCTTAATTTAGTTAATCTTCTGTTAAAATTGCGGATTCGCTTGCGTAGCGCGATAGTTGACCTTTTCAATAATTTTCAAAGCTAATTTCTTTGAATGTAGTAATTTTTTCCAAAAGTAATGATGTACTAATAATCCTCGTCATGACTGCGGATTCGCGTGCGTAGCACGGTTATGACAAAAAATCAAATAAAATTTATCTCGGTCGCACATTCGCTTGCGTGGTGCGGTCAGGACAATTTTATTAAAATCTTTTCTATAATAATTATAATAATAAAAGCGGACATAGGTAAAACATGAAAACCAAATAAAATTACAGTTTTATCCAGATTAATTCAAGCCAAGTTTAAGTCAATAAAGCAACCGTGCTAGAACCACGAGACTCGGGGAATTCCTTGCACCTTCTCCCCGGTCAATAAAATTCCTTACCCGAACTTTATTTTCGCGGACCGATAAAAATAGAGTCAAACCTTCCTTTGACTAAGGATTCAACTAAATGCTGACTTGGAACACCCAAAAAATCAATTCCAAGTGGCGACTTTGTAAACAAAATAATCCCTATTCAAGTTTGTCACTTTAATTGGAAAAACTCTTTAACCCACCCACGATCCATAACACGCATTATTCTTTTGGGGGTGGGAAAAAGGGGTGTGACAGTCCTTCTTGTCCGTCTTTTCATTAATGTGGTGCTTATGTTTTCCTGTGCCGAGGGTCTATTGGAAACAACCTCTCTATCTTCACAAGGTAGGGGTATGGTCTGCGTACAAACTACCTTCCCAGACCTCTCTATGTGGGATTATACTGGGTATGTTATTGTTGAGATGATTTATAACTACACAAATATCTATCATGACTTATTTTAGACTACAAATTTTAAAGCCTTTTTTTCTTTCTTTCTTTCTTTCTTAAACTTCGTATCCAGTCAAACTTGTGCACATTAATTATGCAAATAAAATGGAACCGAAGAATAATACAATGGCTACATATCACATGATAAGCTCTATATAAAGGAGGAGCAAGGAGTAGTATTTCACTTCATAGCCATATTCAATACAAGCATATATAGTATCTATTACTGCAATGGCAAGAACCATCTTATAGGGGTGTTCAAAATCGAATCGAAATCGAAAACTGAACCGAAACCGAAGCTTAATGGCTTATTGGTATCGGGTTAACGGTTAACGGACGGGGGACGGATTGAAATTTTTTATTAACAACTTATCGGTTTGGGGGCGGATTATTCAATTTTCTTAACGGATAATCCGTTAACCCGTTAAGAATATATATATATATATATATATATATATATATATATATATATATATATATATATATATATATATATATATATATATATAAAACTTATTTTTTTCCATATATATATTAAATATCAAAAACCCTTCCACTTCCAGTACTCTATCTCTAACCTTAGTCTAGATGCTCATGCGATCTAGTTATCAATGATAGAGTTCCCCACTTGGATTAAAGCCAAAAAGACATAGTCTTAGAGCTTTACGGTAACTTATTCTCACTCGGTCATCCTGTCATATCTTTGACACTCAGCTCATCTTCTCATAAGCTCCTGTGATACTAAGCTTAGCGCCTCTCATGACAGTTGACAGATGTACACTTTAACCTTAGAACAGTCGTGTCACCTTGCTTGAACTATTCAAACATTCTCTGTAACACACCTATTCCACTAAATAGAAGGAAACTTTTAGTAATTAGTACTTCATAAGAAGTCATACATCATCAGAGCTCCTTAAATAATATAATTGTACCTATCTTTGTCCTTGTCCAACGTCTTACAGTAACCTTATCATGGTTGCCACTCTCTATGCAATGTGTTCTGCTTTTTTCACTCTACAACACATGACACACTACATCATTCCTATGTAGGCGTTAACAGACATGTAAGTCTGGACTCAATGTGTAATTTCCTATTCTGAATTTGTATGCAAGGCTGTCAGCAAACAATTAATGCACGCAATATAGATTGAATTAGGCCGATAAACCGCCCGATAAGAGCTAAACCGATACCAATCCGCCCGATATCTTATCGGGTGGCTAGCGGATTAATACATTTAAAAGCCGATAACCGATAAGCCAAATCGTTAAGAGTAAATAACCGCCCAATCCGCCCAATAAGCCGCCCTACCATCTTAGCAATTTTTGCCATTTTCATTGCTTTATCTGCACTTTGCTTCAATCAAAGTGCTAGCTCACGTGATATTATTGATAGTCCAACACATAGAATCCTCTTATCCCAATCTGCTGCTAATGATCAGCTGAAGACAACTAATCATAATCTTGATGTCATATCCTCTTGCAGATTTTGTGTCCCTCAATGTGGTTCTTATACTTGTTGCATTGCCAAATTGAAGGATTAATTATGTTGTAGTAATATTTTGTTAATTGAAGCCAAATGACTAAAACACTTTTCTTCCCAATAATTTTAAGTCCTCGAGCCGAGGGTCTATCGAAAACAGCATCTCTACCTGCACACGGTAGGGGTAAGGTCTGCGTATACACTACCCGATCCCAGACCCCATGAAATTACACAAAAATTTTTGTTGTTGGGTGTAAATTGTAGCCAAATTTGCATTTGGCTTCAAGAATAAAATACTTATCTTCTCAATAAATTTAAGTGTTGGGAGATGCTTGTTTAAGTTTAGTTCATTAATGTTACACTCTCTTAATTTCCTATAAAAGTGACACACTGTATATGTCACTAATGCTTGTATATGTAAGTTTAAAAGGTTATTGAGGGAAATGAAGAGTTGAAGATATTTATTATTATTGTTTTAAACAATTATTCTAGTGATTTGGTTCTGTAACGGCTCATGCACAACTGTCAAGGTATTGTCCGCTATGTCCAACCTCTTTCGGCCACCTCAAGGTTGACGGACCTCGTGGTTTTGTCCTCTTGAACTTTAACCCAAAAGGTACCTTAGTAGTTTGAATCTTGAACTTGCCCTTATATGACCTCTAAATTTTCTCTCTTATTTGCCTACGGCAAGTTTCACATCGAACCTCCTTTCAGAGTTCAATCTCAACAATCTATTGCTTACCGAACTCAAAATTCAACGATCCCTCCATATGAAGGATATTAAGATCAGTCAGTAGTACTGCTAAGTAATTGACTTGATATATCAACTATGGCTAAGATACAGGCAAGTACCAATTATACATCCATTTTTCATGGTTTTCATGCTAAAGTAGCTGATGAGATTGAGGAAGCAAAAATTACAATAGAATGTTTAATGAGTCGTATATAAGGACTAAGCACCAGTGGTCTAGTGGTAGAATAGTACCCTGCCACAGTACAGACCCGGGTTCGATTCCCGGCTGGTGCATTCTGGGGATTGCTGTGATGAATAATTTGCGCTCAATGTGGTGATAAGAGTCCCTGCAGTTGTCTGAATTTACTGGACGAAGAGTTACGCATCTGAGCTTCCCTATTTTTCTAACTTTTTAATTTTTAATGTTAAAATAAAACCAGTTTAGTAAATTTTACAATTTTTATGCACTATATGGTTAAGATGACCTATATCAACATTTAATTATCTGTATAAATTGTAATTTGGTAACATAGACAGTGCAAAAAAGGTTTGTTCTACATCATGCAGGGACGACTAGAAGATCTTTCTCATTTTTCTGAAAATTGTGGTATTCGTGCTAACTTGTACGCATTCCGATTAAATTCACAGGGTATGTGCTACATCCCGCAAGCATAAATATTGGACGATTTTGTCTACCAAAGCTTGGACAGATGGAATGAAATCACCTTATTTTTACCTCCGCTGGAATTTGAACTTGAGACCTCATGATTCTCAATCCTCTTTATTGACAACTAGGTGTCTAGGTCACACCCTTAGGTGTTTTTTCAGTTAATATATAGTTTATTCAGCAGCCTGAAAGATTCTATTGAAATCTCATAAGACAAATTCACTTTGTATTCAAGTTTTATTCTTCTACTATATTGCTAATTACTAAGATATATCACTTGGAAATGAGAAAATTCGGACCTTATCATAGCTATATAAACACTTGCATGAATGCTTAAATTATTCATCAATATAGCCACTTAAAATTTTAAACCATGGCAAAGAAGAAGAAGAATCTTAGCCACATAAATCTTAATTTTCATGGCAAATACAGTGTCCATATTTGCAATTTTCATGGTTTTTCCCCTTCTTTTCATTCTTTGCAATTCTTCTTCTGATGGTAATTATTTAAGTGATAGTATTGCAACTATGGACAACAATTTTACTCCAGTGTCAAATGGCTTTTTTGCTGAGCTTCAACGGAAAAAAAATGGAGATTTGCTCATGTACTCCTTTGCTGTTACATATGTCCATGTCCTACTTCTTAAATTCGCTCTCTAATAAATATAGAGTTTAACTTATATATGTCAACCGACATGGTAATTTTTTTTACACTATCACGTCACCCTCTATTACCTGTTGCATGGAGGGTGATTTGATAGTGTAATTTTTTATTTTTTTTACATAGTCTATGAATATTAGTTAAACTCAAACCATAGTCTACTTTGTATTTGTTTTTCCTTTATGTATTTCCCTATGTACTGTTGATGTCCTGTTAACAATAGAGCTGGTGCTACATAGATGATTAGTCTATAAACTATCAGTTCCAAGTGTTTGAATTGTATAATTAAGAGAATAAAACATTTAAACTGTAATGAAACAATAAAAGTGGAAGAACAATATTGCAGAGAAAGAGGGTGTAACGACCCGACCCGTCGTCTCATGAGTTACCGCTCCATTTCGCCCATTTTATGCTCCTTCATGTTTCATTATCAGTATTTGGTGTGTTAGAGTTGATTTGGATTGGTTTTGGTAGAAAATGAGACACTTAGTCTCTTTAAGGAAGGCTTGGTTTGGAAAAGTCAACCGGAGGTTGACTTATGAGTTATAGGGCTAGGATGTGATTTCCGGTGATTCGGTTAGCTTCGGGGATGATCTGTGACTTAGGAGTGTGATCGGAATTGATTTTGGAGGTCCGATGTAGAATTAGGCTTGAATTGGCAAAGTTAGTGTTTTGGCGAATTCCGGTTGATAGGTGAGATTTTGATCCGAGGGTCGGAATGGAATTCCGAGAGTTGCAGTAGCTTTGTTAGGTGATTTGGGATGTCTGTGCAAAATTTCAGATGATTCGGAGGTGGTTTGGTTTGGATTTTGATCGAATGCGAGTTTCGGTAGAATTTGAAGAACTTAGACTTGGATTTGATGTAATTTGATGGTTTTAGTGTTAATCGTAGTGTTTTGATGATGGGAACAAGTTTGGGTGATGTTTTAAGATATGTTGGTGTTTTTGGTTGAGGTCCCGGGGGCCTCGGGGTGAGTTCGGATGGTTAAACGAAGAGTTCTGGAATTTTTCATGTTGCTGAGCCTGCTGCAACTGGTATTTTCGCTTCTGCGAATCTTGGACCGCAGAAGCAGACACGCTTGTGCGAAGGATTGACCGCAGAAGCGGTGAGGAGGCCTGGGCGCCGGTTCCGCAGAAGCGATTGGCTAACCGCAGAAGCGGTATCGCTTATGCGTTTGTGTAACCGCAGAAGCGGTTGAGCTCGAGTTTGGGTATTTTCGCAGAAGCGGAGGAAAATCCGCAGGAGCGGAGTCGCAGAAGCAACTTGTGGACCGCAGAAGCGGTCGTGGCCTTATTTGATATTTCCGCAGAAACGGAAGGATAGTCGAGGAAGCGGTCCCGCATAAGCGGGAAAGTGACCGCAAAAGCGAAAAGAGCTGGGCAGATTTATGTTATTTCCTCCGCGAGCTAGGTCTTATTTTCACCATTGTTGAGCAACCTAGGGAGCTTTTTGACGAGGATTGAAGAGGGTTTCGACGGGAATTGATTGGAGGTGAGTCTCGTGACCTAGAATCATCATTTTATTGAAGAATCAACACCTAAATTCATGGAAATTTGATTAACAATGGAAGAACAAGGGCTTGACTTTTGAAATGAAAAATTGGAGTTTGAGGGAGCATTGGACCTCGGATTTTGGTAAATTTGATATGTATGGACTCGTGGCGAGGTAAGGAATCCATTGATGTTAATTTTTTGATTTTTCGAGGAGTGGGCCCGAGGCTCGGGTTTTGCTAATCTCGAGATTTTTGCTATTTTTAATTGTTTTCGATTGGGTGTTGTCCCGTTGGCATATTGTGATGTATTCGCTCTGATGTTGGATAGATTCGACGCGCGTGGAGGCCGGTTTGAGGGGCAAAGGCGTCGCGAGCTAGAGATTTTACCAGGTGACTTGCACGCCGGATAGTGGCCGTGGGGTAGAGCACCGCTGGGGATTGTGACTTGGTCCGTCCCGATTGATGAATTTACCGCGTATTTGACTGGAATTTATTTGTTATCACTGTTGTTTGGGTTGATTGCCGTATTTGGGCCTCGTGCCAATTGTTTAAACCCTTCGGGGATTACTTTTACTGTTTCCTCACTGTTTTGACTCATTACTTGAACTCAGTCATATTGTTTCTCCACTATTTTTCAACTCAGCCACTTTTACTCAGATTTGAGTCTTAAATGATATTTTAAATGAAAATTTTTGGGCTGAGGACTACTATTTTACTGATGCCCGAGGGGCTTGTGATGATATTCTGACTGAGTGTGGCCGAGGGCCAGATGTGAGGATACACTGAGGGATGTGAGGCCGAGGGCCTGGATGTGAGGATTATATATGGATCGGACTGCACGCCGCAGTAGTATATTATATGGATCGGACTGCACGCCGCAGTAGTAAATTATATGGATCGGACTGTACGCCGCAGTAGTATATTATATGGATCGGACTGCACGTCGCAGTAGTATATTATATGGATCGGACTGCACGCCGCAGTAGTATATTATATGGATCGGACTGCACGCTGCAGTATGTATTTATTGGATCGGACTGCACGCCGCAGTGATATAGCGCTTGGGCTGTAGGAGCCCCTCCGGAGTCTGCACCCCCACAGTGAGCGCGGGTACCCATATGGATCGGGCTGAAAGCCGCAGCGATGTGTGGATCGGGCTGCACGCCGCAGCGGTTACTATGTGATACTGTTTCGGAGAGTGATCTGAGAGAGAGAGCTCGAGGGGCCGAGAGTGTTGTTGAGAGTGAGCCCGAGGGGCTGGTTCAGTTTGAGATATTGCCCGAGGGGCGAGCTTTTATGTGCTCATCTTGCATGCTTATTTGCCTCTTTACCTGTTATACCGTGGTATTTGTGCCCCAGGGGCGGATTTTCTGTGCGTATCAGCACTAACTGTTTTGAAATCGTTTTCGTAATCACTGAAAAGATCATTTTCAAAAGAGATTTGAACTGAGCCAAGGTACTTCTAAAGATTTCACAAATTACACTGTTTTTCTCAGAAAATTGTACCCGGCTTCTGTATTGCATGTTGGTTGCTTTACGTGATTTCTTGCTGCTCAGTTATTATTTACTTTTATTACTCATTGAGTTGGAGTACTCACTTTACTCCCTGCACCTCGCATGCAGATGCAGGTATTGTTCACCCGGTAGCGGGTTTTGAGCTGGTTGAAGGTATTGCTATCGTAGCTGAGCACAGTGACCGCCAGCGTTCGCGGCACCGGATTACTTCCTTTGGTTCTAAATTTTATTCTGTATATTGTTGGCCCTGTAGTTGTATTTAGACTTCTCTAGATGCTCGTAACTTGTGACACCCCGGTCGAGTTGTGTTGGGTTGTAAACTTCGTTAATTAATGTCCTTAAGTCATATTTTGCTATTCATTTATGTTTAACTACTTTGAAAGGGACTAATTGGGTTAGTTGGCTGGCCTTGTCTACACGAGAGGCGCCATCACGACTAGTGCGGGGTTTTGGGTCGTGACAGAGGGAGAGGGAATTCTTATTGAATTTGGGATGATTTACAATGGGGTAAGATCCCTCTATTTATAGGGGAAAAATGACTTAGTCACAAAGTAAAACTCTCTACAAGATAGACATTCACTCTAAATAGAATTCTATTCATAACACTCCCCCTTGAATGTCTACTCGATAACTAATGTGCCTCATTAAAACCTTAACTAAAATAAAACCCAATGGGAAAAAAAATTCTAGAAAAGGAAAAAGAGTACACATATCTAACAATATGCCTTTTGGTTGCCTCGTTAAAAAACCTCGCAAGGAAAACCCAGTGGGAAAAAAACCTTGTAAGGGAAAAAGAGTGCAATGCGCATTAACTCCCACTGATGAGAGTATCAATTCACATCCTTGAGCCTTCGCATACCGATCTTGTACACTAGCTTCTTGAAGGTTGACGTCGGTAGAGATTTTGTGAACAAATCAGCCATATTATCACTTGAACGAATCTGTTGCACATTGATATCACCATTCTTTTGAAGATCATGTGTGAAAAATAACTTTGGTGAAATGTGCTTTGTCCTATCTCCTTTTATGAATCCTCCCTTCAATTGAGCTATGCATGCTGCATTGTCTTCACACAAAATCGTGGGCAGTTTGTCACACTTCAAACCACATTTGTCTCGAATAAGATGTATTATAGACCTCAACCACACACATTATCGACTTGCTTCATGAATACCAATTATCTCAGCATGATTAGATGAAGTATCCACAATTGGTTGCTTAGTCGATCGCCAAGATATGTCAGTGCCTCCACAGGTAAACACATAACCTGTTTGAGACCGAGCCTTGTGTGGGTCAAATAAATATCCAGCATCGGCATATCCAACAAGATCAGGACTGCAATTATTGCCATAAAATAAGCCCATATCGGTAGTTCCTTTTAGATACCGCAATATGTGTTTGATTCCATTCCAATGTCTCCTTGTAGAAGCAGAGCTATATCTTGCTAAGACATTAACTGAAAAGATTATGTCTGGCCTTGTAGTATTAGCAAGATACATTAGTGTACCAATTGCACTAAGATATGGTACTTCAGGACCAAGTAGCTTTTCATTCCTTTCTTGAGGTCGGAATGGATCCTTATTCACATCAAGTGATCGAACAACCATCGGAGTACTTAATGGATGTGCTCCATCCATGTAAAACCGTTTCAATACCTTTTCTATATAGGCAGATTGATGAACAAAAATTCCGTTTGCCAAATGTTCAATTTGCAAACCAGGACATAATTTTGTCTTTCCGAGATCTTCCATCTCGAATTCCTTCTTTAAATAATCAATTGCCTTTTGGAGTTCTATAGGAGTTCCAATAAGGTTTATGTCATCAACATATACGGCAAGTACAACAAATTCCGATGTTGTTTTCTTTATAAAAACACATGGGCAAATGGCATCATTTATATAGCCTTCCTTTAATAAATACTCACTAAGATGATTATACCACCTTCGTCCTGATTGCTTAGACCATACAACGATCTTTGCAATTTGATTGAAAACATTTCCCGGGACTTTGAATTATTTGCTTTAGGCATTTTGAATCCCTCGGGTATATCTCATTATCAAGTGAGCCATAAAGGTAGGCAGTAACCACATCCATTAAATGCATGTCAAGCTTTTCATGGACAGCAAAACTAATGAGATAATGGAACGTTATAGCATCCATAACGGGTGAATATGTCTCTTCATAATCGACACCAGGCCTTTGTGAAAATCCTTGTGCAACAAGGCGTGCCTTATATCTTTGTACCTCTTTTTTCTCATTTCTCTTGCGTACAAAGACCCATTTATAGCCAACAGGCGTAACACCATTAGGTGTTTGGACTATAGGCCCAAAAACTTCACGTTTCGCAAGTGAATTCAACTCTGATTCGATTGCTTCTTGCCATTTTGGCCAATCAAGTCGTTGTTGACATTCTCCAACAGATTGAGGTTCAAGATCCTCACTTTCTTGCATAATGCTAGATGCAACATTATATGCAAAGACATAATCCACCACTATATCCACTCGATTCAAATTTGTCTCAATATCGATTGGATTTATTGATAGTTACTTATTTTCTTGAGTCTCGGGCTCAGTGGATTCCTCATGAATCTCAGAATTTATTAAATCGTGGATTTCTTCATGAGATTCTTTCATAGTGTCATTTTGATCATTTGTTTTTCTTTTTCTAGGATTTCGATCTTTGGAACCTAATGGTCTGCCACGTTTTAGGCGTGCTTTGACTCATTAGCTATGACACTAGAAGATTGTCCAATAGGGACATCAATACGGATTGGAACATTCTCTGCAGGGATATATGATTTTGTTATCCGTTTTAAATCCGTAAATGCGTCTGGCATTTGATTTGCTATTCTCTGCAAATGGATAATCTTTTGCACCTCTTTTTCACAAATAGAGGCACGTGGATCAAGATGAGATAATGATGGATTTTTCCACAAAATTTCCCGTTTGGTTTCACCAACTTCTCCCCCTAATTTTAGGAAAAGTGTCTCATCAAATCGACAGTCTGCAAATCGTGCAGTAAACAAATCCCCCATTAATGTTTCGAGGTAGCGAATAATAGAGGGCGATTCAAACCCAACATATATTCCTAATCTTCTTTGGGGACCCATTTTTGTGCGATATGGCGGTGCTACAGGCACATATACTGCGCATCCAAAAATTCTTAAATGGGATATATTAGGTTCATGACCCAAAACTAATTGCAACGGGGAATATTTATGATAATTTGTCGGTCTGAGACGAACTAGCATTGCTGAATGCAAAATGGCGTGACCCCAAACAAAAGTGGGCAGCCTCGTTTTCATGAGTAACGGTCTTGCTATCAATTGCAGACGTTTAATTAAAGACTCTGCAAGACCATTTTGAGTGTGAACATGAGCTACAGGATGTTCCACTTTTATCCCAATTGATAAGCAATAATCATTAAATGCTTGGGATGAAAACTCAGCAGCATTATCAAGTCTAATAGACTTAATTGGATTATCGAAAAATTGTGCCCGTAATCGAATTATTTGTGCCATTAATTTTGCAAACGAGAGGTTGCAAGATGACAATAGGCATACATGGGACCATCTAGAAGATGCGTCTATTAAGACCATAAAATATCTAAACGACCCACTAGGTGGGTGAATAGGTCCACAAATGTCCCATTGTATACGTTCCAAAAACGCAGGGGACTCAATTCCAACCTTTGTTGGTGATGGTCTAATAATTAACTTGCCTTGATAACAAGAAGTGCAAGAAAATTCATTATTTAAAAGAATCTTTAAATTCTTTAATGAATGCCCATTTGAGTTTTCTATAATTCGTCTCATCATAATTGATCCAGGGTGTCCCAATCGATCATGCCAAAGTACAAAAGTATTGGAATCAGTAACCTTTTGGCTTACGGTAGAATGTGCCTCAATTGCACTAATTCTTGTCCAATACAGGCCACAAGATAAAGATGCGAACTTCTCAATAACCCTCTTTTGGCCAGAGACATTCTTGGTAATGATGAGATATTCAAGATTGTTCTCATCTATTGTCTCAATGTGATATCCATTTCGACGGATATCTTTAATACTCAACAAGTTCCTCTTGGACTTGGAGGAGAACATTGCATTCTCTATGATAAATATTGTTCCCTTAGGCAGAGTTATAGTAGCTCTTCCAGAGCCTTCAATTAATTTACTACTACCAGAAATTGTAGTAACATCTGCCTTACACATACTTAAATGAGAGAAATATTTCTTCTCTTTGAATATTGTATGTGTCGTACATGAATCAACTAAACAAATATTTTTACAATTGAACTTTGATCCAATTTTGCTTTGAGAGATATCCATATTTGCTTACACCTAAATAACACGATGTGAAATTATCATTATTGAATACAAATACAATTCCATTGTAAAAGATATATACTTATTTGCAAGAGTTTGGAGTTTAAATAGGCTGCAACTTTATAGATTTTATGGAATCACCCTAGGTATAAGAAACTAGATATGGATAGACTTCTAATGGACATATCCAGTTATAACTAAGTTAGCGGATATGACATTTATTCCCATTGTACAAATCTAGTTCCATAAAGCTGATGCACCAAGTTTTTAAATAATAATTGTGGAACAGATTGTATACGAGATGAACAAGAAGAGTTCATCAGACACCTTTTTAGATTAAATTTATGCATTTTACATCTGTGTTAATTAGTATCTAATACATGCATAACAAATGCATTCATCAGAACCGAAAAGGAAAAATAACAGAAGACATTCAAGGGGGCTGAAACAACTGTCCGTATATAGTTAGATTATTTTGCTATTTGTTCTAAGATTGGATTTTTTTTTTTTAACTATTCTTCTCAGAGTTGGCGTACAAGTTAGAGAAACAATTAACTTAGATGTCTGTTTTACCTTCTGTGTTTCATTTGAAGAATGATAGACAACGATTATTACTTTAATAAAGAATATGAAAATCCATAAACTAAGCAAACTAAAAATATTGCTTAAAACAAATACTAGAATTATATTTAATCTAAACGAACTAACACCGTTTCATAAAAAAAATGATACTAATGACTACTACTTATGTAAGAACTATGATTACATTATATTTATTCACTAACTACTATGAATAGGCAAAAATAAAAAAAATTGCTCAATCATCTTTAACCACAGATCCATCACCGATCAAGTGGTCTATTTTTCCATCAGGGCGCTCAAAGAAGTCTGCCACATCCGAGTGGGTGATGTCAAAATCATTGTCGGAGACAAAATTAGCTTCAGGGCCTTTATTCTTTAGAGATGCTTGATAAAGCTCAACCAAATGTCTTGGTACACGATAAATATTTGCCCAATGCCCTTTTCCACCACAACGATAACATTCAATTTTTGAACCATTTGCCTTTGGCTTCTCATCTTTCCCTTTCCACTTTTGGTGGTTATTTTTCTTTGGGGGGTGATTAACACCAGGAAAAATTTCTTCCTTGTCCACGGCCACGGCCTCGACCACGACCACGACCACGACCACGAATAGGGTCACGGCCTTTTCCACGCTTAGCATAATAGGAATACACCTCATCCACTCCAGGCAATGGTGTAGACCCAGTGGGTCGATTTTCGTGATTTCTCATGAGCAAGTCATTGTTTCGTTCAGCCACAAGGAGAAGAGAAATCAACTCAGAGTACTTCTTGAAACCTTTCTCTCTGTACTGCTGTTGCAGGACCATATTGGAGGCATGAAACGTTGTAAACGTTTTTCAAGCATATCTTAATCAGTGATAGTATCTCCACAGACTTTCAATTTAGAAGTAATTCTGAACATTGCAGAATTATTCAGACTTAAAGTCTTGGAGCTTCAGATGAGCCCAATCATATCGTGTTTGTGGAAGAGTGACCAACTTTAAGTTGTCATATCTTTCCTTTAAGCCATTCCACAAAATAAGTGGATCTTTGACTGTGAGATATTCTATTTTCAACCCTTCATCAAGGTGATGGCGCAAGAAAATCAAGGCCTTAGCACAATCTTGGGTGGTGGATGCTTTATTTCTGTCTTTAATGGCGTCTCCAAGACCCATTGCATCTAAATGGATTTCAGCATCCAACACCCATGTCATATAGTTCTTGACCGAAATTTCAAGGGCAACGAAATTTCTTTTCATAATGTCAGTCATAATTAAAAAGAGGGGAAAAGTTATACCTTAATCTTCTCAAAGAGCTTCTTGAGACGGTAGAGTCTCGTGCTAATAACGTGTAATGAAACAATAAAAATGGAAGAACAATATTGCAGAGAAAGAGGGAGAGGGAATTCTTATTGAATTTGGGATGATTTACAATGGGGTAAGACCCCTCTATTTATAGGGGAAAAATGACTTAGCCACAAAGTAAAACTCTCTACAAGATAGACATTCACTCTAAATAGAATTCTATTCATAACATAAACCCTTTTATGTAAGATTCTTTTTGTTCCTATAAAAGATGCTTTACTACACTATAAAACTTCAGATCTATCCGTGGGCTTTACTTTGTCCTCTATATCTATAAATAAATAAATAAATAAATAAATAATTGTAAAGAGCGAGTTTACGACTCAGTAAGTATCATAGACTCCCCTGGACGTACTGCATTCCTCGCTGGGCTTTTAAGTTTGGTGTAGCTTAAAGAGGGGGGATTTGCATCTACACCCGCTTTCTGGGTCACGTTTTAACTTGTGCCCGCTTTGCAAAAAAAATTGCAAGCGTACCCACTTTTTCGCGTAACTTCAGCATACAGGGCTGAAGTAGCAAAGGCAATCACACAAAACTTCAGCATTCTATTAGACGGGCCTGAAGTAGCAAAGGCAATACGCTGAAGTTGTTTTGTCCTAGATAAGATGCTGAAGTTCTTTAGTTCATTTGTAAAAACTTCAGCACTAAAATAGCTGAAGTTTTTTTTGTCCTGGATTCATTAGTTTTGTCATAAAACTTTTTCAAAAACTTCAGCAGAAGATGCTGAAGTTATTTAGTTCATTTGTAAAAACTTCAGCACTAAAATAGCTGAAGTTTTTTTGTCCTGGATAAGCTTTTTCAAAAACTTCAGCAGAAGATGCTGAAGTTATTTAGTTCATTTGTAAAAACTTCAGCACTATATAAGCTGAAGTTTTTTTGTCCTGGATTCGTTAGTTTTGTCATAAAGCTTTTTCAAAAACTTCAGAAGAAGAAGAAAACGAATGAGGAGAAGGAGGAGGAGAAAGGGAGCTGAAGTTGTTTAAAAAGTGGGTACAAGTTAAAACTTTAAAAAAAAATGGGTATAGGTTAAATGGGGGCGACCAAATAGGGCGCCCCGTGTAATTTTTACAATATTATTCCCTCTTAACCCAAATAGTCTTCAGATTCAGCCCAAGGCATGGCCCAACCAGCCTAATTACATCATAACAAAAATCCCTAATCAGCTAGGGTGACGCCTGGCTTCATCCCCTCTCTCTTCAGCGACGATCACGTGCCCCTTTCCAATTTTAACGAAAGCTTGGACTGCCACAATCATGGCTGACACTTTGTTCCTCCTTTTTGGGATAAATGCTTATTCTTTTCTCTGACGGCAAACATTTTTACCTCTCTCATCGAAGTCAAATTTGTTTTCTTTCCAAAATCATAAAAGATCTGAAGAATCACATGAGGCTCGTCTGAATTGCAACGTTCGGATTCAAACGGTTCGTAGCTTAAGTCAGGTAGAATCCTTTCGCCTAAGGGGATCCAGCTCATAGTTTCCGCGTAGAAGTACTCTTCGCTCAGGGTGTTTTACGCAGCTTAACTCAGGTAGAATCCTTTCGCCTAGGGTGATCCAGCTCATAGTTCCGAGTAGAAGTACTCCTCGCTCAGGGTGTTTTACGCAGCTTAAC